>NC_134354.1:624315592-624619342 GCF_048569485.1 Anomaloglossus baeobatrachus
GTGGGGCAGAGTGGTGTATGGAGTGGGTGTGGATGTGGTACCTGCCTGCAGCTGCACTTCTGTATCTTCAGCCGGCTTCTCTGAATCCCGTTCACTATAATTGGCCTTGCACGCTGCAGAGTCAGTAACGAATCCACCACCCGTTAAAACTTCAACAACTTTACTAAACATGTTCTTAGCACACAGCTTTCATTTCTTAAAGGCAGTTTCTACTTCCAGATGTGCTACAGGCATTTATTTACTGCAGAACCCGGCTTCCCAGCTATGGCCACCGTGAGGCAATTTATGCTCTCCTTCCTGACCCAGTCACTAAGCATGATGGCTGGTCTGACAGCTCGACTTCTAACCAACGGATGGACTCTTGATGATGACCCCGAGGTGCTGGTTTTCCCACAGGTACTCACTGCTGCCAGCCTAGGAAAGGGACACCCTCCTCCTTTACTACTTCTTACTGGAATTACACCCAATAGCTGAGGGGCTCGCACTCCACTTCAGTCTCCATGACTCTTTGCCTTTGTTCTATGCATGTCTTCTCCACACACCAACCGACTCCACTCTGCTACGTCTGACCCTGCAGGTCCTTTCTCTTCTTCTTCTCACTGGTTCATCCTCTCCCTATCTGCCTCAAAACAGGATGTTGGGGATTTTCCTCACCCCTTTTAACCCATGCCATCCAGTCACTCCCTGTCCCTGTTGGTGGCCAGCTACATTACACAGGAAAAATACACATCAATACATTACTATCTAAATATACTCGAAACACATAAATCTATCATCAATACAGTACAGTGCAATAACCCAGTTTCACCATACATATCCTGGGGCCGGTAGGACACTGGACACCCTATTACAAGACTATATATTTTTTTAATTATTTTCAGATTACATTGAGTCTGTTTGTAAAATAAAAAAGGACTGGACAACCCCCTTTAACTGTTTGTCAAGACCATAGAATTATATTGTATCTGCCTCTTCATGAAATACATGATTAGGAACATAACACTCAACTCTTCCCTATACTGATCTTTGTTATCTTGGTCTCGTCTGTGTATGCATAGTAACAAGGTGACAGAGAGGAAAGTGAGTATAAAGAAGTATAAAGTAGTCTGCTCACCGGGGAAAGAATGCATTGTGATATTCCCAGAACTGAGTATTCAAAAGTTTGCTGATTCTTTACTGTGCCTCTCCAAGTGAGAGTGCCAGACAGTAATTGCTCAGACCCTTCCTATTCTCACATGTTCATTGTTCATTAGGAACCAAATACAATCTATAACGCTCACCAGGATCTGAATACTCTATTACACTGTATATACTAGTGGTTACAAGAGATGAGCGAACCTGAGGTTTGATTTTTGAACCAAACACCAAATTTAAAAATCAAGGTTCGGGCTTCAGATGCTTTACGTGCAAACAAAACTTGTGCGAACAACACTGTGCTCAGTTGCGCTTGGTAATCAGACCTCTGCGAGCCACTTCCAGTGTTTGAACGGCGCACACTGGGGGTAACAACAACGTGATCGGATGTAGTGTGCAACAAAAAAAAAAGTTTGAAAAAGCCCGCATGTGGGCGGAGACTCAAACTGCCAATCAGTGACTTGATAAGGGGTCCAGGTCAAGCTCGAGCCTGTGCAGTTAGGCTCGTTTGCTGCTGGCGAACCGAGCCACGATGGAACCGCTCATCTCTAGTGGTTACTGGAAATATACAATAATTCTAATAGTGGTAACAAGGAGCTGAGAACTTTATTACTTAAAGCTGAGTGCACTGTAAACCATGATCACCAGAAGCTAAGCATGATCTCCGATATTGGTCACCAGGAGCTAAGCATGATCTATGATATTGGTCACAGAAGCTAATCATGATATATGATATTCGTCACCAGGAGGCAAGCATGATCTATGATATAGACACAGGAGCTGTTGATCACCAGGAACTGGTTACTCTACATAACATTGGTCATCAGGAACTGAACACTCTTAATCAGTGGCAGACAAGCGTGGTCACAACCCACCAGTAACATTACTCTAGGGGCCCACTATTCAGCTACATACAAATGATACATTACAGTCTTTTTCAAATGTATCTATCTATGTATCTGTATGTTTTTATAAAATAATCAACTAGATAGTTTGAAGAATAAATGGTGAGATGCTACTTTTATATTTACATAGTAAATCAAATATATTGGGCCAACTACTGATCATGTTTGAGAGTTAAGCTGGCTTTACACGCTACGATATATCATACGATATGTCGTCGGGTCACGTCGTAAGTGACGCGCATCCGGCATCATTTGACATATCGTAGCGTGTGACAGCTATGAGTGAGTGTGAACGAGCAAAAATACTCACCTTATCGTTGCTCGTTGACACGTCGCTCATTTTCAAAATATCGAACGTCCTTCTGCGAGCCAGTTGTTCATCATTCCCGAGGCAGCACACATCGCTCCGTGTGACACCCCGGGAACGATGAACACAGCTTACCTGCGTCCCGCCGGCAATGTGGAAGGAAGAAGGTGGGCGGGATGTTTATGTCCCGATCATCTCCACCCCTCCGCTTCTATTGGCTGGCCGCTGTGTGACGTCGCTGTGACGCCGAACGTCCCTCCCCCTTCAGGAAGTGGATGTTCGCCGCCCACAGCGAGGTCGTTTGGAAGGTAAGTCTGTATGACGGGGGGTTACAACATTGTGCGACACGGGCACCATATTGCCCATGCCGCACAAACGATGGGGGCGGGTGCGACCGCAAATGCGATCGCATGATTAATTGCAGCGTGTAAA
This sequence comes from Anomaloglossus baeobatrachus, assembly GCF_048569485.1. Classification (NCBI taxonomy): domain Eukaryota; kingdom Metazoa; phylum Chordata; class Amphibia; order Anura; family Aromobatidae; genus Anomaloglossus; species Anomaloglossus baeobatrachus. The sequence continues at coordinate 624,318,371 of NC_134354.1, forward strand.
GCAGGCTTAAGTGTCTTACTTTTGCATCTGGGCCCAACGGGGGCTTCACCTATTTTTCTTTGGCCAATACGAGCATGTACTCGTAAGTAACAAAATGAAACATTATTTGAGCAAAGCTACATAGTTGGGTAGAAAATGCAGTGCAGCATTATATTTGCATACTCTTTGGAAACTCACACCAATATTCCTGGGTTGCATACATGGACCAAAGCAGTATTGTTCGACTGTACTGTACTTTCTTTTTATATTTCATGACAATTTGATAAGCAGTGAGAAGATCAAATTAGCTTATGCTTAATTTAACAGCTCAAGTAAATCAGTGACAGATGCTGCGAGTAGCAATCAAGCAGAATTAAAAGCATAATTGCACAATTTACACCTTCACAGTAAGTTTCACTTCTTTACCCAGCTATCAAAGCCAACATAATATAATATTTAAAGGGAGATGTTGATATACCTATAACGTTACAGGTATATACAGTTGAAACCCGAAGTTTACATACACTAAAGACACATCTGCATGTTTTTCTCACTGTCATGAAACCAGAATAAACCTTTCCTGTTTTAGGTTAATTAAGAACCAAAATTACATATATTTGCCAAATGCCAGCCAGAATAATGAAAGGTAAAGAATAGAGCTGGGCGGACTCAAAACAGGACCTGCTCTCTTTTAAAAAAAAATCCGGATCCAGTCCGGAATCAACCCCCATATAAGTCTATGGTGAGTAGAATCCGGAGATTAAAAATGGTGGTAGAAAAGATAGAGGAATGGGAGCGCGCGGTGTACTTACCAAGGCTCCGGCATGGCTGTACACTGCTCCCAGGCCTCGCATTCACTGCCTGGGCCGCTGATTACTGTCAGACGCGCAGTCAGACACGCCCCCACCTTGAGTGTCAGCGTATCAGCTGACTGCATCCAATCACAGGCGGGAGGATAGTCGGTGGACGGGGAAAGCAGTGTAAAGGAGCCCATACACACGAGCATCTACCGTGAACCTAGAATGTATAGGCTCCATTCAGGTTAGTATCACCATGCAGGTTCCTGGCTGATGTCTTGAGATGTTGCTTTGTCCCCCCTGCACTCCCCCTATCTGGGGGTTTCACCCCCAGACCTCCGCTTCTATTATAAACAATATAATACAATACAAGATCCTTCCACATTTTTATACTCGGCACTCAAGTCCTGCACAGTATGAACACAGGGAGAGATCGCATATATGAAGCACCAGCTGGTCTCTGTCTTGGTGCTGATTCAGTATCGCATATGCGGCACCCATGTGCATTAACTCTTTCCATTGCCCCACACTAATTCTTTATGTCTGCTATAACAGCGTTTTTTATGCATTCACTATGAATAAAAAAATCTTTTTTTGCTTGTATTTCATCAGTAATTTTTTATTTTTCCTTCCAGGATGCGAAAGGAATTTTCTACTCAAGCAAATATTTGGCTTCCATAACCTCATAACGACGGCCGTACGACTTAAAACGGCGGCAAAACAGGGTACTTATTCTGTTCCGCGGCCCGAAAAAACCCTGTAGCGCCCCCCAGCGACCGAAAATTTCGGGGTTTTCAGCTACCGGGGGTAGCTGAGACCCCCCAGATTATGAATCGGGGTGTTTTTTCTGGACCCTGTTAATGCGATCGCCGGTATACACCGTATACCGGCGACAACATTAAAAAAAAATAAATGGCTGGTAAAATTGATTTATTTCTCATCTGACGTGATCAAACATGTCAGATGAGAAATAAATATGAGCCCTTAGTGCCCCCAAGGCCCCCGGTACCGGAGAAATCCATCCAACCCCCCCCCTCCGGAAAATCCAAGATGGCGCCGATGCGCGCTGAAAACTCCCGCCGCCGCCGGCTCTGCATTCATTTCCCTCCTATCTGAAATGATCAAATATTTCAGATCGGAGGGAAATGTCCTCCCCCTGACCTCTCCTCCGGTACACCGGAGCCCTCTGGTCCCCGGAGCCCCCTCCGGTTCTTCAGAGCCCCCCTCCGGAGCATGCAAGATGGCGCCGACGCGCGCTGAAAACTGCCGCCGCCGACTCTGCATTCATTTCCCTCCGATCTGAAATGATCAAACATTTCAGATCGGAGGGAAATGTCCTCCCCCTGACCCCTCCTCCGGTACACCGGAGCTCTCTGGTTCCCCGGAGCCCCCTCCGGGGGACCAGAGAGAGGGATCTGGAGAACCGGAGTTCTCACCACCGTTCCCAGTCTCTCTCCCACCCGATCTGGGATCCCCCGTTCCCCCAATCCCCTCCCCTGTACCTCAATAAAAAAAAATCACCGGTCCCCCGCGTCCCTCCGCGGCCCCCCTTCTTCTCTTCTCCGGGAAAATGGCGGGCGCATGCGCAGTGTGCTTGGCATAATCTGCCTCCTGCACCCGGCAACAAAAAAAAAAAATTCTGATTGGCTGTTTAGATTTGAATACTGTGATAGATCCTATCACAGTAGTCAAAATGCCAATATTTGATAAATATGGCAGCATTTAGGTCTGCCTTTCTCCTCTCTCCCTTGTAGTTGATCTGGGAGAGAAGAGAGAGAGACTACGTGCTGCCATATAGAGAGAAAAAGTTATCAATTCACTAAAATCATCATAATCAATTCCCAATTTTTCTGATCACCCCCCTGTGATCATCCCCCCTCCATCATTCCGTCATCCCTCGCTGCGTCATTCCCCTAAATATTTTTTTTTATAATCGTTATAAAAAAATGTAGGGTTTACCGTATTTTTCGGACTATAAGATGCACCGGACTATAAGACGCACCCTGGTTTTAGAGGAGGAAAATAGGAAAATAAAACTTTAAGCAAAAAAATGTGGTCATGAAACACTGTTATGGGGCGAGGATTTGCTGCTGACACTGTTATGGGGGTAATGTCCACAAATTCTCTACTAAGGTACCCCATCCTGGTAATGATCCTCCTGCCTTGTATATGATCCTGCTATAAACCCCCATCCTGCTCATATACCCCCATCCTGCTTATATACCAGCATCCTGCTCATATTCCCCCATCCTATTCATATACCCCATCCTGTTCATATACCCCCATCCTGTTCATATACCCCCATCCTGTTCATATTCCCCCATCCTGCTCATATACTCCCATCCTGTTCATATACCCCCATCCTGTTCATATACCAGCCATCCATCCTGCTCATATACTCCCATCCTGTTCATATACCCCCATCCTGTTCATATACCCCCCATCCATCCTGCTCATATACTCCCATCTTGTTCATATACCCCCATCCTGTTCATATACCCCCCATCCATCCTGCTCATATACTCCCATCCTGTTCATATACCCCCATCCTGTTCATATACCCCCATCCTGTTCATATACCCCCATCCTGTTCATATACCCCCCATCCATCCTGCTCATATACTCCCATCCTGTTCATATACTCCCATCCTGTTCATATTCCCCCATCCATCCTACTCATATACTGCCATCCTGTTCATATACCCCCATCCTGTTCATATACTTCCATCCTGTTCATATACCCCCCATCCCTCCTGCTCATATACTCCCATCCTGCTATATACCCCCATCGTGCTCATATACCATCCTGGTATATGGCCTGTATCCTATAGCACAGAGAAAAAAAAACAAACGTTTATACTCACCTGTTCCTCACTCCCTGCAGCCGATCATCTTCCTCTCTGCACCACTGACCTGTGTGTGTGTGTGTGGAGCCGTTCCCCTGCAGCACGCGATGTCTTCCTGTCTGTGCCGATCAGCTGATCAGCGCAGATCAGCTGACCGGCACAGACAGGAAGACATCGCATGCTGCGGGGGAACGGCTCCACACATGGGGACGGGTGAGTGTACTGTTTCACTGCACCCCGCGCTGATTATGACGCACGGGGGGCAGTGAATACAGCCGCACATGATCACTCCAGGTTGTAATTGCCAGGGGTGATCATGTGGACCGGCTCTTTACTATGCGCGCATCCCCGCTCGTCCTCCCGCCCACCTGTCAGCGCCGGCTTCTGCGCTGAGAAATGGGCAGGAGGATGGGCGTGCATATGTAATGAGCGGGCACACGTGGTCACAGCAGGCTGCTACAGTCTGCTCGTGCCCCCGATGACTCGCTCCACCGCAGCACCTCATTCCCCGCAGCCACAGTCAGACCATAAGACGCACCCCCAACTTTCCCCCAACATTTGGGGGAAAAAAAGTGCGTCTTATGGTCCGAAAAATACGGTATATAAAAAAAAAAAAAAATACTAGTGTTAGGTTTAGGTTTATTTTTTGTTAGCCAGGGATAAAAACAAAAACCATGGCCCACAGAATGTTTACGGCAGAGCAAGCGTACTCACTGCTTGCCTCCGGCAGTTCTGGGTCAGAGACCGAATCGGCCTCAGAAAGAGAGTTTTCGGATAGCGGTGACGATTCGGCTTCCTCCACGGGGTCCCACACCCCTCCAGTCGCCACTGCTGAAGCGTCAGGGGCAGGACCTAGTTCTGCAGTCCCCCATGCTCTCTGGTACCCCGACCCGTCCTTTACCCCACAAATTCCCCCTTTCATAGGAGACCCTGGCATCAAAATAAATGTCACCAATTTTGCCCCACTGGATTTTTTCCAAATTTTTGTTGCCCAACAAGTACTTGAGCTCATCACCCACCACACCAACTTATACGCCCGCCAATATATTGCCCAAAAGCCAACATCTGTCCATTCCCGGTCCTGGATCCCCACAAGTGTCCCGGAAATCAAAACATTTTTAGGCATTACCCTCAACATGGGAATAGTGAAAAAACCCAGTATCCGCTCCTACTGGGCAACCAAATCTGTCCACGCCACCCCTGTATTTGCAGCCATAATGTCCCGAACCCGATACGAGACCCTATTGAGATTCCTCCATTTTAGTGATAATTCCCAAGTCCCCCCAAGAACTGACCCCAATTATGACCGCCTTAATAAATTGAAACCTCTAATATCCCTCCTGAAAGAGTCCTTCCTAACTTCCTACAGCCCAGAGGAGAATGTTTCGGTTGACAAGTCCCTAATGAGTTACAAGGGCCGTCTCTCATTCCGTCAGTTTATTCCCTCCAAAAGAGCCAAGTATGGCATAAAATTATATAAAGTGTGCGAAAGCACCAGCGGGTACACGTGTAACTTTATCATTTATGAGGGTAGGGACCGCCAAATAAGCCCACCCAACTGTCCCCAGACAATTGGCATCCCAGGAAAAATTGTCTGGGAGCTAATGTCCCCATTTCTTGGTAAAGGTTACCATGTGTACACCGACAACTACTACACCAGTATCCCCCTATACCAATCCCTCCATGCTGCAAATACAGGGGCCTGTGGGACAAGTTAGTGTCCAGACGTCTAGAGAGGGGGCGTCATTCGCACTGGCAAGTGACAAACTGCTTGCCGTAAAGTGGAATGACCGCAAGGACGTCTACATGCTCACCACCCTGCATGAGGACACCACTGTGTCGGTCAGAGAGAGGGGAGCCACCAGGGACGAACAAAAACCCTTTTGTGTGACACAATACAATAGGTTTATGGGTGGTGTGGACCTGTCTGACCAGGTACTCCAACCATACCATGTATCTACCTGATACAGATTGCTACCTACAACAGTTTTGTACTGTATAAAAAAATCACACGGGGCCCTCACATTTCTGCAATACCAGGAAAAAATTGAGTCCCTCATGTTTGACTCAGCGGCACCAGAGGCAGCCTTCGAGTCAGAGAATGCCCGGAGACTAACAGAACGGCATTTTATGCATCTCGTGCCTCCTACTCCCACCCAAAACCGTCCTAAAAAAAGGTGCCGGGTATGTCGCAAGCAGGGTAGGAGAAGCGACTCTAGATATTACTGTCCCATGTGCCCTTCCCAGCCAGGACTTTGTGTTACCCCCTGCTTCGAGATCTACCACACATCTCACAATTATTAGACGTCATACACTATTCCCAAATTGTGTGGTAGGGTTTTTCTTTCACAACATTTATATTTCCTGTGTAGTGAGCCCCTGTGTTACTTGTCAAATAAAATGTACTATTTTCATCAATAAAACACATTTTACCCCATTTCACAAATAATTCCAGGACTTGATCACTCACATACCGAAGTGTTATGCACACAAATTCTCGTCATATGCCCACGTCTGCGTACTCCAGAATGTGGACCCCGCAAATGTTCTTGAAACATCTGATCATCTGACAAATAATTCCAAGATTTGATCACTCATAAAGTGTTAGCACCAGTCATCTTAGTCTGACTGCTATTACAACTATGTCTTGGTGATACGTGCATGATAATTTTATTGGAGGATCTGAAGCTGTTCTGTAATTTTACACCTTGGGCTTTACTGCATGGTTCTTGCCGAACCTCCTGTACTGGACAATACTTTTATAACCCTGTAGGGGACTGGTTGTTTTGTGCATATAGCGGTTCCGACCTTGGAAGGTAGGAGCCTGTTATGGTATACCACGTTGGCTGGCACAATTGTCCCTCATATAGGGATTGATGGTGCTAAACAGACGTTGTACGACCAGTCTCTGAAAAATTAACGTGTCCTTCTAGCCCTCCTGGTGTTCCTTCATCTCTGGAACAAGCACAAGTCTGCCATATAGTTGGCGGTATTTTCCTCAACATTTTGCCCTTCACTCCAAGATAACATGTACAAAAAAATCCATTTATGTGGGTTTTCAGTTGTTCTAAAAACACATAGGCTCTGCAAATCTAATAATCCAAATTTTGAAAAGTGCACCTTCCCTTCCAAGTCCTGCAGTTTGCCCAAACAGAAGTTTTTGACTACATGTTGGGTATCGCTGCACTCGTAAGAAAGTGGGTAACAAACTGAGGGGTCCACGTTTTGGTGTTACCTCTTGTAAAAGTGGAAAATCTGGTGCTAAAGCATCACTTCTTCAGCGCTCTATTGGGAGACCCAGACGATTGGGGTATAGCTACTGCCCTCCGGAGGCCACACAAAGCACTACACTAAAAAGTGCAAGGCCCCTCCCCTTCTGGCTATACCCCCCCGTGGTATCACGGGTTCTCCAGTTTTCAAGCTTTGTGCGAAGGAGGTCAGACATCCACGCATAGCTCCACAGATTTTAGTCAGCAGCAGCTGCTGACTATTTCGGATGGAAGAAAAGAGGGCCCATATAGGGCCCCCAGCATGCTCCCTTCTCACCCGTGGATGGTGTTGTAAGGTTGAGGTACCTATTGCTGGTACAGGGGCTGGAGCCCCACATGCTGTTTTCCTTCCACATCCCCTTGTAGGGCTCTGTGGAAGTGGGATCCTGCCGGCCTCTAAGCTCTGACGCCGGGCTCCATCCACAGACCCAGTTGAACCTGATGGATATGGAGCAGGAGTACAATCAGGGACATGGCCCTGCATCATACAGGTACTCTGTGTCCCCGGCAGGCACAGACACACTCCGGGCTGGCTGGGTGTTGTAGTGCGCCGGGGACCGTAACGATTGAGTTGGTGTTCCTGCAGTTTACTGGGGGACTTTTGTGTTGTGGGAACGCAGCGCCGACCCCCACTGGACCGGCGGCGCTGCTGTGACTTGTAGTGCGCCGGGGACACGCCGACCGCGCTTTTACGGCGGCGGCGTTTATAAATCCAGTCCCCGGCTTTTGCGGCCTAGCTCCGCTTCGTTCCCGCCCCCACCCTGTCAATCAGGGTAGGGGAGAGACGCTGTTTCGCAGCAGCGACGAGGGCTGGAGCCTGATTTACATGCTCCAGCCCTCTCACTAGGCACAGAGGGAAGCAGGCTTCCCGCTCTTAGCCAGGAACGCCCAGGGCCCGCCCCCCCTCCTCTCCCAGGACGCCGGCAGCCATTACATGCAGTCTGGCTAGAGGAAGGACGCAAGGCTCTGGGAGACCTGGACTAGGGGGCTTTTGGCGACCACACACCCGCTCTTAAGCGGGCGGTAAGCGGCATTTCAGCTGGCCCCTCTAGTGCCTCAGTGTGTATTGGTGTACTGTGTCACCAGATATATATATTTATTTATTTCTTGCACTGTGAGGTCGCTTCCTGGCTGGATACCCCAGATCGCTCTGAGGAGGCAGCAACATGTCATCCACAAAACGCAAGGCTGCCAAGGCTAGGGCTGTGTACACTGCGTGTGCTGCATGTGGGGCTGCTCTACCAGCAGGTTCCAAAGACCCCCATTGTGTGCAATGCTCAGATCCGGTGCTGCTTCGCCAGCCGGAGTCCGGAGGGGTAGTGACCCAGGCTGAGACGCTTGTAAGTCCTGCCCCGGTGTCAGGGACAGACTTTGCAGTTTTTGCTGATGGAATGTCTGTGACTATGGCAAAAATCCTTGAAACTTTGCAATCCATGACTGGGGCTCAGTCTATGGACACGGCGAGGTCTCTGTCCTCTAATCCCCCTCAGTTGGAATTAATCCAGACTGCAAGGGGGTCCCCGGCTTCCCAGGCTGAGTATTATGACTCAGATGATAGCCCCAGCCACCCTAAGCGAGCTCGCTGAGAAAGACCCTCAACGTCATCACACTGCTCAGGGTCTCAGCACAATCAGTCGCCCTGTGATGCGTCTGAAGAGAGTGATCAAGAGTCTTATCCTGGAACCCCTCTCAATCTGGATACCCCGGATGGGGACGCCATGGTAAACGAGCTTATCTCAGCCATCAATAGACTGTTGGATATTTCTCCCCCAGCTCCTTCTGCAGAGGAGGCAGCTGCAGAGCAGGAGAAGTTTCGTTTCCTCTATCCCAAGCGTAAATTGAGTGCTTTCTTGGATCACTCTGACTTCAGAGAGTCAATCCAGAAACACGACGCTCATCCAGAAAGGCGTTTCTCTAAACGTTCTAAGGATACACGTTTTCCTTTCCCCCCTGATGTGGTCAAGCGCTGGACCCAGTGTCCAAAAGTAGACCCCCCGATTTCCAAACTTGCAGCTAGATCCATAGTTGCAGTGGAGGATGGCGCTTCACTTAAGGATGCCAATGACAGACAGATGGACCTTTGGTTAAAATCTGTCTATGAAGCTATCGGCGCGTCGTTTGCTCCAGCATTCGCAGCCGTATGGGCACTCCAAGCTATTTCAGCTGGTTTAGCAAAAGTGGATGCTGTCATACATCCAGCGGTGCCGCAAGTGGCGTCCCTTACCTCGCAGATGTCTGCGTTTGCGTCTTACGCTATCAATGCGGTCCTAGAATCTACCAGCCGCACCTCAATGGCGTCCGCCAATTCGGTAGTTTTGCGCAGAGCCTTGTGGTTAAAGGACTGGAAAGCAGATGCTGGTTCCAAAAAATGTTTAACCAGCTTGCCTTTATCTAGAGATAGACTGTTTGGCGAGCCATTGGCTGACATCATTAAACAGTCCAAGGGTAAAGACTCTTCCTTACCCCAGCCCAGATCAAGCAAACCTCAGCAGAAAAAATGGCAGCAGAGGTTTCAGTCCTTTCGAGGTTCGGGCAAGACACAATTCTCCTCGTCCAAAGGGACTCAGAGGACGCAAAGAGTCTCAGATTCCTGGCGGGCTCACGCACGCCCCAAGAAAGCAAATGGAGGAACCGCTTCCAAAGCGGCTACCTCATGACTTCCAGCCCCCCCCCTCCGCATCTCCGGTCGGGGGCAGGCTCTCCCGCTTTTCCGACATTTGGATGTCACAGGTCAAAGACCGGTGGGTGACAAACATTTTGTCTCGCGGGTACAGAATCGAGTTCAGTTCTCGTCCTCCAGCTCGGTTCTTCAGAACCTCCCCACATCCAGACCGAGCAGATGCCCTGCTGCAGGCGGTGGACTCCCTAAGAGCGGAAGGAGTAGTGGTTCCTGTACCGCCTCAGGAACAAGGGCGAGGGTTTTACTCCAATCTCTTTGTGGTTCCAAAAAAGGACGGCTCGTTCCGTCCTGTTCTGGATCTAAAGCTGCTCAACAAACATGTGCACGCCAGACGGTTCCGGATGGAAACCCTCCGCTCTGTCGTTGCCTCAATGTCTCAAGGAGACTTCCTTGCCTCAATAGACATCAAAGATGCTTATCTCCACGTGCCAATTGCTACAGAACATCAACGTTTTCTACGTTTTGTGATAGGAAACGACCATCTTCAGTTCGTAGCTCTGCCATTCGGTCTGGCGACAGCCCCCCGGGTCTTCACCAAGGTCATGGCGGCGGTGGTAGCAGTCTTGCACTCTCAGGGACACTCGGTGATCCCTTACCTAGACGATCTACTTGTCAAGGCACCCTCTCAAGAGGCATGCCAACTCAGTCTACATGCTACGCTGGAGACTCTACAGACGTTCGGATGGATCATCAACTTTCCAAAGTCGAATCTGTCACCGTCACAGTCGCTAACGTATCTTGGCATGGAGTTTCATACTCGAGCAGCGAGAGTGAAGCTTCCGCTGAACAAGCAGCGGTCCCTACAGACAGGGGTGCAATCCCTCCTTCAAGGCCAGTCGCACCCCTTACGGCGCCTCATGCACTTCCTCGGGAAGATGGTAGCAGCCATGGAAGCAGTTCCCTTTGCGCAGTTTCATCTGCGCCCACTTCAATGGGACATTCTCCGCCAATGGGACGGGAAGTCAACGTCCCTGGACAGGAAAGTCTCTCTTTCCCAGACGGCCAAGGACTCTCTACAATGGTGGCTCCTTCCCACCTCATTGTCTCAGGGAAGATCCTTCCTGCCCCCATCCTGGGCAGTGGTCACGACAGATGCGAGTCTGTCAGGGTGGGGAGCAGTGTTTCTCCACCACAGGGCCCAGGGGACGTGGACTCCGCAGGAGTCCACCCTTCAGATCAATGTTCTGGAAATCAGGGCAGTGTATCTTGCCCTACTGGCCTTCCAACAGTGGCTGGAAGGAAAGCAGATCCGAATCCAGTCGGACAACTCCACAGCGGTGGCATACATCAACCACCAAGGAGGGACGCGCAGTCGGCAAGCATTCCAAGAAGTCCGGCGCATTCTAATGTGGGTGGAGGACACTGCATTCACCATATCCGCGGTTCACATCCCAGGCGTAGAAAATTGGGAAGCAGACTTCCTCAGTCGCCAGGGCATGGACGCAGGGGAGTGGTCCCTTCACCCGGACGTGTTTCAGGAAATCTGTCGCCGATGGGGAGTGCCGGACGTCGACCTAATGGCGTCCCGGCACAACAACAAGGTCCCGGCATTCATGGCGAGGTCGCGCGATCAAAGAGCTCTGGCGGCAGACGCATTAGTTCAAGATTAGTCGCAGTTCCGGCTCCCATACGTCTTCCCACCTCTGGCACTCTTGCCCAGAGTGTTACGCAAGATCAGATCCGATTGCAGCCGCGTCATACTCGTCGCCCCAGACTGGCCGAGGAGATCGTGGTATCCGGATCTGTGGCATCTCACGGTCGGTCGACCGTGGTCACTGCCAGACCGACCAGACTTACTGTCCCAAGGGCCGTTTTTCCATCAGAATTCTGCGGCCCTGAACCTGACTGTGTGGCCATTGAGTCCTGGATCCTAGCGTCCGCAGGATTATCTCAAGGAGTCGTAGCCACAATGAGACAAGCTAGGAAGTCAACGTCTGCTAAGATCTACCACAGAACGTGGAAGATTTTCTTATCCTGGTTCTCTGCACAGAGAGTATCCCCTTGGCCATTTGCATTGCCCACCTTTCTTTCCTTCCTGCAATCGGGGTTGGAAAAGGGCTTGTCGCTCAGCTCCCTTAAAGGGCAAGTCTCGGCACTATCTGTGTTTTTTCAGAAGCGTCTAGCACGTCTTCCTAAGGTGCGCACGTTCCTACAGGGGGTCTGTCATATTGTGCCCCCGTACAAGCGGCCGTTAGATCCATGGGATCTGAACAGAGTACTAGTTGCTCTGCAAAAGCCGCCCTTCGAGCCTCTAAAGGACGTTTCCTTTTCTCGCCTGTCACAGAAAGTGGCGTTTCTTGTTGCGATCACATCGCTTAGGCGAGGGTCTGAGCTGGCAGCTCTGTCATCCAAGGCTCCCTTCCTGGTGTTCCACCAGGACAAGGTAGTGCTGCGCCCCATTCCGGAGTTTCTCCCTAAGGTCGTATCCTCGTTTCATCTTAATCAGGATATATCCTTGCTTTCCTTTTGTCCTCAGCCGGTTCACCGGTATGAGAAAGACTTACGTTTGCTAGATCTGGTGAGAGCACTCAGAATCTATATTTCTCGCACGGCGCCTATCCGCCGTTCAGATGCACTTTTTGTCCTTGTCGCTGGCCAGCGCAAGGGGTCGCAGGCTTCTAAAGCCACCCTGGCTCGATGGATCAAAGAACCAATTCTGGAAGCCTACCGTTCTGCTGGGCTTCCGGTTCCTTCAGGGCTGAAAGCCCACTCAACCAGAGCTGTGGGTGCGTCCTGGGCTTTGCGACACCAGGCTTCGGCTCAACAGGTGTGCCAGGCAGCTACCTGGTCGAGTCTGCACACTTTCACCAAACATTATCAGGTGCATACCTATGCTTCGGCGGATGCCAGCTTAGGTAGAAGAGTCCTGCAGGCGGCAGTGACATCCCCGTAGGGGAGGGCTGTTTTGCAGCTCTAACATGAGGTATCTCTTTACCCACCCAGGGACAGCTTTTGGACGTCCCAATCGTCTGGGTCTCCCAATAGAGCGCTGAAGAAGAAGGGAATTTTGTTACTTACCGTAAATTCCTTTTCTTCTAGCTCTTATTGGGAGACCCAGCACCCGCCCTGTTGTCCTTCGGGATTTTTTTGTTGTTTGCGGGTACACATGTTGTTCATGTTGAACGTTTTTTCAGTTCTCCGACGTTATTCGGAGTTAATTTGTTTAAACCAGTTATTGGCTTCCTCCTTCTTGCTTTGGCACTAAAACTGGAGAACCCGTGATACCACGGGGGGGTATAGCCAGAAGGGGAGGGGCCTTGCACTTTTTAGTGTAGTGCTTTGTGTGGCCTCCGGAGGGCAGTAGCTATACCCCAATCGTCTGGGTCTCCCAATAAGAGCTAGAAGAAAAGGAATTTACGGTAAGTAACAAAATTCCCTTCTTTTGTGAAAAAGAAGAACATTTTCAATAGGACAACCTATTGTTATAAAATTCTGTGAAGTACCTGTGGGTTCAAAATGCATACTATACCCCTAGATAAAATCCTTGAAGGGTATAGATTCCAGAATGGGGTCAGTTGTGGGGGGCTCCACTGTTAAGCCACCTCAAGGGGTCTCCAAACGCAACATGGCGTTCGCTAATGATTCCTGCCAATTTTGCAGTCAAATGGCGCTAGTTTCATTCTGAGCCCTGCCGTGCACCCAGACAGTTGATTTCCACCACATATGATGTATCGGCAAACTCAGGAGAAATTGCACAATACATTTTATGCTGATTTTTTTCCTGTTACCCTTGTAAAAAAAAAAGCTACCTGGTTGAAATAACAATTTTGTGGTAAAAATGTATTTTTTTATTTTCACAGCTCAACATTATAAACTTCTGTGAAGCACCTGGGGGTTCAGGGTACTCACCAAACATCTAGATAAATTCCTTTTGGGGTCTATATTCCAAAATGTGGCCACATGTTGAGGCGCTTCACTGTATAGACACCTCAGGGGCTCTCCAAATGCAACATGGCGTCCGCTATTGATTCCAGACAATTTTGCAGTCAAATGGCACTCCTTCCCTTCCGATCTCCGCCGTGTACCCAAACAGTTTATTTCCACCACATATAAGGTATCGCCAAACTCAGGAGAAATTGCACAATAAATTTCATGGTGATTTTTTTCCTGTTACCCTTGTGAAAAAAAAGCTACCTGGTTGAAATAGCAATTTTGTGGTAAAATTTTATTTTTTTATTTTCATGGTTCAACGTTATAAAATTCTGTGAAGCACCTGTGGGTTCAGGGTACTCACCAAACATCTAAATAAATTCCTTGAGGGGTCTAGTTTCCAAAATGGGGTCAGTTGTGAGGGGTTTCTGCTGTTTAGGTACCTTAGGGACCCTACAAATGCAACATGGTGCCCGCAATCTTTTTCAGCCAAATTTGCTTTCCAAAATTCAAATATTGCTCCTTCTGTTCCAAGCCCTCCCATTTGACCAAACAGAGGTTTCTTACCACATGTGGGGTACCACCGCGCTCATAAGGAGTTAGGTAACAAACGTTGGGGTCCAATTTTTGGAATTACCTCTTGAAAAAGTGAGAAAATTAATGCTAAAGCAACATTTTTGAGAAAAAAAATGAAAATTTGCAATATGACAACGTAACGTTATCAAAATCTGTGAAGTATCTGTGGGTCCAAAATGCTCACTATACCCCTAGATAGAAGCCTTGAGGGGTCTAGTTTCCAGAATGGCATCACTTGTGAGGGGTTTCTGATGTTTAGGTACCTTATCGGACCTGTAAATGCAACATGGTGCCCGCAATCTATTTCAGCCAAATTTGCTTTCCAAAATTCAAATATTGCTCCTTCTGTTCCAAGCCCTCCCATTTGTCCAAACAGAGGTTTCTTACCACATGTGGGTTACCACCGCGCTCATAAGGAACTGGGTAACAAACATTGGGGTCCAATTTTTGGAATTACCTCTTGAAAAAATGAGAAAATTAATGCTAAAGCAACATTTTTGAGAAAAAAATGAAAATTTTCAATATGACAACGTAACGTTATCAAAATCTGTGAAGTACCTGTGGGTCCAAAATGCTCACTATACCACTAGATAGAAGCCTTGAGAGGTCTAGTTTCCAGAATGGCATCACTTGTGAGGGGTTTCTGCTGTTTAGGTACCTTATCGGACCTGTAAATGCAACATGGTGCCCGCAATCTATTTCAGCCAAATTTGCTTTCCAAAATTCAAATATTGCTCCTTCTGTTCCAAGCCCTCCCATTTGTCCAAACAGAGGTTTCTTACCACATGTGGGTTACCACCGCGCTCATAAGGAAGTGGGTAACAAACATTGGGGTCCAATTTTTGGAATTACCTCTTGAAAAAATGAGAAAATTAATGCTAAAGCAACATTTTTGAGAAAAAAATGAAAATTTTCAATATGACAACGTAACGTTATCAAAATCTGTGAAGTACCTGTGGGTCCAAAATGCTCACTATACCACTAGATAGAAGCCTTGAGAGGTCTAGTTTCCAGAATGGCATCACTTGTGAGGGGTTTCTGCTGTTTAGGTACCTTATCGGACCTGTAAATGCAACATGGTGCCCGCAATCTATTTCAGCCAAATTTGCTTTCCAAAATTCAAATATTGCTCCTTCTGTTTCAAGCCCTCCCATTTGTCCAAACAGAGGTTTCTTACCACATGTTGGGTATCACCGCGCTCATAAGAAAGTGGGTAACAAGTTTTGGGGTCCACTTTGTTGTGTTATTTTTTATAAAAGTGATTATATTTGGGGTAGAGCAACATTTTTAGGTAAAATTTTATTTTTTGCTTTTTTAATTCCATATTGCTTTAGTTCCTGTGAAGCACCTAAAGGGTTAATAAACTTCTTCAATGTGGTTTTGAGTACCTTGAGGGGTGCAGTTTTTAGAATGGGGTCACTTTTGGGTATTTTTGGTCACCTAGGTCTCTCAAAATCACTTCAAATGTGATGTGGTCCCTAAAAAAATAGTTTTGAAAATTTTGATGTAAAAATGAGAAATTGCTGATGAACTTTGAACCCTTCTAACTTCCTAACAAAAAATTATTTTTTTTCCAAAATTGTGCTGATGTAAACTAGACAAGTGGGAAATGTTATTTATTAAGTATTTTGTGTCACAGGACTCTCTGGTTTAACGGTAAAAAAATTCAAAAGTTGAAAATTTCAAATTTTTCAAAAATTTTGCCAAAATTCATTTTTTTCACAAATAAACGCAAAAAATATTGTACTAAATTTGGTACTAACATGAAGTCCAATATGTGACGAAAAAACAATCTCAGAATCACTGGGATCCGTTGAAGCGTTCCAGAGTTATAACCTCATGAAGGGACACTGGTCAAAATTGCAAAATTTGGTCTGGTCATTAAGGTGAAAATTAGCTCCATCACTAACGGGTTAAACTACATTTGTTTTTAGCAGTATTCCTGCATGTTTTTATTCAGTTGTCTGTTTATCTGTATTTTTTCAATGCAGCTGTCTCTATTTTTTTTCCCCTTTTTTTTTGCCATCTATATTGAGTGTGATGGGTGTGTTTCCCACTTAATCAATTCAACCTGTTTGTGATGTGCACTGAATTTAAATATCCCTTTGGAGACTTTTATGCGCATTCCATGACTAAGACCTGCATAGGTCGAAACGCGTAAGAAAATGCTCCTCTCTCCCATCTGCCTTTGTATTTTGCTGTATGTTGATGGAAAAAACCTTTTATATCGAATAAAGACTTTATTTTTACATCCAATCCTCCTGGAGACGCTGGATTTTGTTTTTCAATTCTTCATGTGATTTCCCACCCGGGTCAGGGTGTTTCCGTGCGTCGGAGGTTTGACCAGGAGTGAAGAGGGGTGAGCTGAATCTTTCCCATGTATCTATTATAAACAACTCCATGCCCATGTGGAGTTAGAAAAAGAAAGTTTATTCTGGTTGGAAACATCGGACGGCATTTTGAACACACCCATACCATGTGATAGGGGACGTGTTGAAATGACGTCATACCTGGAAGGAGCCCATACATTTTAGCATCTGTTTGTCAGTATCGTGGTATATAAAAAATAAATAAAAACAATTTGTGCAGGGTCCCCCCAGGTATTCTAAAACCCAGCAAAGATAAAGACCACGGCTACATCCCAAGCCTTACGCTTATCTTGGCTGTGTATCAAAAGAAGAGAAACCGCATGTGGCCTTTTCTTTTTTTTTTTTCATTTATTTAAATAAATAATTAAAACAAACAACGTGCGGTTCCCCCCAATTTTGATACCCAGCAAAGATAAAGCCCCACAGCAAGGGGCTGGTATTCTCAGGCTGGAGAGACCCAGCCTAACAATATCAGCCTCCAGCTGCCCGGAATTGCCACATTCATTAGATGTGACAAGCCTGGTGCTTTACCGGCTCTTCCCAAATGCCCTGATGCGGTGGCAGTTGGGGTAATCAGGGGTTAATAACAGCGCACAGCTGCTACTAAACCCTAGAGTAATGATGGCAGGTGCCTATGAAACCCGCATCATTAATCTGTAAATGAACGTAAACAAACATCGAAAAAATTCTTAATTTGGAATAAAATACAAAAGAGCACTCTCTTTCACCACTTTACTAACCCCCAATACCCTGCAGGTCCGACACAATCCCCACAATATCCCACGGCGAGTCCAGCAATGTTACCATCTGAATCCATAGAGGCTATAGAACAAGACTGCCCGCTGTGAGCTCCAGAGAATGAATGAGCCGCGATGAGCGACGACTGCATGCAAACCCTGTCACACAGGCTGGGGGCGCATCTGACGGCAACCAATCACAGAGGCCAGGCTGGCCAGTGGGTGGGGAAAGCCGTGAATATGAAATGAGAGGCCTAGGGAGGCCACAGGAGCAGCGTACAACCGGGCCGGAACCTGGGCGCTCGCTTCATTCTTATTTTCTTTATTTTTCCTTTGTTTTTTTTATTTTCTTGAGTGCTGGATCTGGATCAAACACCCGGAATCCAGGACCCAGGTCCGGCACTGGGCAACTTTTAAACGATCCGTACTTTTTCTGTCCGAGTCCACCCAGCCCTAATCGAGAATGTTTTAAGTCATTTTATTACTTCCTGCAAAGTCAAAAGTTTACATACATTTCATTAGTATTTGGTACCATTGTCCTTAAACTGTATGACTTATGTCAAACATTTTTTATATCCTTCCACAAGCTTCTCACAATAGTTGGCAGGAATTTGGGCCCTTTCCTCCTGACAGAACTGGTGTATCAGCCATGTTTGTAGTTCGCCTTGCTCGCACCGGCCTTTTCAGCTTTGCCCATAAATTTTCAATAGGATTGAGATCAGGGCTTTGTGATGGCCACTTCAAAACATTCAATTTGTTATCCTGAAGCCACTTTGTAATCAGTTTGGTAGTATGATTCGGGTCATTGTCCATTTGGAAGACCCATTTCCGCCGAAGCTTTAGGTTCCTGGCTGATGTCTTGAGATGTTACTTCAGAATTGCCACATAATCTTCTTTCCTTATGATGCCATCTATTTTGTGAAGTGCACCAGTCTCTGCAGCAAAACAATCCCACAACATGATGCTCCCACCCGTGTGTTTCACAGTTGGGATGGTGTTCTTAGGCTTCAATGCTTCTCCCTTTTTCTCCAAACGTAACGATGGTCATTATGGCCAAACAGTTCAGTTTTAGTTTCGTCAGACTACAGGACATGTATCCAAAAATGAAGGTCTTTGTTCATGTGTGCATATGCAAACATTAATGTGGCTTTTTTGTTTCTTTTGGCTTAATGACTTCTTCCTGGCAGAGTGGTCTTTCATCCCATGTTGATACAGTACTCGTTTCACTGTGGATAATGACACAATCTTACCAGCTTCCACCAGCATCTTCATAAGGTCTTTTGCTTTTGCTCTTGGGTTGATATGCACATGTGTGACCAAAGCACGTTCACCTCTGGTACACAGAACCCATCTCCTTCCTGAGCGGTATGATGGCTGGACATTCCCATCTTGTGTATAATTGTTTGTACAGCTGAACAGATGAGTGTATGTAACGTCTGACTTTGCAGAAAGTAATGAAAATGCCTTAAAGCATTCTCTTTCATATATATATATATATATATATATCTTTCATTGTCTGTCTGTCTGTTTCTATCTCTCTGTTTGTATTTGTATCAGTCTGTCGCCATCTCTGTGTCTGTCTCTTTGCCCGGGCTGTCTCTTTGCCCGGCTGTCTCTTATATATACACACACACACAGTACAGACCAAAAGTACACACCTTCTCATCTCTAGAACAACTGTTAAGAGGAGACTTTGTGCAGCAGGCCTTCATGGTAAAATAGCTGCTAGGAAATCACTGCTATGGACAGGCAACAAGCAGAAGAGACTTGTTTGGGCTAAAAAACACAAGGAATGGACATTAGACCAGTGGAAATCTGTGCTTTGGTCTGATGAGTCCAAATTTGAGATATTTGGATCCAACCACCATGTCTTTGTAGAAAAGGTGAATGGATGGACTCTACATGCCTGGTTCCCACCGTGAGAGGAGGTGTGATGGTGTGGGGATGCTTTGCTGCGGACACTGCTGGGGATTTATTCAAAATTGAAGTCATACAGAACCAGCATGCCTACCACAGCATCTTGCAGCGGCGTGCGATTCCATCCGTTTGCGTTTAGTTGGACCATCATTTATTTTTCAACAGGACATTGACCCCAAACACACCTCCAGGCTGTGTAAGGGCTATTTGACTAAGAAGGAGAGTGATGGGGTGCTAAGCCAGATGACCTAGGCTCCACAGTTACCAGACCTGAACTCAATCGAGATGGTTTGGGGTGAGCTGGACCGCAGAGTGAAGGCAAAAGGGCCAACAAGTGCTAAGCATCTCTGGGAACTCCTTCAAGACTGTTGGAAAACCCTTTCCGGTGACTACCTCTTGAAGCTCATCAAGAGAATGCCAAGAGTGTGCAAAGTAGTAATGAAAGCAAAAGGTGGCTACTTTGAAGAACCTAGAATATAAGACATATTTTCAGTTGTTTCACACTTTTTTAAGTATTTCATTTCACATGTGTTAATTCATAGTTTTGATGCCTTCAATGTGAATCTACAATTTTCAGAGTCCTGAAAATAAAGAAAACTCTTTGAATGAGAAGGTGTGTCCAAACGTTTGGTCTGTACTGTATATATGTTTAAAATATAAACAAACAATGCTTAGTATAAGTGAGTACACTCGATGTGAGCAGTAAGATTTTAATAAATTTCCCACTGACTTCTATAACTATTTCCAATACTTTGATAATACTGATGTTTAAAATAACATTGTTATACCCATTATATCACAGGAGGGTTAATAATATAACTTTAATTACAAAATCTTCAGTGTTACTGTAATTAGTTGTTGCAGAGAAATCCAGCACTCCGAGTTGCGTGGCGGTGCCTGGATAGGATTCCATTCCGTATCAATATATAAGAAGAATCCGGCAGTGAAAAAGACTATTTCATTTATGGCTCAAGTGTCATGTGACGTTTTTGTCTATTCTGAGCCAGACAGAACTTGGGAGAGTTGTGGGCGCTAGTAGTGGTAGAGAGCAGGACGCTGGGTGCGATTATTAACCCCACTTTTTGGTGGCTTTAATGTTATAGCTGACCTTATATATAGATTACATAACAATGTCATAATATATACACTACATTATTGATAGAGAGAAAGGAAGCAAGATATGTATGCATATACATATGATATATTGTTGTGTACATTATACTATTATACCGTAACTGTACATAGTGTCTTTATGAATAAGATTATATTGCGAATATAGAAAGAGATAACTTACTTTTGTCTGTCTTCATGCCATTTTTCCTTTCTCTCCATATCCTGTTTTTGTCTATTTTTTTCTAGTTTTTCAGCCTGAAAAAAGCAAAGAGCTTTTTTTATTTACTCTGACTATACTGTGAAACAGAATAATGTAAAGAACACAGCACAATATGGTACAGGCAGCAGGTAGACAATTTTATATTTAGTAGAATGGTCACAACTAGGAAAAAATACAGTGCATCAAATTTTAGGTTTCGATACATGAAATAGTTCAGTTTCAAATTGCAAAGCTAAATTTCAATGAAACAATGCCCTCTGCTCAGTATACTGTATTTCTATCATCAAACATGATTAAAGGGTTGGTCCACTACCTAAAATGTCCTTCTTAAATACCCATCCTTACTCCCTAACCACTTTTGTAATTTGTTTTATTATATATTACTCAAAACATAACCCTATCTAGCTAATCCCTATTTGTGTTTTTTGAACTGCACCTCCTGTGGCATTTCGCTTGAGAGGAGTCTCAAACGTCACATTACAGGAGGCTGGGGCTGCAATCTACTGCTGTGTCTATTGCCCCTCCTGGAAAAGGACGTCATTGGGGAAGGCAGTTACTTACTAGTTTGTTGCATCACCACCCCCTATCAAGATGTCCTGCATCTATGATGATAGATGCTTTGGCAGCTGTAAGTTTAGCGCCACTAGTGAAGTAAGTCAGTGACACCAGCACTGCCCCATAGTTTCTAGCCATGATCTCATATTAATAGTCATCTTGGGGTGGCGCTGGTGTCACTCAAAGCTTCAATCACGGTCCCTGATGATGATTCATTTGAAGGTAGCACTAGAAGCTGTGGATAGCACTGGTGTCATTCACTGCTTCCATCTCTGCCCCCTGAAGATGTCTTCTGTCACAGAAACTATGGCAGTGGCAGAGATAAAAGAAAAGTGACGGCGTTGAACTCACATTTTCCAGTGTCTATCATCACGGATGCAGGACATCTTCAAAGAGGCATGCGATGCAAGACTCTAGTAAGTAACTGCAGTGCCGTTTCCTGATGATGTCCTGTTCCAGGAGGGGCGATGAATGCTGCGAGGAGTGAGTGCAGCCCTAGCTTCCTATGATGTCACGAGTGATACGCCTCTCAAAGGAAACATTACAGGAGGAGCAAAAAAAAAAAAAACCCAAAAAACACATTTCGGGATTAGCTAGATAGGAAGAAGTGTAGGGTACTGTGTAATAAAGCTAATTATAAAAGGGGTTAGAATGTAACGATAGATGTTTAGAAAGGACATTTTGGGTGCCCGACCACTCCTTTAAGTTTGAATTAGATTTCCAACATGCAGTGATCAGAAGTATTAACAGACAGCACTGAACATGAACCAGCCACCACAACAGAAAGGGCCAGTTTTTGCAAATATTTATTATTCCCACTTATTTTATTTCCACTGAGTATTCTGATTTGGAGGCTGAATGATTATATTCTATTTGTAATGAACTTTAGCCTAGATAGCTACATCCCTCCTTACATATATACCTACTTATTTACCGACATGTTTATACAGCAGGGTTTCAGACCATCCAGAAATTCCTGGACAGTCCGTTTTAATAATAGGGCACTATTTTCCTCTTTCATAAAAAAAACTTGATACACTCATGATTTTTTTTTTCTTTAAAGCTTGAGAAACGTCTTCAGATTGCTAGGACTGTAATATTGATCATTTTACATATCACATTGAATGCAGCTAATGTCTTCATATCAAAATTATGGACCGTAGACATGTATGACTGATAATCTTAATAATTTGTTATAGTTGTCAACTATGTGCATAAAAAATATTGAATGTCTGTGATTTTTGATAGGTTGTCCAGAAAGAGTAAAAAATCAACCTGGCGATCCTACTGCAATGTAGTCTTTACAGTTGAAGAGTCACTTTGTAGAGTACATTAGTTCATATCTTTAATGATAATATTGTTGACAGTGTAAACAAATCATTTGCTGTGTTCTATTTTCTCACCTTTTCCATAAGGCCGGAGCCACACAGGGATTACTGCGATCCCCTCGCATGACACTCGGTTCACGCTGGCAGTACAGAAGAGCTGAGTGTCATGCTAGTGTCCCTGCGACTTAGGTCCGACTGTGCGAATGGACCACAGCTGTGGGGGGCGGGCCGATGCTGAGGAGGGGAGGGCCGGCACTGAGGAGGGGCGCACTGGGGCTGCGGAGGGGAGGGAGGGAATTATCTCCTTCTCTCCTCCATTGGTGGCTATTGCAATTCTCGCACTGCACTCGCGGTACACCGGTGTACCGCGAGTGCAGTGCGATTTTTCTCTCGCCCCATACACTTGAATAGGTGCGAAAGAAAGTCTCGTATTACAGTCGCAGCATGCTGTGAATTTTTTCTCGGTCCGATTATGGCTGAGAAAATAATTGCTCACAGGTGCTGACACACAGGCTAATATTGGTCCGAGTAGAATGCGATGTTTTATCGCACTCCACTCGCACCGTTTTTCTCGCCGTGTGTCTTAGGCCTAAGACAAGAAATTGATGGGGGATTTTTTTTTTTACATAATGTCACCCCATTTTTGGTAAGTCAAGAGCCCTCAACATCCAGGTGTCTAGATGTCAGGGCTCAGAGTGACAGCGATAATAAATATTGGGAAAGTGCTGTTTTCTTATGGGCATTTAAGGTGGAGATCTGTCAACACTTCTGAGAGTTTGGAAGGTGTCTCTATTTTACAGATTATCTCTTATCTCTTCAGGGAGGAAGTAGACGAATGCTAGTGCCAACTATTGGAAGCAGCAATCTTAAAAGTCAAAAGTGACCCCTTAATGAGCCTTAATTTATGCCATATCATTTCCATTTTACAGGAGACTCTAGGATGTTTTGCAAGAGCAGCCAAGTGTGAAGTAGGAGCTCCTCTATACAAGCTCTAAGTTATCCAGTAGTTTAATGGATTACTGAAAAGGGGGTATACTGTATCTTCTTCCATATCCCTCTTATATACTATATAGTTATGTAGGGGTTTATTTGTTGAAAGCTGTAAGGAATTTTTAATTTATCATGTCATGTTCTAACAGTTGCCATATTACAGAGGTATTATTGACCAAAAGCACTGTATCTGAGCTGAGAATATCTCCACATGGAAACATCTCATGGTGGAACATGGAGAGCTTAGGGCTCTGCAGAGACTCCATGTGCCATCATGCAGGCTGCATGTGCTGTTAGGCTGGGGCCACACAAGCATTAATGCAAGTTCATCGCATGACACTAGGCTTCCACTGTGCTGCGAGTGTAAGGGCTACTTCTCACATAGCGAGGTCGCTAGCGAGATCGCTGCTGAGTCATAAGTTTTGTGACGTACCAGTGACCTCATCAGCGATCTCGCTATGTATGACACTAAGCACCGACATGGCCCCTGCTGTGAAATTGCTGATCGTTACACACTGTTCTGGTTCATTTTTTGCTTGTTGGTCTCCCGCTGTGCAGCACACATCGGCGTGTTTGACTGCGAGAGACCAACGAGCATCGACTCTGTGTAAGCGGTGTACGCTGGTCATCAGGGTAAATATCGGGTAACCAAGCAAAGCGCTTTGCTTAGTTACCCGATATTTACCCTAGCTATGTGTGCAGGGAGTCAGCGCTAAGCGGTGCACACTGGTAACCAAGGTAAATATCGGGTAAACAAGCAAAGCGCTTTGCTTAGTTACCCGATATTTACCTTGGTTACCAAGCGCAGAGTCGCTGGTGGCTGGTCGCTGGTGAGATCTGCCTGATTGGCAGCTCACCAGCGACCATGTAGCGATGCACCAGCGATCCTGACCAGGTCATATCGTGGTCGGAAACGCTGGTACGTCGTTTAATGAGACGATACCCTTAGCCAAGTCTCATGCCACTGTGATATGATCCTGTGATCACATAGGAGGACAGGGCGGGCGCTGCAGAGTTGAAGGAGGGACTAATCTCCCCATCTCCTCCATTGTCAGCTGATGCTCGGGATTCTGCCCCGACAATAGACAGAGTGGGAGCAGCATCCAATGAATTAATTAATTGACATGCTGGTTTTTTGTACGAACGGATTTGGGTCAAAAGTTTGGCATCCAAATCGCTGCGTTCAAAAAAGCAACGTGCGCACGTATCATGCACAATCTACATAAATTGTGCAGGGGACGCAGGACACATGCATTTACACTGCTGTGCAATACACGACGTAAATAAATACATGCAATTACGCAATGTGTGCACGAGCCCTAACATTGGTTCGAGTGGAATGCGATATTTTTATCGCATTCCACTCGCTCCGTTTTACTCACCATGTGTCCTTAGCCTTACACAGACTCTTTGTGCCTTGATACAAAAGACCCATTAAAATAAAAAATAAAGAAAGCACCACAAAGCTGTACAAAATGCTTTCCTTCTTTCTGTATTTCTTTTGTCTGTTTGCTTACATATCAAGCCAATCAATCAATAATTTGCATGTATCGAAAAAAATGACAGTCAACTAGACACATTATTAAAAATATACTGCAATAGCAAAAGCGTGTTTTGAGAGCCAGCAATAAAACAAATATACTATCTTGTTGGAAAAAAAAAAAATCATAATTTTATTGATTACAAGGTTTTGGCTTTAGTAGTTATAAACGTCCTCGATATGTCTACAATAAATCTCTTAAAAATCTTAATACCCTTAAGTCCAAATGCTGCAATAGAAAGACTGCTAAACAATTTAATCTTTTTCACGGTAATAACGAGTAAAATAGTAAATAAAGAGTCCTCCCCTATATCCTATAGAATGTAAGCCCCAAGGGCAGAGTCCTCGTCGCTCGGTACCAGTCTGTCTATTGTAACTAGTACATGTATTTTGTATGTAACCCCCTATGTACAGCACCATGGAATCAATGGTGTTCTATAAATAAAATAATAATAATAATAATAATAGGAACAATATACCTCTATGCAAAAAAAGTACCTTTTTTCTCTGAATGTCTTTCATCTCTTGATTTTTAGCTTCTTCCTCCTCCTTTTGCTTTCTTCTGTCATTTTCTCTCTGGATCTGAACAAAAACCTTAAATTTAATGGTCAGAATCTCACTATGAAATGAACTAGAGACAGATAAGCCAAGCGTCTTGATCCTTACGGCCTCATTCACAGGTAGAGAACGTAAACACTATAGTCTATTGGGCTGTTCATATGTCTGTTTTTTGACTGAGTAGTTCACAGATATACAACAGGTGAAATAAGTACCATACCTTTTGTTTTATAAAATGCAACGGATTATAAGATGCACCCCATATTTAGAGAAAAGAAAAGTGAAAAAATAATACGGGGTCCGACAGCGGGGGTGAAATGGGGCGGTGTTGGAGTAAGGCGATGCCACGGGTGTCCTAGATGCTCATTGCAGCACTGTGAGGCAGGAGCTTCCAGAAGTTGTCGGCGGTGCAGATTTCAAAGAAATGGCTACCAGAGTCAGTACATGCACAGATTGAGCTCTCGGCTCAATGACAAGCTGAGATCTCATCTGCGCATGCGCCACCTCCGGGCGCCATTTTCCTTAAGTCCACTGCGGGGAATCAATGGGCCGGAGGCGGCGTGTGAGCAGATGAGATCTTGAGCTCAGGACTTCATCTGTGCATGCACCAACTACAGACGCCATTATTTGAAGAGAGGAAGAGGAATGATATGGACCTGGCACAAATTCCGTAAAAAAATTTTTTTGATCCTTTATTGAAAAAATCTTAAAATTCAGCCAGAAAATGCCAGACAGAGAACGCACTGTGTAAGGGTTACATTACAGGTTAAACTTTACGTGTTTCGGACATAACATTAAAAACAAGAAAGTCCTTAATCATAAGTTACCTGTATAGGGCCAAAGACAGTATTTATGTGTGTCCCTCATGGAAACAGAAATTTTAGGGAATGCAGGAGGAGGAGGGGAGGGGTTGTATAATCACAGGTGTCGGGTGAGTACAAGCTAGGTTCAACAAGTTTGAATAGAAACAATTAAACACTCAAATAAGGGAAATGTAAAAAATTCATAAAGAATTCTCCCCATTAGGTTACAAATATGTTTCCATGAGGGACACATATAAATACTCTGTCTTTGGCCCTATACAGGTAACTTTTGCCGGGTCCATATCATTCCTCTTCCTCTCTTTGCTATACCGGCACGGACTGGCCGGTGGACCACATGCACCCCGGAAATTTGTATGGCATCGGATGACAGGTGAGCTGAAAAAACCTTTTTCGCCATTATTTGAAGCCCGCACTGCCGACATTTTCAAAATGGCGGCCCCGGTCTCACCACCTAGCACAGCGTCCAGCACAGTGCCCAGCACAGCCCACCGCCTGCAGTAAGCGGTCCGCAGCTTCTCCTCTGCCTCCTGTGACCCCTTCTCCACCACCCCAGCAAGCTACATTCGTATTATAAGATTCACTCCTCAGTTTCCTCCTAAATTTTTGGGAGGAAAAGTGCGTCTCATAATCCGAAAAATACGGTATTGAACAAGTCACCGATTTTCTAAGTAAATATATTTCTAGTGGTGCTATTGACATGAATTTCTCATCAGATGTCGGTAACAACCCATCCAATCCACACAGACAAAGAAATCAAACCATAGGTGTCCACAAATTAAGGTATGTGTAATAATGAGAAATAACAAAGGGAAAAAGAATTGAACACATGAAGAAAGAGAGGTGCAAAAAGCCATGAAATCTATCAGTAATTAGAAAACAATCCTACCAATTAGTGTTGCTTTTCGCATTTATGTACTTTAGCAGGGAATTACCGTATATCTAAAAGTTCATTGTATGTACCTTTGTGCCAGTTCCTATTGTTAGCCTTATATTGTGAGATAGGTGTTAGCTTTATCAAGGGCACACCTATTTGTTACCTTTGTAAGCTCTTGTGCTTTTTAAATGTTTTTAACCCTTGTCACCTTGGATTGTTTTATGTACATTTTTGTGCAGTAAATGCATTTGTTTAGTATATATTGGTAATCCCAGTAGTATGGCATATTCTTTTCTCTCTTTCCTGATTGTCACTTACATTATATGCCTATTGGGAGTGCCCTCAGCCACCCCTTTTTATACACTGGGGCTTAAAACTTAAGAGTGCCCTCTTCTACATCCAAAGCACTTGGAATTGTACATTATGATGCAAAGGACTCATATGCTGTACTTCCACGCGGGCCCTCTTCTGTGTTTGTCTCTGGGTTTACTAATCTCATCACTGACTTAGTTGAATAAATCAAATTTTCTGGCAAATGTACCAACTCCTAGTACAATTTTGTATTAAGGCTATATCCTTATAAGACGCTGTGCTTGGTTTGAACAGTCATGTTCTGTTGACAAGACTCCATTTATCCAAGGGTGACGTGGGTGGTTATTGTGTAGGGGTAATCATCATTCTGGAAGGATGGGTGCACTATCCAAGAGTGAAAAACTTTTTGTACTGGTAGTTATTTTGGTTTTTTTTTAAGAAAAGTCTGGCATTAAACAAAATAGAATAGTTCAGATTAATTTTGCATAACTGTACAAGTGCTAAAATAAAAATAGGTGTTTAAAAGGATTATATATCCTAATTAAGTGTGATCACTGTATAAATTAAAACATTACAGCTTTTTAAAATATAGTTCTGATTCACTTACTCCATGTGCAGGGCATTGCTGAACCTTACGTAGCCATGGTTATGACCATAAGCAACTAACTGTCACGATATGTGTGATCGTAACCATGGCTACCCAAGGTCCTGTAATGCCCTGCACATAGGTAATCAACATAGTGAATCAGAAGAACTATACTACATTTCTAATTGGAGGTATTTGCTATTATTATTATTATTATTATTATTATTATTATTATTATTACTACTACTACTACTACATATTGGGATAGGATCTTGGATATGGGAATAACCCTTTAAAACATGTTGGCTAGATTTTAATAAAAGCAAGCATTTTATGCAATAATAGCCCATGTGTTGATGATGACAGTCAATGTCAGCCCAGGCTGTATATACCTTTCTATGTCATTAGATGCATTCAGAATATTCACAACAAAGACTTCAAACCAAGCAGAAATGTGGTGACATTACAGTGTTAAATATAGACAAAGGAGAAGTGACAGTGGTAATAATCACTTGCATTATTACTCTTGCTGTTCGGTTATGATTATATAATATATCACTGTAATACACAGATTTAATAAATGACTTTGTTCATTAAAAAAGGATGAAAAATATTTCCCTAGCAAATAATTGTCCCCTGCGTCTTTTGTGTCTATGATTGTAATGCAGCAAATGTTCTGTTGTGTATTTCTTTATCATAATAAAGAACCTTTTAACATTTCTAATTTAATCGTCTAGTATTTAAATATCAAGCCTCTTTTTTATATAAGAATGGAGCATAATAAAACTCCAACAGGTTTAATTTCTGACAAAACATTCTGCAAGCTGCATTGTGTAGCATATTATTATGAAGGGGAAGGTGAAAATATGCTTATTTTTTCCAACTCTTTTCCGTAACCATGTTTCTATCCTATAATGATGTCTCACACATGGTAGCAAATGACAATTGTTTAATTTATGCTCACTGAGTAGGATTTAAAGGGCTAGTCCCATCTCCATATCCTATCCCAATATGTAGTAGGTGTAGTAATAATAATAATAATAATAATAGCAAATTAGAAATGTAGTATAGTTCTACTGATTGACTATGTCGCCTTCCTAATGTTCAAGGTATTGCAGGACCTTAGGAATCCATGGTTACGACCATGCATATAGTCAGTTATTTAGTTGCTGGTGGTCATAACCATGGATACCTAAGGTCCTGCAATGCCCTGCACGTGAGGTAAGCAACATAGTGATTCAGGAGAACTACACCACATTTCTAATTTGAAGTAAGACTGCAGTGCTAACCACTGAGCCACTGTGCCGCCCTACGGTAGTTTTGATAGCATAAGTATTTTATCAGCAGTACATTATTAATAAAGGACTAGTAAACCTGATGAAACACTAATATTATTAAAACTCCAGTAAACAGCCCAGTAAGTGATACATGTCTGGTCTCTGCCTCCAGTTCATGATACTCTGAAATGGGCTAGCAAAAAAATTGAGACAGGTTCTCTTAGGCTTCTGCCACACTCACGTGAAATTCACGCACGTGCCGAGAGACACGTATTTTCCCTGCATGTTGCGTGCAGGTAAGTACGTGTCTCTGGTACGTGCGGGACACGTGTGTTCTACGTGTGCTATCCGCGATAGCACACGTAGAACCGGTAATTATTATACTCACCTGGTCCTTCCTGATGTCCGCGCTGCTGTCCGTGGTGCTGATCCTCGGTCTCCAGCCCTCCCGTCTCCCCGCTGCTGCTGCTGCCAGGCAGTGAAGTGAATATTCAATGAGAATAATGAGCGGCGGTCGGCAGCAAGAGGCAGCAGCGGCAGAGACAGAAGGGCTGGAGAAGGTGAGTTAATGTTTTTTTATTTTTCACTGACATGTGTGGTTTCTCCGGTGCGTGTCACACGGGACCGCATCCACACTACACCCGTGTGGTACGGGTGCGGGCCGTGTGACACCCGTGCTGCGGGAGAAAACACTGACATGTCAGCGCTTTCAAAAAAGCACACACGTACAAACGCACACGGACACACGTTCCGTGTGGTTTTACGTGTGTGTGCCTGCTACAATAGGGTAGCATTGGTTAAAGTGTCTCCGTGCCGCCGGTACGTGTAAAAAATGACAAACACGTGCCGGCAGCACGGATGTGTGGCGCTAGCCTAACACTGTAAAAGGCAAAAGCAAGCCGTGATTTAGACTTTATGTATTGTGTCACTATTGTGATGAAAGGTTTGTGACTTCCTTTCTAGATACTAATGTCACCAACTATACAGAGTCTAACTAGGCTGACATACAGAGTTCAAACAATGCCGCTATATAGTACTCAATTGTAGAGTGAAAGAGCATCTAAATAATCTCAAACAGAACTTCACACAGTGCCCACATATAACATCTATACCGTGTAATTCTTTAATGTCTGAAAATATTGGTTTTACTCTAAAACAATGTGGCATTTCAGAGAAGAACATGTTCGACAGGGGCAAGTGAAAAGGTGACCGAGATGACAGGTCTGTGTATAGGGAGAGGCCTGTTAGTCAAGCAAAGCCGGGCGGGGAGAAGCCGGAGGGACATAACTGAGTGACTAATCATCTTAATCACCTTGTTCAAAAACTCCAAGTAGAAGAAACAAGTGTCTCTCACCAATGGTGTAACTTCTTATTATAAATTGTCCA
This sequence comes from Anomaloglossus baeobatrachus, assembly GCF_048569485.1. Classification (NCBI taxonomy): domain Eukaryota; kingdom Metazoa; phylum Chordata; class Amphibia; order Anura; family Aromobatidae; genus Anomaloglossus; species Anomaloglossus baeobatrachus. The sequence goes on from NC_134354.1 coordinate 624,348,974, forward strand.
TTACATCATGCCAAGTATAAGGGGGGGTGGGGGAAGGGTGGAAACGTAGTGGGTCTCAGACGAAGAATATTTAATATTTAATTGACGCTTCTTCCTTCCCAAAAGCCATTCGTTTTGGGGGTTTTCTTCTTACAGCATTCATTGTGTGGCACAAATGTCATGGTAACATGTAACATGGCTCTCCATGTTAGTATAATTATTGTGATGGCTAACATGTATAATTTTTTTAAGGACGTGGTGAAGAAAAAGTCAAAATATTGTACAAAAAAGCATATTGATTTGAGTCATCTTGTCCTGAGAGCCAGGCAGGAGCCTGGTTTTATTTTTCTGTTGATGGAGCCACAGGAGGGCTTGATTTTTGTATGGCAAGCTAATATTTTTATTGACACATTTTTGGGACAAATATGATGTTTTGATCATATTTTTAGGCCAAGAAAATATAACTTTATTGCACTATATAAACACTATGACATTCTCCATCTCTCCAGTAGAACAAAGTTGGCAACCATGGCGGCCTTAAGCAAGCCCCCATTCTCTCATGACAACCCATCAGCCAAAGGTTATTGCATATTGGGAGACCCGATGAGAGTTGGTGAACGTGTAAACTGGTGATTGCTATGCCGCTGTCAGTGATTGGCAGTGACATTTAAATGGTTAAAGGGAATCTGTCAGCAGGATTTTGCTTTATAAGCTGAAGACAGCATGCTGCAGGGGTTAACACAGAGAATTCAGGGCTGACTGTTTTGACAAGGTCTGATCTGTTATTTATTTTCTATGTTTGTTTAACCAGCAGGATTTCTCATTGCTCGAATAACAATGCCAGGTTCACGGCAGTCCGGCACACTCCCTCCTCTGATTGGCACGTCACTATCAATGCACAATCCCTATAGAGAGCCTGGTGTGCGCGGGGGCAGCTTTCTCAGCTCTGCTACGTGGCTAAGGCTATGTGTGCACGTAGCGTAATTACATGCAGTTACGCTGGGCTGCTGCCCGAAGCGCGCGTTCTAAGAAGTGACATGTCACTTCTTCCGTGCGCTTTGCCGGCAGCTCCTGCTCTGTCTATGGCAGGAGCTGCAGGCAGAGCGCATGGAATCGGCTTTTTTTTCTCTACGGACATTTTCTGCAGCGATTTCAAGCGCACGTGTGCTCTTCAGATCGCTGCAGATATTTCTGCAGGGCTAGTACGCAACATGCGCACATAGCCTAAATCTAAAAATTCTGATTGTGTTAGAACAGCTCCACCCAGTAATCTAAGTGATACATTATTGGATTCAGGATCTCTCTGCCTACATTATGCTGCTCTCAGATGAGGTAGGAAAAACCTGCTGACAGATTAATAGCATTTTTTGACATGACAGGTTCCCTTCAACCCCTTTTCGAAATCCTCCAACGTGAGTCAGAAGTGGGTGTATGGAGTTGGCTCACAGGATGAGCTCATCCCATGCCCAGCAGGTAAAGCCTGTTACAGCCAGGACCTACCACTAACAATCGAGGATGGAGCAGCCCATGCCCAAGATTGTTAACCTGTTAAACCCTGCTGACAAACTCTGACAGCAGGATTTAACACACGCCGACATGGTTTGAACCATTTTAATTGCCAATCTTCACACCTGTGATCGCCGATGGGTTGCTATGACAGCAAAAAAATGGCAGATTTCTGGGGAGGGGTGGGTTAGAATTTTTCTCCACTTGGAATTTCTTTCCCTTTTTACAGTACGCTATGTGGTAAAACAAATGGTGTCATTTAAAAAAACAAAAAACAAAAAAAAAAAAAAAGATTTCATATGTGTATATAGACAGAAAAATAAAAAAGAAGGGGAGAAAAAATGAAAACACAAAAATTAAATTTGGCTAGTTCACTAAAGGGTTAAGAAAGTGCACAAGTACAAATGTAAAGAAGATATTAAGAAACACATGCAAACCATTTTCTGATACTTGGACTGCGACTGTATCCGTTGCTGCTGCTGTCGCGCTTCTGATTCAGATACATGTCCTCCTAAAAAACACATAGCATAAAAAAGCCAACAAAATTACAGTTTTGCTCTTTGCAATCACAAGCAGTCAAACTTCTCACTAGACTCATCCCTAACAATTTAGCTACACTTCTATTTAATGAGAGGGAAATTGCTAGAAAAAGCTTTCTGCAGGAGAACCTGTAGATTGCAGTTCTGAGTTATAATGATTTTTTTTAAGATCGGTACAGGATAAATGTTGTATTGTATTTACAAAGTCATTTACCTAGAAATAAAAATTAAACAATATTTCTTAACAATCAGTAAGAACACAATGTTAATAGGACACCAGAACAAAAAATTCCATATCTTTTTGGCAATGTATGATGTTTTTACTGTTTAGAAGAGCTATGAAGTTGGAGTCGGTGTCCATTTTCTTGGAGTCGGTATAAAATGGACTGACTCCGAAAATATATAATTAATTGGGTACAGCGGTTCAATGCAGCATGTGATTAATATTTTTTCATAGGAATTTGAGAAAGTTATGAAATGTCCAATAAATTTCTGTTCTATTCCTGATCAAAGAGTCTAGGCTTTTAGTTGAGATTAATCTGTGCTGCACTCCAGCTACATGCAGGGTCGGCGTCAGCACCCGGCACACATGGGTAAATGCCGAGGCCCCTGGACAGCTGGGGGGGACCACTCGCTGTCTTCAGTCCTGCGGGCCCCGGGCGCACTATGAGTTCCGGCGACTGCAGTGCTTGGGCTGGCAGGCGCACTATTCTGGACCCTTTATATAACACCACCATCTCTGCAGCTCTTGAATCGTCCGTCCCCGTCACGCATACCAAAACCTGCACAATCAACAGGCAACCCTGGCACACGAGCCAGACTAAAGAATTGAGATGGGCTTCCAGAATTGCTGAGCACAGATGGAAGAGGTCTCATTCCACTGAGCACTTCGTCACATACAAACACTCCCTCACCACTTTCAAGTCTGCACTCAATGCTGCAAAACAAACCTACTTCTCATCCCTCATATGATCTCTATCTCACAACCCTAAACAGCTATTCAACACTTTCAACTCTCTCCTCCGTCCCCCAGCACCACCTCCCACTCCTTTCATCTCAGCTGAAGACTTTGACAACATCAGAGTAAGCTTTGGCCTACAATCACGACAGCCTCTTCTCACAATTACTCAGCCTTCTTCCTCCAAATCCAGCTTCTCCACCATGACAGAAGATAATCTTTCCACTGTACTCTCAAGATCACATCTCACCACCTGTCCGCTTGACCCACTCCCATCCCACCTCATCCCCAATCTCAAGACAGTCTTCATCCCAGCCCTAACCCATCATTTCAACCTATCACTAACAACTGGTGTATTCCCTTCATGCTTTAAACATGCCACCATCACACCCATCCTCAAAAAGCCCTCCCTTGACCCCTCCTCCTGTGTCAAACTATCGTCTCATATCACTTCTCCCCTATGCCTCAAAACTACTGGAACAGCATGTACATCTTGAACTGTCCTCACACCTCTCCTTCTGCTCCCTCTTTGACTGGTTACAGTCTGGCTCTCGACCGCATCATTCCACTGAAACTGCCCTAACTAAAGTCACCAATGACCTACTAATCGTTAAAGCCAAGCGACACTACTCTGTCCTCCTCCTCCTGGAGCTGTCCTCTACCTTTGACACAGTAGACCATTCCCTTCTACTACAAATTCTCTTGTCTCTGGGCATCACAGACTTGGCTCTATCTTGGATCTCCTCATATCTAACCGACTGAACTTTCAGCATCTCCCACCATTTCCTCATCTCGCCCCCTATCTGTCAGTGTGCCCCAAGGATCAGTTTTAGGACCCCTGCTGTTCCCCATCTACACCTTCGGCCTGGGACAGCTCATAGAGTCCCACGCCTTTTGGTATCACCTCTATGCTGATGATAGACAGATCTACATCTCAGGACCTGACATCACCTCCTTACTAACCAGAATTCCACAGTGTCTGTCTGCTATATCATCCTTTTTCTCTACTCAATTTCTAAAACTGAATATGGACAAAACAGAATTCATTATCTTTCCTCCTCCTCACTCAACGCCCCCAACTGACCTAGCCATCAATGTCAATGGCTGCTCTCTTTCCCAGCCCCACGTGCCTGCTACCTTGGAGTAACTCTAGACTCTGATCTCTCTTTCAAGCCACACATCCAACCCCTCTTCACCTCCTGCCGCCTCCAACTCAAAAATATTTCCAGGATTTGTACATTCCTTTCCCAAGAAGCTGCAAAAACCCGACAGTCCCTGACAGACGTTCTGTCGCTTATCTATGTTATGTAAATAAAAGCTTAGAACCTGACTTTAAATTCATCCATTCGTTTCATAAATTACTCTTTTGAAAGCTGAAACCCTCCCAAATTTGGTTTAGGTTATAAAAATAAAGTTGCTACAAAGCTGAAATATTGATCATTTAATGAACACAGAAAAGGTCAGATTTTGGCTAGACAAAAGTTTTGTCGCTCACAGAAAGTAATGTGAAATTCAAACAAATAATTAACTTCTAATACAAAGATATGTTGCATAACATTGGTGAATGAAGTTGTAGTTCTATTAGAGCCATATTTAATATTTTGTGTGACTTCCATGAGCATGAAGGACTGTATCCATGCAGTTCAACAATGATTCATACAATTTATTGATGAAGTCATCAGGAATAGCAAATAATGCAGTCTTACATGCTTCCCAGAGTTCATCTAGATTCTTTGGTTTTGTCTTCCAAGCTTCCTCTTTCATCTTATCCCAAACATGCTCAATAATGTTCATGTCTGATGACTGGGCTGGCCTGTTCTTGAGCACCTTGATCTTCTTTACCAGGAGGAACTTTGTTGTAGAGATGGATGTATGAGATGGAGCACCATCCTGCTGCAGAATTTGACTCCTTTTAGGATTGGGAATGTAAGCGGTAGCTAATACTTCTTGATATTTTTGGCTATTGATATTGCCTTTCACCTTGCAAATGTTTTGCACACTTCCATACAGAATGTAACCCCAGACCATGATCTTTCCACCACCAAACTGAACTGTTTTCTGGATCCATACGGGCTCCAGTAGGTCTCCTATAGTATTTGCGGCAGCTGTGGTGTAATTCAACTTAAGATTCAAAAGAGAAATCCACCTTCTGCCACTTTTCCAGCATCCATCTGTTTAGCAGGCTGTGGGACTTGGTAAATGCCACAGGGGTTTTTAATTGCCTTTTGTTTAGTGCTGGCTTCTGGGCACTGATTCAACCATGGAGGCCATTTCGAGACAGAATCCTACAAACTGCTCTAGTTGACACAGGGACTTGAGGCGACCAGGTCTTTTGGAGCTCTGCTGCAGTGGAAGAGGGGCTGACTTTGGATTTTCTAACCAACAAACGTTCCTCCTGAGCAGTTGTCTTGCAGGGTCTGCCGGACCTGGGCTTGTCAAAAACATCTCCAGTCTCTTCAAATCTTTTTTTTAATTCTTTGTACTTGATGCTGAGACACATTAAAGGTGCCAGCCACCTCTGCAGTGGATCTGGTCTTCAGCCTCTTGATAATCAAGGCTTTGGTCGCAGGGTGGATTTTTGGCATGTTGTCAGAGGTCAAGTTGCAGTTTAAGTTAAGGTCTGGGGTGCTGGGTTTCTTTTTGTACACACCCACTAATTAACCGATCATTTAGTGAGCACATTTGAGGATGTAAACTAGGATGGGTGCATTGTATGACAAGGCGACAAAACTTTTGTCTTGCCAAAATCTGACCTGTGTTCATTAAATGATCAATATTTAAGCTTTGCAGCAATTTTATTTTCATAACCTAAACCAAATTTGGGAGGGTTTCAGCTTTCAAAAGAGTAATTTATTAAACCAATGGATGAATTTAAAGTCAGGTTATAAGCTTTTATTTACATAACATGGATAAGCGACAGAACTTCTGCCAGGGACTGTATGATAAAACTTATGGTTTCATTTAAAAGCAGAACTCGTCCTGCAAAAAAATAAGCCCTTATATGGCAAGATTGACAGAAAAATAAAAAAGTTACGTCTCTCAGCAGAAGGGGAGCAAAGCAAATAAAAAAAAAAACCCAGAAAAACAGAAAATTGCCCAGGGGTGAGGGGGTTAAGATATTTACAATATAACATGTATGATGGGTCTTTATTGTATCAGCTGGTTTATTCCCTAAATAGAAGCCAGTTTGTGTTTGAAATTTGCATTGTGAGTTCTGACTTAATACATCTATAAAAACAGAAACTACCTAAAATCCCATTTTCTAGCTTTAAAGGTCATATTACAAAGTTACATTTCATTTCTGCACTATGAATGATTTGATTTCCATTTAATTCTTTTACAGCTTAAGACAACCTTTAACTTTTTATTTACTAACCTAGTCTGCTCGGAGCAAGATCTATACGTCCATGGCTTTGAGATTGCTTGTAGTGATCATATTCCTCTTGCTCTTCTCTTGCCACTTGAAGACAGTAACAAAATTTGCCTGCATTGTTAATTTGTTTTCTTAAAACCCAGCTACAATGACAAATGTCACTGTGAAGTCATTACAAAAGTAACACAGTTTGTATATAACACAGATGCTCTAGGTAATTGTATGTCTATTTCAAAAGCATAGGCTGAGTCAAGATTACTATGCAAACGCTTGATTTCAATTATTTTCTTTTAATTTTCCATCTGCTTCCTAAAAGAACTGCAGTATACTGCCTATATTATGAGCTGCATATGCACCCTTGCCCTTCCTACTTGTTAATGTACATTCTAATTAGTAAGGTTAAGGTTAGAATTTAGATCCGAAAAAAGTACAGAAACAAAACTCATATTTCACATAGCATGTTATTTGTATTGCTCTGTGACCTTGTATTTTGCAAAACTTGTTGGTTATCAAAATAAATTGTAAATTAGCCCGATCCATCAAACATCCTTAGATACAAAAATCCACCTTTGTATTGAATGTTTTGAAGAATATAATTACAGGGAACCTGTCAGGTCCAATATGCACCCAGAACCACAAGCAGTTCTGGGTGCATATTGCTAATCCCTGACTAACTGTCCCTGTATACACTAGCATAGATGAAGAGATCTTCAGAAAAAGCATTTCTAAAGATCTTTTATCGTATGCTAATGAGCGAGGGAACCAGTCCCAAGGGCGTTGCTTTCCTTGCTAGTCGGCTCCATTAGCATGTTAGTACGTCCCTGTGGGTGTGCTAACATACTAATGATGCGGAGTGTCAGAGGATGATCTTACTCACCTCTCCACCACCATCGCTGCCCGACATTGGATTTCAGTTCAGTGCGCATGAACTCGGAGTTTGGTTCATGCGCACTATGAAGCCGGGTTTACGCATCCTGGCTTCAAACTGAAGTAGTGCGCAAAACCAAAACTCCGGGGTCATGCACACTGAGCCGAAATCCAGTGTCGGGCGGCAATGGCAGCAGGGAGGTGAGTAAGATCAGGCAGGGATTAGCAATATGCACCCAGAACTGCTTGTGGTTCTGAGTGCATACTGGACCTGACAGGTTCCCTTTAAACATCGCTGATACTATGGCACTGATATTGGCTGCTTTTATTTGGTGGGGAATGCGGGCAGTGCTAATTATACTGTGCAGAATATCTTAACCTTCTTCATCAGGGATAGAAGATCAATGGCAGCCACAGTGTTAGTAACAAGTGTCCCTATTATTATACCCACTGGGCCTTGATCATAACCTTTGACCTTCCAATCTTATAATATTATCTTATAATATTATAATATTATAATATAATACTATACTGATGTTTGATGCACAGAGCCAGTGTGAGCAATTCAAAAGGTCAAAAGTCACAGCAAAATAAAAAGTCAAACTTCACAAAGGCTTCTGCACCTAGGGAGCCACAAGAAATATTATATAGTAGTAGACTTATTGGTTATTCTATAACAGTACCCAGTTGTGTAACTTATGGGATGTAAATTAGTAAAACATAGAGGATAAGTGGAGGGAAATATACCTGCATTATAAGATTACATAGCTTATTTGCTGCCTGGAGACGAATAGGAATTCTTAGGCTATGTTCACACAAGGTGTTTTTGCTCAGGTTTTTCTGCAGTAAAACCTCAGGTTTTGCCAGGTAATAACCTGCGATTTTGCCTCGTTTTATTTGCCGCAGTTTTGCACTTCCTCATTGATTTGTATGGGTAAAAAAACGCAGTAAAACTGCGGCACAACCGTGGTAAAAACGCTGAAAGAATTGACATGCTCATTCCTTCAAAAATGCATCATAAACCAAGGAGGTTGACAAAACAGTCAGGAAAAAACGCAGGGGTGTGTGTGTGTGTGTCTATATGTGTGTATGTGTGTGTGTATGTGTGTGTATGAGATTTCAGGAATGACCCGTGTGAACATAGCCTTAAAATAAATTCTGTAGGAGACAAAGTGGCAGAAATGATGTATTATCCTAGTGGAGCAGGAAAAAAGAAGTTCGGAAAAACTCACTTCTGGGAGTTGTGAGAGTCACAACTACCATAGGAGCATAAAGTCAAACCACGTAGGCTGCCACGTACCCAGTAGATGCAAGCTAATAGCAGAAGGGAAGAAAGGTTTCATTGCGCTGCCGTGGAGATAAACAGGACAAGAATCCAAGGGTTAATCTTTGTGATTTTTATTATCCTACGCGTTTCAGAGTCCAAATAAATTCCTTGATCAGGAATCAAAAACCACCGATGTACATCGAGATACAGTGCACAGGAAATCCTTATATACAATGCATCCTACAGAGTCTGTCTCCCGGCCACTTCTGCCTTTTTTTCAGACCCTGTATCTTGTATATAAGGATCTCCTGTGCACTGTATCTTGATGTACATCGGTGGTTTTTGATTTCTGATGAAGGAGTTTGTTTGGATTGTGAAACGCGTAGAATAAAAATCATGAAGATTAACACTAGGATTCATGTCCTGTTTATCTCCACGGCAGCGGAAACAACCCCTTCCTCCCTGCTGCTATTAACTAACATAGCTTTAAACGGAATTTGTCACCAGGTTTATGCTGTGCCAGCTGAGCAGCATAAAATTAGGGAAGAATTCTGAATGGTAGCACTGGCACGTGTATTGGGCTTATTGCTGAAATGTAATCTGCTGCAGATCTGCAAGTCCTCTCAATGATGAGTACGACGTCTGTTCAGGACTGTAGACACAGGGTGACTGTCACAAACAGACTAGAGGCTAGCTCCCCACTCAGCAGGGTCCCAAGAACTCCAAAACCCTTTAACCCCTGTACAGGGATCTGGAATTACTACAAGGTCCAGAAGGTTAATGTCTTATTGAAGGCTGCAACCCAGAGATGAATAGTCTTCAGGCAGGGTCATAACTAGGAGGTATAAAAAGGGGCAAAACTGCAGGCAAAAGCTTAGTAAGGAAATCAGGCTAAGGTCAAACCGGAGATGACAGCAAGGTACAAAAACGGCAGGCAGGCGAATTGACAGTAAACAGGCAGATGTCAAAAACACAGGGAACTAAAGTACAAGGGCAAGGTGTGAACCAGAGATGCAGCAGTAATAATACTAAAGCTATATCTGGCAAGGGTCAGCAGACCACTGCAAGTATAAAAAGGGTGTGGTGCTTTACAATTGGCTGGAGCTGGAAGTTGATAACTTCAGTGGAAGGCACACACCAGCACAGTCATGTACTGCAAGTCCCAGGCATACCAAGTGTGTTGGATGGATGGAGACTGTTCCCACCAGAACTAGTGATGCTGACTCCTCCCCTATCTCAGGCACTACCTACAGTGGCAATATCGTGGTGCCTGGTGACTGGGGCAAAAGTTGCAGTAGCAGACTCGGGTAGAGATGTGACAATGAGCTCCTGCTATATAGTCCAGTGTCAACAGTCCCCTCTCATCGACCATTTCCTGCCTTTCTACACAGTGTAGGCTTATTTCTACACAGTATAGGCTGAAAGATGTCAATCAATGGCACAGGTGGGGTTAGATGAAGCTCATCATTGAAAAGACTAGCAGAGCTGCAGCAGATAAAACAGTGATTTTATGAAAACTAAAGCAAGAACTCCAGTAAGTGACCGACCACTAGATTCAGGCATCTGTTCAATTGATAATTTGCTCCCAGATTGGGATACAATGCCTCTCCTTAGGCGGGCGTCACACGATACAATCTATCATGCGATCGCACGTGCCATCATACCCGCCCCCGTCGTTTGTGCTTCACGGGCAAATCGCTGCCCGTGTCGCACAAAGTCGTTAAACCCCATCACACGTACTTACCTGCTGAGCGACATTGCTGTGGGCGGCGAACAACAACTTCCTGAAGGGGGTGGGATGTTCGGCGTCACAGCGACGTCACACAGCCGCCAGCCAATAGAAGCGGAGGGGCGGAGATGAGCGGGACGTAAAATCCCGCCCACCTCTTTCCCTCAGCATTGCCGGCGGCCGCAGGTAAGCTGCAGTTCATCGTTCACGGGGTGTCCCATGGAGCGATGTGCGCTACTCCGGGTATGATGAACAACCGGCGCAAAGAAGAATAAATGATTTTTTAAAAATAAACGACGTGTAAACGATACATGATTTGTAACCGATTTGCGATCGTTCTGAGGTGCTCATAGGTGTCACACAAAACGACGTCGCAAATTATGTCGGATATGCGTCACGAAAACCGTGACCCCGACGACATATCGCATGATAGATCGTCTCATGTGACGCCCGCATTAGTGCCATGTGAAAGCCTCCTGTAATTCATAAAGGCAAATAGAAAAATAAAAGGGGGCACTCCAAATGCAATGAGCAATTAATTATTTATTAGTCATTAAATGGCTAAACATTTATTCCACAAAAAAGAGGTACTATTATGGAATAATTCCTTCAGCACTGGGGACAGAAATGTTGCCATCTTTTGTATATAATTATTTGTCATCTATTGGCATGCGGGAAAAAATATGAGTCATTCATTGCAATTTTAGTGCCATGGATTTCTTTTTTTATTTGAACAGGAACTCTAGACACAAACGAGTAGAACATTTTAATCAAGATATTTTTTCATTTTAGATACAATAAAAATTAAACCACCGTTTTTTAGCAGTTATGGGCATAATTATTTGTTTAAAACCTCTTCAATAGTAATGATTTGTATTTATGAACTTTCGTGTAATTTTAGCATGAATAGTAAGGCACTTTGTCAGTTTAATCAGTTTTATAAAATAAAAAGCTTGTGTTTTTGGCATGCAGGCTAAGATCGCAGTGGGAAGATCTTTGTAGTGCTACGCTTCAGCTTTCCAGGTTATAAGACGTCTTGCACAATAATAAACAACAGTAAAGAAGAAGCAATTTGGAAATTTTGTCTCATTTTGTAACATTAAAGGTTAGCAGATTGTAAAAGTGGTGTAATGTAATCATAGCATTTCAGAAACAGGATTCACAGTTTGACCATCTGACTAGAAGATGAAACGTGTTCCTAATTGTCTGTTTTTCCCCTGAAATGTCATTTTAATGAACAACCTCCTTAATGTTCTCTACAGCGCGCTGTTGAGCTTGTTTCCAAGTGCATGAATTATTCAAAGTAATGTTTGAACATTAGTTAAAAAAGAATTAAAAGAAAAAAAAAAAATCACAGTAAAAAAAAGTTTCTACCATAAATGCAAGATATTACATTGGTACAATAAAAAGGACTGTTCTGCAATTAAATACACAAAACTCTGTTAAGATCGCATCCCACAAAATGTAATAATTCTTAAAAAAAAAAAAATCCTTCTGGGAATAGATATTGCTGTACTATACTTGTGTACTTAATGTGTCTAGCGGTGGCCACACATACCCAATACCTCAGTCCGACCCGCTGGATCCCCGGTATGGAGGGTGGTGAAGTAATCCCGTCTATTGTGAAGGCCAGACAAAAAAATTGGACTTTGTTATTTTGAGAGGGAATTCAAAGAGCATTAGGGGGCATCAGAAAAAGTATGTAATAGCTATATCTAGACACAAATATTTTTTTTAAATAATCCCAGCTGAAAATTTTATTTATTTAATCGTATGAACTTATATCTTACCATCATATAAAGATAAACACTGGACAATAAACAATGATTGAAAGTATCAAAAAGGATAAAAATCAAAGTCGTATATCCAGGTTTTCTATGTATGCAACAGCATTATCATTTAGAATATAGAAATCATTCTTGGCACCATGGTAAGATCTCAGGGGCCACTCCTCAACAATGTGCTGGATAGTTTGACGGTCTGCTCCACAGTCACAGGTCAGAGAGTCAAATTTTCCCCACTTATACATAAGATCTGCACGGACACCAAAGTTTGTTCTGATACGATTTAGAGTAACCCATGTTTCCTTGGTAGATTGAAGTCTGGTTGTGGGTTTTGTAAGTTAGGGAACGTTTGGAGCTCACCGTCTATTACACTGACCCAAAGTTCTTGCCATTTCTCTTCTACATTGAAGTCTTGATCATGCAAGGTGATTGCAGTTCGGATGGGTGGATGTCTTGATTTCAATCGTTGTATTATAACATCTCTGATATTTTGGTGTATTGAGAGTTTTTCATTATTCACTACCTTAGTGTATTCTTTAAGTAGAGGCTTTTGTCTTCTCAGATTTGCGGGTGCGATATGACTCAGGACAGGTAACCAGTGAACAGGTTTAGGTCTAATAGCACCAGATATTATACGCATAGAGTTGTTCAGCTGAGTATCTATTAGGTTTACATGACAGCTTTTTAAGAAAAAATGTATATTTGTCTGGTACTAGACATTGAGTCACAAGTATCAGGTTATTCAACTGACTTATTACCTAAATGTTATGGGAATTTTGACATTTGAATTTTAAAAATCTGCAATTCAATGTCTTATTCCAGAGAAATCCATGTTTTTTCTTGTATCTAAATGAGCAGAAGAAATGCTACCACAGACCTCCTATATCCATTGTGCCAGGTGCCCCATATACTGGATCCTCAATCTGTGGTATTGCTCTTGGTGTGTCAAGAGTGTGAGAAGAGAATCGCGTTGACAATTCAACACAATGGGCAGCACTTTGAGCACAACCTTTTGTGGGTTACTGTCGTTCTTCCATGTCACAAACGTGTCAATAACTCGATAATGAATAAAGGTACGTTAAAAATGAGCATTGTTTTTCTTGTGCAATTCTCTGTGTGTTTGATGTGTCACATGACCCTCTTCCCATTGATAAAAGTAAAGTTGAATTCAAAATGGCTGCTTTGTAGATGGCCGCCACCCAGTCTCAAATGTTTGGCCCCTCCCATGTACTAATATGCCACAAACAGTAAGGGGTACTTTACATGTTGCGACATCGCTACCGAAATATTGTCGGGGTCACGGTTGTTGTGACGCACATTCGGCGCCGGTAGCGACATCGCAATGTGTAAATCCTAGGAGCGACGATGAACGAGCACAAAACAGTCAAAAATCACTGATCTGTGTCACGTTGTTCATTTTCATAATGTCGCTCCAGCTGCAGGTACGATGTTGTTTGTCGTTCCTGCGGCACCACACATCGCTGTGTGTGAAGCCGCAGGAACGACAAACATCTCCTTACCTGCGTCCACCGTCAATGCGGAAGGAAGAAGGTGGGCGGGATGTTACGTCCGGCTCATCTCCGCCCCTCCGCTTCTATAGGCCGGCCGCTTAGTGATGTCGCGGTGACGCCGAACGCACCTCCCACTTGAAGGAGGGATTGTTCGGCGGTCACCGCGACGTCGCCGACAAGGTATGTGTGTGTGATGCTGCCGTAGCGACAATGTTCGCTACGGCAGCGATCACCAGATATCGCATGTGCGACGGGGGCGGGTACTATCACGCTCGACATCACTAGCCGATGCTAACGATGTCGCCACGTGTAAAGTACCCCTAAGGTAATATCAGCAACCACTTCCATTTTATCAGGGTGTATCCATACTTATGGCCCACCCTGTACATAGTGTAGGGATCCAACTCTGGTAGGCGATGGCAGGGACGCAATAAAGAAGCATCCTCAGGTTTTCAGTCCAAAAAGGTCAGTGTTTTATGAACACTAGACAAAACAAACATAAGGGTAGAATCTTACATTAGAGCAACAATACAAAAGGAAAGAAAGTCCAGCATTGCACAAAGTCCAGGACATACCAGTCCACGCAGATATGGGTTTCTTTTTGCTTCGCACAGCCAGACTGCTTCAGTGCTCCAGCCCAACCACTCACAGGCCCCCTTCACACCGTGTGCGTGATACATTTGTTTGTCCGTAATACACGGATTCATGTCCGTTTTCCTCACGGAACACGCACACACACACATTAAACTCAATGGGTCCGTGAGCACACGTACGTGACATGGATGCATCTCCGTTTGGTCCGTGTCCGTTTTGTGCTTTTTTGAAGCGATGTCGGTCACTCTTTTTTTTCTGTGTATGTCAGTCAATCTCCCTCAGTCCGTCGGTCAGTCTCTCCCCCTCTCTCATACTCACCGATCCCCGATTACCGTCGCGGCGTTGGACAGCTGTTATAAAAGCTCCAGCAGCTTTTACTATTTTGAAAATGCCGGCCGCTCATTATTCAATCTCGTATTCCCTATTTTCTCCGCCCACCGGTGCCTATGATTGGTTGCAGTGAGACACGCCCCCACGCTGAGTGACAACTGTCTCACTGCAACCAATCACAGCCGCCAGTGGGCGTGTCTATATCGAGCAGTAAAAAAAAAAAATTAAAAAAAAACGACGAGCGGTCCCCCCCAATTTGGATACCAGTCATGGTAAAGCCACACGGCTGAAGGCTGGTATTCTCAGGACGGGGAGCTCCACGTTATGGGGAGCCCCCCAGCCTAACAATATCAGCCAGCAGCCGCCCAGTATTGGTGCATTCATTAGATGCGACAGTTCCGGGACTCTACCCGACTCATCCCGAATTCCTCTGGTGTGGTGGCCATCGGGGTAATAAGGAGATAGGCTATGTGTTTACGTAGCGTTCTGTCCCTGCAGAAATTTCTGCAGCGATTTGAACAGCACATGTGGACTTCAAATCGCTGCAGAAAGAGTCCGTAATGAAAAAAAGCCGATTTCATGTGCTCTGAATGCAGCCCCTCCCATAGACAGAGTGGAGGATGCATGCAGAGCGCACGGAATAAGTGACATGTCACTTCTTAGAACGCGCGCTTCGGGCAGCAGCCGAAGCGCTGCGCTCTAATACGCCACGTGCGCACGTCTCCTGCATAATCTTCATAGATTATGCTGGGGATGCAGGACGCATGCATTTACGCTGCGGTGCAGATTGCAGCGTAACTGCATGCAAATACGCAACGTGCGCAAATAGCCTTAATGGCAGCAACCCATAGCTGCCACTAAGTCCAAGATTAATCATGGCAGGCGTCTCCCCGAGACACCTTCCATGATTAACCAGTAGGTTAAAGTAAATAAACACACACAGCGAAAAATCCTTTATTTGAAATAATAAACAATAAAAAACACCCTCGTTCACCACTTTATTAAGCCCCAAAAACCCCTCCATGTCTGGTGTAATCCCCAGAGGTCCCGTGACGCTCTCAGCTCAGTTACATGAAGCTGACAAGAGCTGCAGTAGAACACCACTGCTCCTGCCAGCACCACACAGCAACTGAAGTGAGTCGCGCGATCAGCGATGACGTCACTCAGGTTACTCGCAGCCACCGTTGGATCCTCCAACTGTGACAGCAAGTCGCCAAAGTGACTGAAGTGAGCTGCGCGATCAGCGATGAAGTCACAGGTGAGTTGCGGTCTCGGGTGGAGGACTCCAGCTGGCCGCGGGTAGCCTGGGTGACAGCAGCGATAATCGCGCTGCTCACTTAAGTCACTCAGGGGATTAGCGGTCACCGGTGAGTAGTTCACGGGTGACCGCTAATCAGTACGCGACACACAGACCGAGCCGCAGTATGACAATGAAGTCGAGTGAAGTTCACCCGATTTCATTCTCATCGCGTGACTCTGTCTGCTGTCAGCAGGCATGTAACAACGTCATTGTGCATCACACACGGAACATTTCACACGGACAACACACGGACAATACACGTACGTATCTCATGCACACACGGACATGCCACACGCATACACGGCTAGCATACACCATCACACGAATGTCAGATGTACCGGAGAAACGGACATAAAATACGGAACAAAAACCCGAAAAATGGAACGTAAGACACGCACGTGTTTTTCACGTGCGTGTGAAAGTTATATTCGGGGTCTCCAAGGGGAGTCAGGGCACAAGGTATACCTTCATAGAATGCAGCCCAGGAGCTGCAGAAGGTGAACATTTTGGTTACATAGTGAAAAAACTGGTGACAGGTTCTGTTTAAGAATGCGTTTAAGGCTCTCTTACTTCTGAGAAGTTTTTCTCTTCTTGTTGGATTTGGTTGAGTAACCTGGTAGGGACTTGAGCTGCAATATAATAGAGATTAAAATAATGAACATTGAATTAATATATACATTACTTTAACATCTAATATTCAAACCTAACACAAATATACTTCAGCCATAAATGCTGTTTTTACAGTATGTTTTGTCGCTAAGGCATACGTTTTCCCCAGTAGAAGAGTGGACATGATATTACCCATCCTTAGGGTTTACACAACCACATTGTCAGTCCAATTTGTGTCCATGAAAAAACTCACAGAGACAGGACTAATGTATTCAATAGGTCTGAATTGCAGCTAGCACTAGTGCCTTCCGTATTTCAGATGATACTCGTCTACTCAAGTCTATGGGTACATAATAAAATTCCTTACGGATGACCCCAAATTGTATTGGATTTTTACTGGTACATTAATTCTTAACATAGGAAACTGCACTTGGTCTTGTAAATTTTATTAACTGATGATGTATAAAAAGGGATGCACTATAGATTGGATACAGATAACATTACAGTGAAAAATTCTGGATTTTTTCTGTATGAAAAAGTGGACAATTTTTTATACTCTTGTATGAATTTAGCTTAAAGGGAATCTGTCACCACTTTAACCTTTTTAAACTATTAATATGGGTATACAGGTTATAGAATGCTAAAAAAATTTATACCTGTCTGCCTCATATCAGACGCCTTGTTGTGGATAAATCATCTTCTATCACTTTATGTAAATGAGCTCTTCCAGGCTATGGGGCGGATGCTGCCTGGAAGATAACTCCGCCTCCAGAGCTTATTATAAATAAAGGGGCGTTACCAGTGTGACACAAGTAACTGACACAGAACAGAAGAAATTAAATTTGACTTCTTATAATCACATTTTTTGCACCTCCCTGAGCTCTGCTTCATTGCAACAATGCAATAAAGCAGAGATGACCACGAAGGTCAGAAACATGTTGCCTTGCTCCAAGCCTATGCTCTGTACTTTAGAAGTATTTATGGATGTATTTTATCCGTTGAATAAAAGTTTTTGTGATTTTATTCTTTGACAAGTGCAGTTTTTTTTCTATTTCTATTAGCTGGAGGCTTTTTTATGCACTATATGGTTGAGCGGATTCAAGTTTTTTAACATTGCCACAGTAGTTCTGTCATCATTAAAATGGCGACGGCGTCTGTGCATGGGCGTAACGCGATCTACGGTGCCTTTTTATTAAAGACACTGTGGAGCAGACTATGATCACAAATTATATATTATAGTTGACCTTGATGCGGGCGGATTAGGGATTGAATACTTTTGCAAGAGACCAACTTCACAAAAACATATGTACAAAAAATTTGTTCAAAAAAATTGTGTGTGATGAACCTGTGTGAATTTATCATGTACAATATTAAAAAAAAGAAAAATTAACACTTGTTGAACCCAGGATATTTTTATATCATTATCCATCTTTTTAATATTTTTCTTGTGTGTTTGTCTAAATAAAATAATAAAGAATTTAATGTTTCATGAGAATTTGGGTCATTTGAATTATTCGGAATTTCTGATATTTGATGACCCTGAAAATAGTTTGATAAGTTGGAAATTTATGAGTGGCAGCGGCGCATTCGCAGACGTAAAAAAAAAATCTGCCCATGCACAGATGCCGCTCATAGTCTTCTCCACAGTGTCTTCTATAAAAGGCGCCAGAGGTCGCAGTGCACGCATGTGCAGACTCCAGTGCCATTTTATTGAAGACATTATTAATGTGGCAACATGCATGCACCACCAACAGCAGCAATGGCAGTGTGGAGCGATATTTAAATAAAGAAAAGGGGGCACGTCATAAAGGATAAAAGAGGAGGACTTTACAGCGAGGACCCGACCAACAAAGGTCCGCACCACTGCACATGCCAATCAAAGTGCAGTACATTTCTGCAGAGGTGTATCTAGGCTTTCCAGCATCCGGGGCAAGAATTCAATTTGGTGCCCCCCCATGTCATCAATTATTTATATGTGATTTGCACATTTAGTCACGTGATGACGAGCTTCTCTTAATAATTCTCTCAATATTCAAAGAGAAATGTAGGAAGAAAAGCTAATTGTCTCATGCAAGTATGAAAATCACATATGAGTGGAGAGGCCATGTGGTATCTGCTGGAACCAGAAGCAGAGCTGAATCCTGACAGGGAGTATATTACATGCTGTTAGGATTGGGCTACACTGTTTAATTTTACAAGTAAAGGGCTTCTCCAGGCTTGAGATAAAAATCTGCAGTCACTCTATGTGTCACTGTATGTGACTACAGACTTCTGAATTCTCACACTGCACACTGTCAGGATTCTCTGGTGCTAGCGGTGAGTGGGAGGTCACGAAACTGCAAGTATGTGATTTACATACATGTGGTCACGTGCCGACTAGACATGTATGGCCTCGCTCAATAAAAATGAATTGAGTAAGGCCGGACACATCTAGTTAGAATGTGGCCAGAAATATAAAAATCTCATACTTGCGCTCATATGACCGTCCACTCTCGTCACTGGCACCGGAGAATCCTAAAAGTGTGCAAGCGCTGTGAGAATTCAGAAGCCTGCAGTCAAATAGAATTACTGGAAACTTTCATCTCAAACCTGGACAAGACTTTACTTATACAGTTAAGCAGTGTAGCCCAATTCTAAAGCCTGCTTTACATGTTACAATTAATCGTGCAATCGCATTTGCGATGGCACCTTCCCCCATTGTTTGTGCGGCACGGGCAATTTGTTGCTCGTGTCGCACAATGCTGTAACGCCCCGTCACATGTACTTACCTTCCAAACGACCTCACTGTGGGCGGCGAACATCCACTTCTTGAAGGGGGAGGGACGTTCGGCGTCACAGCAACGTCACACAGCGGCCGGCCAATAGAAGCGGAGGGGCGGTGATGAGCGGGACGTAAACATCCCGCCCACCTCCTTCCTTCAGCATTGCCGGCGGGATGCAGGTAAGCTGCAGTTCATCATTCCCGGGGTGTCACACGGAGCAATGTGTGCTGCCCCGGGTACGATGAACAACAGGACGTGCGATTTTTACAAAATGAGCGACGTGTCAGCGATGAACGAGAAGGTGAGTATTTCTGCTCGTTCATAGCTGTCACACACTACGATATTACTAACGATGCCGGATGTGCGTCACTTACGACGTGACCCCGCCGACATCTCGTTAGATATATCGTAGCGTGTAAAGCCCGCTTAAGTAAAGGGGTTGTCAAATCTCATAATTTATGTATTGTTACTTGTGTACAGGATCAGAACTAGTAACAGCACCAGAACCACCAAAGGTACAGAAATACATAATTGTAACTCTCAACAGTACAGAAACACAGCATCACAACCACCAGCAGTACAGAAATTCATCATCCGAACCACCAGCAGCACAGAAGTACATCCATATATCCCCATAAGTTTAGAAACACAGCATCAAAACCCTCATCAGTACAGAAATACATCATCAAAAAGCTTAACACCTAATCTGAGAGCAGCATAACGTAAGGGGCAGAGATCCTGATTCTAGCGGTGTGTCACTTACTGTGTTGCTTAGTGTAGTTTTGATAAAATCACTGTTTAATCAGCAGTAGATTATCATTACAGGACTGCTTGGCATGCTGCCAGGTAGTCCAGCATATTCATGAGCTCTGTATAACTGCTAAATCTGCAGCAGAGAAAACATTGATTTTCTCAAAATAACTGCAAACAGCTCAGTAAGTGACACATCGCTGGAATCAGGGTCTGTCTCTACATTATGCTGCTCTCAGATGGGGGAGCAAAAGCCTGGTGACAGATTCCTTTTAACAATGGTAAGGAGATGCTTGGGAGTTATCAGTCATCATCAGACTGAGGACTATACAGTAACTACAGTAAGGCCTCGGTTCCACTTGCGTTTTGCACGGACGAGTACAATCCGATAAAACATCGAATTGCACTCGCACCAGTGTAAAATGATGGGGCAGTGTCCATCTGCGATTGATTTTTCATGATATATTGGCATGAAAAAAGAATTGCAGCATGCTGCGAGTGTCTGAGAGTCTCAGCTCACACACCCATACAGATCTACGGGAGAGTGTGAAACATCGCACTGCAATTGGCTGTCATCAGAGTGCAATACGATGTACACAGAGACAGGCCGGGGAGAAAGGGTAGAATTACTCCCTCCCTTTCCTCTTGTCCGAAGCTGTGATCTGATCGCAAGATTGGATCACAGTCTCATGACACTCGGCTCATGCTCACAGCACAGCCGTAGAGGAGGGTCTTTAGCATATCGCATGTGATGTTCTCGCATGGGAAGCAATGCGCAAGTGGGACTGAGGTCTAATGATGAGAATTAGTCAGTATCATAAATAAAGGCTGAAGTCACATTAACGTATGGCATCCAATGCGAGTACAACGGATGCAATATGCTAATGACCCTTGGCTCAGGCTCTACTGTGAGCGTGAGCCGAGTGTCATGTGACAGTGACCCGATCTTGCGATACATGCACACACAGACACATTACAAATATTATTAATATGGGGAAGCCAGCAGCAGACTCACTCACCTCCCCCGCTTGTCTCCGTCCAGCTCCTCCTTGGTATGTGGCTGTGCCTCACTGATTGGTGGCCATGACTAACATACATGGTCACACACAGAGCACAATGACACTGCTGTATATATATCACAGGAGAGGCTGGGGACATACAGCAATGGAGGGGACATTCAGATCTGAGGTGGCATACAGCACTGGGGTGGGGCGTTCCCCAGCTTTGGGGGGTATATAGCACTGGTTTGGGGGACATACAGCTCTGGGAGGTATACAGCTCTAGGGTGGTATACTGCCCTGGAGTGGGGGTATACAGCTTTGGGGTGGTATACTGCACTGGAGTGGGTGGGACATACAGCTCTGTGGTTATACAGCACTGGAGTGGAGGACAAACAGCTCTGAGGGTATACAGCACTGGAGTGGGGACAAACAGCTCAGGGGGGTATACAGCACTGGAGTGGGGGACAAACAGCTCTGGGGGGTATACAGCACTGGGGTGGGTGGAGATACAGCTCTGCGGGGTATATAGCACTGGGGTGGGGGGAACAGACAGTTCTGGTGGGTATACAGCACTGAGATCAGGTGACAGACAGTTCTGAGGGGTATACAGCACTGGGGTCAGGGGATAGACAGTTCTGAGGGGTATACAGCACTGGGGTCAGGGGACAGACAGTTAGGAGGGGTATATAGCACTGGGGTGGGGTTGACAGTTCTGGGGTTATAGAGCACTGGGGTGGGGTGAATAGAGAGTTCTGGGGGTATATAGCACTGGGGTGGGGTGAAGAGACAGTTCTGGGGGTATATAGCACTGGGTGGGGTTAATAGACAGTTCTGGGAGTTTATAGCACTGGGTGGGGTTAATAGACAGTTTTGGGGGTATATAGCACTGGGTGGGGTTAATAGACAATTCTGGGGGTATTTAGCACTGGGTGAGGTGAATAGACAGTTCTGGGGGTATATAGCACTGGGTGGGGGGGGACAGGACATACAACTCAGCGTGAAGTTGATGCTTCGGCACCTGTCTGACAGTGTCTTCATCTGTGGGTTGAACCTAGAATGTATGGGTTCCTTCCAGGTTAGTGGGCGTGACCAGCTTCATGACAAGCCATACCTGGAAGGAGCCCGTACATTCTAGTATCTACCTTTTCTATTGGACGCAGTGCACGCTGCGTGCTAGCTCCGCCCACAGATGAACGTAGGCTCTGCAAACCGCAGAGAAGGCTGCGTTCAGGTGTGGATGTAAGAGCCATCAGCCAGGGAAGTGCCGACATGATCGCTGTGGGCCCTGGAACTCGGCCCGGGGGCCGCAGCATACATCACCGCCCTTGCTGAAAGGTGCTGACGCTGTCCCTGGTCGCTGGGGAGACTCAGAGTGCTGCATCAGTCGGCCAGACAGCACCCCCCTTGACACTGCGCCCCGGGCAGATGCCCCGCCAGCCCCCCCTAGATACGCCTCTGCATTTCTGTAACTTTGATTAAAGATATTTCAGCAACCAAGCATCCGATCTTTCTACAACAGGTATGCCTGGATTTAGCATCTTACTAACCAGTATGGCACTGCCTTTTCTTTAGGCCCCATTACCACGTTCGTGTGTGTGGTATGTGTGAGGTCCGTTTTCACACATACCAGAGACATGGGCACATGTAGACCCATTAAAATCAATGGGTCTGCCCACACGTGCGTGTTTTCACATGGACCATGTGGAGCATATGTGTGTCCGTATGCTCCATACGAAAACATGTCTATTTTTCTCTGGCAGCATGGGTGTCACATGGACCGCACACTGATGTGCTCCGTGTGACATCAGTGTGACACGTACAGAAGAAAACCACGTTACTGTGAATTAAAATGAATTTCTACACTCACCTTCTCCAGCACTGCTGTCTCAGCCGCTGCTGTCACTTGCTACCGACCCCTGTTCATTATGCTCATTGCATATTCACTGCACCGAGGACCGGAACCAGTAGCAGTGCCTGAGACATCAACATCATGGATAGGTAAGTATAAAAATTCATCAGATGTCAGACGGATAGCACTCTGCCAGCACACGCTGAACACACACAAAGACACACACACACACAGAAATGCACCCACACTATGGACTGTGCAAAACGTGTGTTTTTGCACGGATGTGTGGAAGAGACCTTATATAGCAAAATCCTGGTCGTTGTTTTTTTTTTTTTAAAAAAAGTGAATGCTAAGGTTTCCTTAATGTGCAGATGTAGTCAAGATAAAATATTCAAATATCACAAAATAAAGAAAAAATATAGAAAAAAAATTTAAATGGCTTTTAGGCTACGTGCACATGACCGGAAAACACTCTGTTCTGGACGCAATGTCATTCCACTTGTGGAGATGCGAGTGTTCTCTGCGGGAGAACGCAGCATCCGTGCACACGATCAGGATTCTGAGCGCAGCATATTTTTGCTGTGTTCTGTCACCCAGAACACCGGCATCTCTACACGCATTAGTTGCTATGCTGTGGATCGTAAAGCCACACCACGTCAGTTTACGCTGCATGGAAAAACACAGTGGACAGGAGATTTCTATAAATTCCATCCACTGTGCTAGTACTGCACAATGCAGAATTTTGGACATAGGGAAAATATGCTGCTTCCAAAATGCTGCCGACACTGATAATGTGCACTTACCCATATGTCCTATAGAAGGAAAAAGCATTAATTGAATGGCTATATTTTCTACTTCTCTCTACATAAAATTAGTTGATATAATTTGTTACATTACATGTACACATTGTCACAAACTTAGCATTGCTGTTACTACGCCCTGCTCAGATTTCATCATCATTCCACAAGACGAGGAAGACGAAACGAAACTGAAACAAATAATGAGTCAGAGAAAGGAAAGGAAACTTTGAGCTGTATGACAGGGATTGGATTACAGGATCTCCCTCTACATGCCCTGGAGCAGGGGTCCGTAAAACGAAACTAGGAAACGTTTACAGAAACAAAACAAGTAATCTTAAGGTTATGTGCACACAGTGCATTTTTATCTCGTTTTTTTAATGTGTTTTTTAGTGCTGTTTTGTCAAAAAAACTGCATGAAAATCCTTTTGCCAGCAAAGTCAATGAGAATCCTGAAGAGTTGTGCACATGTTGCTTTTTTTCCTTGCAGATTTGGTGCAAAAAGAAACCTGCAGCATGTCAATTCTTGCAGCGTTTTTGAATAGTTTCCCCCCCCCCCGAATGCATGACAAACGCATTCAAAAGGCATCGCAAACGCAGCAAAAATGCAGCTTTTTTTTCTGCCATAAGATGCGGAAATGGTGCAGACATTTCTGCAACCAATACTCAATGTGCGCACATAGCCTAATGCAAATAATAACAAACGAGAACACTACTACCGTATTACTCACCGCACTGTTGTCTTTCCCGTGTTGCTCTACTACAATATCCAATATACTATTTATATGAATGATCATGTACCTATCCATATATCACATTCTCTCTCTATATGCAGTATATATATATATATATATATATATATATATATATATATATGTCTATATATATATACAGGTAAAATATATATTTGTATCTTTGTACCGTACCATGCCTGATGAAGAGACCTGAGTAGTCTCGAAAGCTTGCTATTATTACCATCTTTTCAGTTAGCCATTAAAAGGTATCAACCACTGAGGACTCTCAGTTCTTTTAAACAAACTTTCTATATTTTTATATATATATATATATATATATATATATATATATATATATATACACATATATATATATATATATATATATATACACACACACACATACACACACACACATACACACACACACATACATACACAGTACACACACACACACACATATACATACTCACTCACACACACACACACACACACACACACACACACACACACACCATCAGGTGGGTATACAGTGAGATTATACAGCGTTTCAATATATTCTTTGGAGTCATCTATGTAGTATGTTTTCTTCCTTTTAAACGTCCCAGAATATTTGATGTCATTTCTCATATTTGTATTGTAGTTTTATGTTAACAGTCTATATTTAGGTACATGTAACTGTAAAGTAGAACAGAGACACTTACTACTGGGACTCTTGAGAGGTTTGTGGAGCCTGTGCAGTTTGCTGTTCATTTCTGCCATTCTGTTGAGGGTCTGAATTCTGCTCCTCTCCTTCATGACTTTGCGATTGGTAATCGTGTAGACTTTTTATATTTCTTCCTCTCCCATACATACTTTGTCTTTGTCCATACATACTGAGCTGCTTTCTTGTCCTCTCCCCAAGGTGTTATACACTATCCAGTGAATGCTGATCAGTGCTATGGCCAATTCTCCGCCTATGTACAGCCTCCATCCAGATTCAGGAACTTTCCTTTCTAGCAGAACAGAAAAGTTAAATGATAACTTTCTATTCTTCACACTGTAGAACAAATATTGCATAAGTGCGAAAAAAAAACCCAATCTAATTTGTCTTACATAAACTAAAGGAAAAGCAACATTCTACTTGTGCTATATACAGTATCCAGAGACAGTACTGATTGTATGCAAAATGTAAAAGTACCCAGACTACACACTGAAATACAGTTAGGTCCAGAAATATTTGGACAGTGACACAATTTTCGCAAGTTGGGCTCTGCATGCCACCACATTGGATTTGAAATGAAACCTCTACAACAGAATTCAAGTGCAGATTGTAACGTTTAATTTGAAGGTTTGAACAAAAATATCTGATAGAAATTGTAGGAATTGTACACATTTCTTTACAAACACTCCACATTTTAGGAGGTCAAAAGTAATTGGACAAATAAACCAAACCCAAACAAAATATTTTTATTTTCAATATTTTGTCGCGAATCCTTTGGAGGCAATCACTGCCTTAAGTCTGGAACCCATGGACATCACCAAACGCTGGGTTTCCTCCTTCTTAATGCTTTGCCAGGCCTTTACAGCCGCAGCCTTCAGGTCTTGCTTGTTTGTGGGTCTTTCCATCTTAAGTCTGGATTTGAGCAAGTGAAATGCATGCTCAATTGGGTTAAGATCTGGTGATTGACTTGGCCATTGCAGAATGTTCCACTTTTTTGCACTCATGAACTCCTGGGTAGCTTTGGCTGTATGCTTGGGGTCATTGTCCATCTGTACTATGAAGCGCCGTCCGATCAACTTTGCGGCATTTGGCTGAATCTGGGCTGAAAGTATATCCCGGTACACTTCAGAATTCATCCGGCTACTCTTGTCTGCTGTTATGTCATCAATAAACACAAGTGACCCAGTGCCATTGAAAGCCATGCATGCCCATGCCATCACGTTGCCTCCACCATGTTTTACAGAGGATGTGGTGTGCCTTGGATCATGTGCCGTTCCCTTTCTTCTCCAAACTTTTTTCTTCCCATCATTCTGGTACAGGTTGATCTTTGTCTCATCTGTCCATAGAATACTTTTCCAGAACTGAGCTGGCTTCATGAGGTGTTTTTAAGCAAATTTAACTCTGGCCTGTCTATTTTTGGAATTGATGAATGGTTTGCATCTAGATGTGAACCCTTTGTATTTACTTTCATGGAGTCTTCTCTTTACTGTTGACTTAGAGACAGATACACCTAATTCACTGAGAGTGTTCTGGACTTCAGTTGATGTTGTTAACGGGTTTTTCTTCACCAAAGAAAGTATGCGGCGATCATCCACCACTGTTGTCATCCGTGGACGCCCAGGCCTTTTTGAGTTCCCAAGCTCACCAGTCAATTCCTTTTTTCTCAGAATGTACCCGACTGTTGATTTTGCTACTCCAAGCATGTCTGCTATCTCTCTGATGGATTTTTTCTTTTTTTCAGCCTCAGGATGTTCTGCTTCACCTCAATTGAGAGTTCCTTAGACCGCATGTTGTCTGGTCACAGCAACAGCTTCCAAATGCAAAACCACACACCTGTAATCAACCCCAGACCTTTTAACTACTTCATTGATTACAGGTTAACGACGGAGACGCCTTCAGAGTTAATTGCAGCCCTTAGAGTCCCTTGTCCAATTACTTTTGGTCCCTTGAAAAAGAGGAGGCTATGCATTACAGAGCTATGATTCCTAAACCCTTTCTCCGATTTGGATGTGAAAACTCTCATATTGCAGCTGGGAGTGTGCACTTTCAGCCCATATTATATATATAATTGTATTTCTGAACATGTTTTTGTAAACAGCTAAAATAACAAAACTTATGTCACTGTCCAAATATTTCTGGCCCTGACTGTACATGTATTCTAGGCTAAATTCCATCAAAGGGTTTTTGATGCTGTGTATTTTTGATGTGCAAAATATGCAGCATCTTGCAGTTCCAGCAAAGTGTAAGGGATTTATAGAAATCTCATGTCGACTGTGGGGTTTTTTCACGCTGCATAAACTCACCTGTGATGCATGTTCGAAATTCACAAGTCAATTTCTTTTGCTGCTACGATGAGTTTTATGTCTTGGGTTTCCACATAGAGTAGCAAATGATACAAAAAATCCACATAGAAAAAACATCTTTGCATTTTTAGTGGTTTTGTGCTTCGGAAATGCATTAAAAATGCCCATCATGTAAAGTTCAGGGTTCGCACCGAACAGAGGGTGTCTTGGAATCGAATACGGACTGTAAAAAAAAAAGTCAGTTTTCGAGTTCAGGTACTGTTCGTATGCTAATAAAGTTTGTTGAAAGGCTGCAGAGCAGCAAACAAGCTTTTTGGCTGTGGGCACTTCTGCAGCTATCCCAGCCATGCCGAGAATTGGCATGGCTATGATTGGCCAGCGAACCACGTGATCCTGTATAAAGGCAGAATCCCGGGTTGCACCGCCATTTTGAGAATATCCGCTCCTGGTGCAGACTGCTCTAGTCCAGCGTGGTGCATATAGGTATAATCCTGCCTTGTACTTACTTCCTTAATCCAGTCTTGTGCATCTAGTCCTAAAACAGCCTGGTCCAAACTGCTCTAATCCAGCCTTATGAATCCAGCCCTATATCAGCCTGTTCCATACAGTCTCGTGCATCCAGGCCTAATACAGCTTGGTCCATACTGCACTAATGCAGCCTCATGTATCCAGCCTAAAACAGCCTAACCCATACTGCTGTAATCCAGCCTTGTGTATTCAGCCCTAAAAGAGCTTGGTCGACACTGCTTTAATACAGCCTTGTGCATCCAGCCTTAAACTAGCCTGGTCCATTCAGGCCTAATGCAGCCTCATGCATCCAGATATATACTGCTCTAATCCAACCTTGTGCATTCATCCCTAAAACAGCCTGGTCCATACTTCTCTAATTTAGGCTCGTGCATCCAGCCCTAACACAGTCTGGTTCCATACTGTTGAAATCCAACCTCGTGCATCCAGCCCTAAATCTCCCTAGTTTATGCTAATAATAATAATAATAATCTTTATTTCCATAATGCCATCATATTCCACAGCGCTTTACAAATAAGAGATTCATATACAAACAAACACTCATAAGTAACAGTTAAAAAATACTATTTTTAAAACAAAAATAATAACAAACCTGCTCGTAAGACCTTACAATCAACAGGGGGTGAGGTATGGGTGACAAGGTACAGGTGCTTATTTACAATGATGGTCCAGCCATCTCGATGAAGTGGGGGATAGATAAAGGCTGCATAAGCCAATCAACACCAAATCTTTCTGATGCTTTTGGGTGCAGTGGAATCTGACAGAGAGTTATGTTCTGAAAAGTAGTCGAGGAGCGCTATACGAATTGACTTTCATTAGGGAAGGTGATAGGCCACCCTAAAAAAGATGTGTTTTTAGGGAGCGTCTGAAACTGTGTAAGTTGTGGTTCATCCTAGTTTCTTTGAGTAGAGCATTCCTGAGGATTGGTGCATCTCAGGAGAAGTCTTGGATCTGGGAGTGGGAGGTTCAGATTAATGTGGATGTTAGTTGAAAGTCATTTGCGGAGCGTAGAGAATGGGTAGGTTGATAAACAGAGATGAGGGTGGAGATGTAGGTGGGTGCTGCACTGTGGAGAGCTTTTGGGGGGAGAATAAGCAATTTAAATTGGATCCTATGATGTAAAGGCAGCCAGTGCAAGGACTGGCAGAGAGCGTAAGTGTCCGAGTAACGATTAGCCAGATAGGTGTCTAGTTAGGGGGAGGCAAATTAATAGAGAATTACAGTAATCAAGGCAGGAAAGGATCATGGCCACAGTGAGGGCTTTTGTAGTTTCCATGGGGAGAAATGGACGGATTCTAGAGATGTTCATGAGGTGCAAGTGACAAAGAGTGGCGAGAGATTGTATATAGGAGGGGAAGAAAAGATCGGTGTCAAGCATATCACCCAGACATCGAGCCTGCTGCCTAGGAGCCATCATGGTGCTGCACACAGAGAGGGAGATGTCAGGTTTGGGAAGATTAGCAGACGGAGGGAGAAGAAGATGTTTCATTTTGGAGAGGTTAAAAGGACAGGCATGATGTTGAAAACTGTGGACAGACAGTCGCTGGTGTTCTGCTGTACAGCGGGGGTGAGGTTGGGGGATGAAGTGTATAATTGTGTGTCATCAGCATCAAGATGGTACTGGAAGCCAAATTTGCAGATGGTCTGTCCAACTGGAGCAGTGTATAGAAAGAAGAGAATAGGGCCAAGGACTGAACCTTGAGGGACCCCAACAGTGAGAGGAAGAGAAGATGTGGAGCCAGCAAATGATACACTGAAAGAGCGGTCAGAAAGATAGGAAGAGAACCAGGAGACAGCTATGTCCTTTAGGCTGTTTGAATGAAGCATGGTGAGTAGGAGTTGGGGGTCAACAGTGTCGAAGGCTGCAGAGAGGTCAAGAACAAAAAGGAGAGAGTAGTCACCATTACATTTTGCTGTCAAAAGGTCATTGGTCACTTTCATGAGGGCAATTTCTGTCCTATGTAGGGGGCGGAAGCCAGATTGTAGAGGATCTAGAAGAGAATGAGTGGAGAGGTAAAGGGTGAGGTGGAAGTAGAACAGGCGCTCCAAGAGTTTAGAGATGAAAGAGTTATTGGAAACTGGTCTGCAATTTATGCAGGATGGATCAAGAGAAGATTTTTTTTAATAATGGAGTAATGATAGAGTGTTTCAAGGAGGAGGGGAAGATACCAGAAGAGAAAGAGATATTGAAAATTTTAGATAGATGAGTAGTGACGACTGGAGAGAGTTATTGGAGTAGGTGTGAGGGAATGTGCAAGTGGTAGCAAGAGAAGAAGAAAGGAGCCTGGACACTTCTTCTTCTGAGATTGGGTCAAATGTGGAAAATGAACGGAATATGGGGAGGGATGGGAATCACAACACTTGGTGGCCAGGGGCTGATCTCTTGATGGATGTATTCTATTTTCTCTATAAAATAGGAGGTCAGATCATCAGCACAAAGATCTGTGATAGGGGTCTGCACTTTGGGACTGAGGAGTGAGTGAAAGATGTCAAAGAGCTTTTTTGGATTGTTGAAAAGTGAGGAGATCAGGGTGGTGAAAAAGGACTGTTTGTCAAGGTGAAGGGTAGAGTTATAGGTTTTTAACATGAATTTGTAGTGGATTAAGTTTTCTGGTGAGCGGGTTTTCCTCCATAGCCGTTTGGCGCTCCTAGAGCATCGCTTGAGAAATCAAGATTGGGCTGTTTTACACTGTGTTTGGAGGTTCTGAGGGTAGGAGCACTAAATTGTCTAGGTTGCTTCTGAGTGTGTCATTATAGTGATTTGCAGCCAGATCAGGACAGGAAAGAGAGGAGATAGTGGACCGTGAAGCGTGTAGAAAGTCTGTAAGTGTCTCAGGGTCAATGGCCTGTAAATTTCTGAATGTGTGATAGGTGGGAGTGTGCTGGGGAGGGCAAGGATTTGTGATTATGAAGGAGAGGATGTTGTGGTTAGAGAGGGGAAGAGGCTCGGGGAATGGGGAAACTGTAAGCTGCCATGAGAAATGATAGCAGGGGAAGCAGTGTCAGAATCCTGAATCCAGGTTTTAGTGTCGGCCAGCAGATTTAGAGAGTTATTGAGAAAGTATTTGTGGATGTAGGGAAGCTTCTTGCATACAGACCATGTATTCCAGAGTGCACAATTAAAAGATGGAGATGAAGGTGTATAACTAATGTTAATAAGGTTAGCAAGGTTTCTGTGAGAGGTGGGGGAGGGGGTAAAGTTGATACAGGGTGGACCGGGATTACGAGAGATATTGCCTGAGAGATGCAGCAGTAAGAGTTGAAATAAAACGTTTTTGGATTTGTGACATGGCTTACGATGCTAGAGCATGATGGATTGAGATTCAGGAAGGTGAAAAGAGCATGGGAGCTGTACATAGGAGAGGGAAGGAGAGAAGGGCTAATGTGGATGAGTGGGTATGGAGGGGGGACGGGGCAGTGAAAATGGAAGACAAAAGCACATAGGAAGACAGACTAAGAAATAAAGGTCATAGTTAAAGAGTAAGTTACCTAACTGCCATTGAAATAACTGCCAGCCACTTGGCAACAAGGCCACTTTGCAAAAAAGTGCACACACTTGGAAGCACCCCACACACATGCACCCCTTATGATGCATCCACATATATAGGGCTGACTAGAGAAGCAGTAAGGGGAATTGTGGGAACTCAGGTTGTTAAAGTGTACCAATCACCAGGATTTTCCTATATAACCTAAAGCCAGTACTATACTGGTGTTATCATGCTGATTCTATACATACCTTTAGTGGTCAGCTCTGATGTATAGGTTGTGAAACACAAGCAAATAAAGTTTATAAAAGGAGCAGATTTTTGAAAGGCAGCAGCTGCCAATCTGCTAATAGCTGGGGTGGGTTTTTTATAGTGATTCCCCCCAACCTGCCTGTCTGTCCTCCCCCTATCCGTTATTTATGCTAATTCTATTATAGAATCGTTTTACTAAGTGGCTAGAAGGACTTGTGCTGATGTCATACCCATGTCACCAGAAGGGGTGGGACCTCAGTCAACAGAAAAATAATGTTGCTTCCTGGTATCAGCTATGTTGGCTGAGGCCCCGCCCCTTCTGGTCACATGAGTATGACATCAGCACAGGTCCTTCTTGCCACTTAGTTAAATAATTTTATAATAGACTTAGCATAAAAAACAGATAGGGTGAGGTTGGAAAGGCGGGGGCAAGAATCACTATCAAAACCCACCCCAGCTATTAGTTGATCGGCAGCTGCTGCCATTCAAAAAGCTATACATTTTACAAAGTTTACATGCTTGTGTTTAAAAACCTATATATCCTAGCTGACAAGTAAAGGTATGTATAGAAACAGCATCATAGTGCCATTATAGCACTGGCTTTAGGTTATATAGGAAAATCCTGGTGACTGGTACGCTTTAAGGAATTAACAACTGGTGAACACACAGGGGGATGACTAACTAATCAAAGGAAACAGAACAGATCTAATACTAGGCCTGACTCCAGTGTGCACAAAATCACACCTTCCACCATCAGGTAAAGTTTACAATGATGGAGGAATACAGTCATAGAATGGTGAGTACTGAACAGAATGCAACAGATGACATAAAAAAAAGGTTACAGCAACAGAGCTATGTACCAGGTAAAGGTTTTAGGATGAGAATGCAGCAGGCATAGTGGATAACAGTAAGCAGAGATACACATCTGTGTAAAGAGAGAGAAGATGGATGTTAGTCAACTGCCATTGAAATAACTGCCAGCTACTACAATGAGGCCACTTTGCAAAAGAGGACACACACGTGCAAGTACCTGACATGCCATTACTAATCTGTAAGTAAAAAGAAATAAACACAAACACTAAAAAAATCTTTTATTTGAAATAAAATACAAAAACCACCATCTTTCGCCAATTTATTAACCCCAAAAACACCCAGGTCCAACGTAATCCACACGAGGTCTCATGATGATTCCAGCTCAGCTACATCTAAAGTCACAACCAGCGGCCATTGAAAAATGACCATCAGCTTTGAGCTTCAGGCAGAGACTGAGTGAGCCACGTGATCAGCAGTGACATCACTCAGGTGATTTGTGGTCACAGCTGAAGTTTCCTATGGTCCTCCCCCTTTGACCACAAATAGCCTGAGTGATGTCACCGCTCATTGCAAAGCTCAGACATATTATCCGCCTAAACTTCACAACAGACGCTCATTGTTCTATGGCCACCAGCTATGACTTCAGATGTAGCAGAGCTAAAATCATTGTGGGACCTCATGAGGATTAGGTTGGACCTGGGTTTTTTGGGGGTTAATAAAGAGGTAAAAGAGGGTGTTTTTTTGGTACTTTATTTCAAATAAAATATTTTTTGGGGTGTTTGTGTTTATTTCTTTTCACTTACTTATTATTATTATTATTTACAGATTATTAATGGGGGATTCTCATAGATGCTTCCCAATACTAATCTAGGGCTTAATGGCAGCTGTGAGTTGTAATTAACCCCTTATTATCCTGATTGCCACCACACCAAGGCAATCAGGATGAGCTTGGTTAAGTGCTGGGACTGTAACATCTAATGGATGTGACAATCCTGGGTGGCTGTAGGCTGCTATTTTTAGGTTTGGGGCCCAATATGGGCCTTCCCAGCCTGAGAATACCAACCCCCAGCAGTCGGGCTTTATCATGCCTGGGTATCAAAATTGAGGAGACCTCACAACGTTTTTTAAAATTATTTAAATAATTAAGAAAAAAGCTGCATGCAGTTCCTCTTACTTTGATACACAGCCAAGATAAGCAAACAGCTGGGGGCTGCAGCCTACATCCATGAGCTTTATCTTGGATGGTATCATAATATGGGGGTACCCTACACCAATTTTTTAATTTATTTATTTATTTTTACTCCAGTCTACAGGGACCCGCAAACAGGGTCTGTGATTGGTTGCAGTCAGACACGCTGTCACACAATCTGGGGGCGCGTCTCACTGCAACCAATCACAGACGACACAACTGCCGGTCAGCAGGGGAAGCAGTGAATATGGATTAGCAAATCCCCGGAAGTGGAATGAGAGGCTGCAGGAGCAGTTACAGGCATTCCGGAGACTCGGTAAGTATGAAGCGTGTGCTCCAATTCCCCTATTCCTTCTATCACCGTGGCGTTCGGTCAGATATCCGGGATCAATTCCGGGCCGGAAGCAGATTTTTTTAAATTACGGTTAGATCCGCTGGTCCCGGTTATCTGCGAGTGCGCCCATCACTATCTCTGACCCATTCCTTTGCTTGGCAGCTGGCGGGGAAAGGCCAGTACCGTTTTCTGCCCAGGGTATCAAACTACCTTGGCAAAGCCCTAATAACTAGTGTGAGAGGCAGCCATTAAACATATATATTACCTATCCTATCATATTACTATTCAGGAAATCCAACATTTGGACCCTCATACCTGTATTATCTGTCCAGAGTAAAAGTTTTAAGCATTGTTTATGGCTCCTTTATATTGAACATATAATGTGTCCGGCTTTGTCAGTCAAATAGAGTCTATCTGGTTTTCGTTGCATAAATGTAATTACCGTAATGTGCAGCTCTCATTTACAAGGCAAACAGACTAAAGTTTGATTTAACAATATGTTGTCCTTATTTACTCATTTATTTTGTGTAAGTGGCACAGAATTATGAATAAAGGCAAATTTTCAGGGGTCTGACATTAGCAATTAATCAGTTGTGAAATACTTGTTTAGAAATTAGCTGTCAAAGGGAGGGAATGTGATTGCTATACTCCGCTGACATTTAACAGGGTTTCCATAGCAACAAAATCCCCAAGAAATTAAAATGTACAAATAACATGGGAGAGCAAGATGAATCCGCACTGACCTGTGATAAGGGTGTTAATAAAAGAAGAATCTGTAAAATCTCAGGTGATCCTTAAGTTTGTTTTCATAATCAGATGTTGAATCTTCTTATGCTACATTATTATTATTGGCACCTGGCTATATAGCGCCATTCAAGGACAGATTGAGGCCCTCAGGCAGTTTCAGCACTTGGTTTAGTGAACCTCCACCTTTTCTCACCAAGATCAACACATTTTTAAATAAAATAAAATCCATGCTGATTAATTTCCTGATAAATATTTATAATGGTTGAAAATGTGTGTTTATAATTCGGCGCTCCAAATCCCCTGTATAGGTATAGATTTAAAGAGGCTGTACAGGATTAGAAAAAAGGTCTGTTTTATTTTCTAGAGTCACTTTGATCAGTTAGTTATTTTACATACCTCATTTTTCTGTTTATAAGACCCACCAGATTCTAAGACGCACCCCAAATTCAGAGCACAAATTGTAAAGAAAAATGGGTCCCTTTTATAATCTGGTGCTTTTTCAGATTGGGCGGCATCGGTAGTGGAGCGGGGTCACAGAAGGCAGTGATGGTGGATGTCCCAGATGCTGTCCCAGTAACTGGCAGCTGTGCTGGTGCTGGGGCTGCAGCGGTGGCTGGGGCAGCTGTGTGGGCGGTGCGGGCTTCAAAGAAATGGCACCCGGAGTCAGATTGAGCTTCCGGCTTAATGGCAAGCCGAGATCTCATCTGCACAAGCGCCACCTCTGGGTGCCATTTTCCTAAAGTCCGCTGCTGGGAGATCAATGGGCCAGAGGTGGCGTGTGCGTAGATGAGATCTTGAGCCAGAAACTCCCCAGGAACTCCATCTGTGCACGCACCGACTCCGGGCGCCATTATTTGAAATCCTCATCGCCCACCCCGCAACCCCAACCCAGCCACCTCAGACCCCGCACAGCCACGGCAGCACCAGCCCAGCCTCCGCAGCCCCTGCACAGCCGCGGCTGCACTAGCCCAGCCTCAACAGCAATAGCCCAGGCACTGCAGCCCCTGCAGAGCCGACGCAGCACCAACCCAGCTGCTGCAGCACCTGCACAACCGCCGCAGCATTCCCCCGACCTCCTGCGACCCCTCTCCACCACCCCTGGAAAGCTACATTCAGATTATAAGACGCACCCCTCACTTTCCTCCCAAATTTTTGGAAGGAAAAGTGCGTCTTATAATCCGAAAAATACGGTAGGTCCCTGTTAGCAATGAGCAAATAATTTGCAGGACCCTGGTCTAGTAGCCTAGAGAGTAGTTCATGGCAACCGGACTAAAGCCCTATGAAACACTTCCTACCTGCTGCCCCTCTTTTAGGCCTCTTTCACACGTCCGTGAAAATCACGCACATTTTTCACGGACGTGTCAAAGGTGCGTATTGCCCCCCGTGTGCCGTGTTTATGGCACACATGTGTTCTCCGTGTGCTATCCGTGATAACACATGGAGAACAGGAACTTTCTGCTCACCTGTCCCTGGCGTTGCAGTCCGTGGTTCTTATATACAGTCTCCGCTCCTGCCGACTCTCCGCTGCTGCTACTTCCAGCCCGCAGTGGAGTCAATACGCGATGAGCATAATGAGCAGGGATCGGAAGCAATTGACAGCAGCGCTGGAGAAGGTGAGTATAGAAATTCCTTTTAAATCACAGACACGTGTGTTTTCTCCGGTGCGTGTCACACGGATCACATCTGTGCGGTCCGTGTGTGGTCCGTGTGACACCCGTGATGCTGGAGAAAAATGGACATTTCTATGTGTGGAACACACGGGCACACATATGCTGCACACGGTCCATGGCAGAACACACATGTGAGCGCAGACCCATTGATTTAAATAGGTCTACGTGAGCCCGTGTCTCCGGCACATGAGGAAACGGACCAAACACGTACCGGAGACACGGACGTGTGAAGGAGGCCCTAATCTGTAGTCCTTGTCGATGTCATATACCCATGCCCCAACTATGATGTCAGGACTACAAATAAAAAGAGGAGACAGGACAAAGACAGGTAAGAAGGGTTCTGCAGGGCCTCTAAAAGGGGGCCATGGACTACTAATGTCGCGGGCGGAGGAGGGGAGGCTGCGCTCTCCCACTGCTCGGGTCCGGCTGCTGCTGCTGCTGCTCGGTGGTGGCTCGAGCGGTGGGCCGGATCCCGGGGACTCGAGCGGCGTTCCTCGCCTGTGAGTGAAAGGGGGTGGTTTGGGTTTAGGGATATTGTCCGTGACGCCACCCACGGTTGTGGTGAGATTGGTGACACCACCGCTGCTCTGGACGGGGATCCCGGGAGCGATGGCAGGGAGCAGCCTGGATGTTAGTTCTCCCCTCTGTGGGTAGGGGGTTGGTTGTCCCGGGGCCCGGTGATGGAGTAGGGATGGATGGCAGGCGGGTTACGGGGCCTGGCGAGGTGCAGGGTCGCGGGGCAGCGCTGTGCCGCACGGCACGGTGGTACTCACTCAGCCAATGATGTACACAAAGTCTCCGGTAAAACAAATGGCTGGATGGACGGGTCCCACAGACGGCTGCGGTGTTTCTCCTCCCGGCAGGTTGATGGTGACTGCCTTTCCCTGCACCTGTGTAGTGTAGACGGTTCCAATGGGTTCCCACCAGTAACCCGCTCCCCAGCTTGAAGGTTGCTGAAGGAGCCCCTTTTGCCCGCAGGCTCTGGCCCTGGGAACTTTAGCCTTGGCGGTGACTGTGTTTCCCTCTAACGGTTGGACTGTTGCCTTCTGTTCGGGACTTGGCTGCTGGGAAACCCAGGAGGTTCCCTTCACTAACGGATTTGACAAATTGCATGGCGACTCCTAACCTTGCCGGGGTCCGTAAGCCCCTGCCGGATGGTGCTGGCTTCTCTTTGCGTACCGGTCCGGTACCGCCGGGCCACCGCCCGTCCACGGTCCTTACGGCTAGCTCCAATAGGCCTCTCCTGCAGACGGTCACCACCGTCTGCCAACCTTGCTGTTCCGTCCGGGCCACACACCCGGACCACTTTCTGTCTGCTCCTTTACCACTTCACTCCTTCCACTTCTAACTCTAAAACTCAACTCCCACTTTCCTCTTTTCCCACCTCCAGGACTGTGAACTCCTAGGTGGGCGGGACCAACTGCCTGGCCCACCCCCTGGTGTGGACATCAGCCCCTGGAGGGAGGCAACAAGGGTTTTTGTTTGACTTAGGTGTGCCTGACCGGGAGTGTGGGGTGTGTTGGTGTAGTGCTTGTGACGTCCTGGCTTGCCCAGGGCGCCGCACTAACTTGACGATTGGCCCAGAGTTAGTGCAAAAGACATCTGAAGATCTGATATATCTGGTACCAAAATGTTAGCACAGTTCAATTAGTGGAGTATTTCCATCTTGTATAGCAAGATTTATCACTACAATATGCCAATAGCTTGTGATCTATGTGGGGTCACACCAATATTAAGAATTAAAGGGAATCTGTCACCAGGTTTATGCTTCCCCATCTGAGATTAGCATAATGTAGAGACAGAGACTCTGATTCCAGTGATGTGTCATTTACTGAGCTGTTTGCTGTAATTTTGATAAAATCAATGTTTTCTCTGCTGCAGATCTAGCACTTATACAGGGATCATGAATATGCTGGGCTACCTGCAGCACGCCAGTAGTCCTCTAATGATAATCTACTGCTTATTAAACAGTGATTTTATCAAAACTACACTAAGCAGCCCAGTAAGTGACACATCGCTGGAATCAGGATCTCTGCCCCTACAGTATACTACTCTCAGATTAGGTGGCAAAAATCTGGTGACAGATTCCCTTTAAAGGTTAGGGCTTTGTCCCTTTCACTGTTTTCTGCACAGGGGCACCTTAGGCACATGAGGTGTAGGGTCATGCAGCAGGGCCCCATATTGGGCAGAAAGAGGCCACTGCCATTAAGAGACAGTGTTTCTCAACAGAACATTGCTCAGACATTCATACTGTCTTAGGCCTCTGCCACATTCACATGAAAATCACGCACGTGCCGAGAGACACGTATTTCCCCTGCGTGTTGCGTGCAGGTAAGTACGTGTCTCTGGTACGTGCGGGACACGTGTGTTCTACGTGTGCTATCAGCGATAGCACACGTAGAACCGGTAATTAACATACTCACCTGGTCCTTCCTGCTGTCCGTGCTGCTGTCCGTGGTGCTGATCCTCAGTCTCCAGCCCTCCCGTCTCCCCGCTGCTGCTGCTGCCAGGCAGTGAAGTGAATATTCTATGAGATTAATGAGCGGCGGTCAGCAGCAAGAGGCAGCAGCGCCAGAGACAGGAGGGCTGGAGAAGGTGAGTAAATGTTTGTTTTTTTTTCCACTGACACATGTGTTTTCTCCGGCGCATGTCACACGGGACCGCATCCACAGTACACCCGTGTGGTACGGGTGCGGGCCATGTGATACCCGTGCTGCGGGAGAAAACACTGACATGTCAGCGCTTTGAAAAACGCACACACGTACAAACGCACACGGCCACACGTTCCGTGTGGTTATACGTGTGTGTGCCTGCTACAATAGGGTAGCATTGCTTAACGTGTCTCCGTGCCGGCGGCACGTGTAAAAAATGACAAACACGTGCCGGCGGCACGGATGTGTGTTGCAGGCCTAAGATGGCTTGTCTTTTTTTCACAGGATGTCATGGGATTATCACTTTACCGGGTAGGAAAAGTGCATGCACCTGGCTGTTAATATGTTGTAATAAGAAATATGATATTCATCAGACCAGGCCACTTTCTTTTTGCCATACCTCCATGGCTCAATTCTGATGTTCATGGTCCCATTGTATGTTCTCTCAGGGGTGGACATAAGTCATGACGAATGTGTGCTTGGACCGGTCTGCATCTATGAAGAAATATATGCAGTAAGCTGTAATGCAATGTCTTTTCTGCAGAATTTAAAGCAAAATTAACTTCTTCAGACCTTTAAATTTTTGAGCTTTTATTCTTTTTTTTATTCATCTTTTCTAAGAGCGAAAACAGTTGTATTTTTCCATAACTGCAGCCATATGAGAGGTTGCTTTTTCCAATAAGAGTTAAGAGAGCCAGCATGATCTGAGAGTGGCATGCGTCATATAAAAAGTGCAAATACACAAATTTATTCCAAATGTACTATAATACAAAATGAGATTTTTAGCAAATAATTGATCAATTATTTGAGCCGCCCCTGCTACGTCATTATATAGGGGCAGTTATACACAGGTTACAGGTATGTGTGCTGTAATATGCTTCTGCTTTTAATCTATTTATCTAGGATGCCTCAGGGCACATGAAATACATAATTTAGAGTAGGACCCACCTATCGAGTTTTGCCGTGACGTAGCAGGGGCGGCTCAAAGAATTGATCAATTATTTGCTAAAAATCTCATTTTGTATAATAGTACAGTTGGAATAAATCCGTGTATTTGCACTTTTTATATGATGCATGCCACTCTCAGATCGTGCTGGTTCTCTTTTTTCCAATAAGACTTGTAGTTTTGATTGACACCATACATTTTATCACACAATGCACTGGAAAACAGTAAAAAAATTATAAGTGAGGAAAATGGTGAAAATAATAATAATTAATATTTTTTTTCTCCAGTTTTCCTTGTGCGGTAAAATTGACCTGGCAACACAATTTATAACAACAGTACAATTACACTCATACCAACCTTAGATTTTTTTTTTTTAATTGTTGAAAAAATAACCAAAAATTTATAAGAAAAAAATACAAATTTGTTTGTGTTGATATTTTCTGAGACGTACTGTTTTTATTTTCTGTCAGAAGAGCTTTGAGATCTTGTTTTTACATGGCAAGTTGATATTTTTATTGAATTTTTAGGGAATTGCAGTGAATGAAAAACTGAAATTCTGCCATTCAATTTTTTTTCTATTTATAGCATTTACCGTTCAGGTCAATTAATTTTATATTTTGATAGATAGGACTTTTATAGATGTGGTGGTGCTAAATACACTTATTTCAATTTTGCTATCTCTTTATTTCAATAGTGGAAAAGAAAACAAATATGGAGAGGAATGCATTGTGACGTGTCGAGCAAGTAGTTGACTATTCGTACTCGCTATGCTGTTAGCAAGTACTGTCCGCTACTCATATATTTGTTACGAGTATTTCCCATTGACTTACATTGTGCCATCTAATCGTAACAAAGTAGCGGACAGTACTCGCTAACAGCATAGTGAGTACAAATAGTTAACTACTCGCTCAACTAATCGAGACGCTGACTCACTATTCACTGGCTAGTCGTGAGGCTGGGTAGTCAAGAGGTCCGGGCTCAGATACCAGGAGGACTCATAATAACCAAAATGTGTAAGACAGAGGACTAGTCGGGTCACGGTCCGAGGTCAGAATTCCAGGAAGGTAGAGGATAAAGACAAAGGGGCTAGGCAAATGGGTAGTCAGGAGACAGGTAAAGGGTTGGGCAACAACTGATCAGAGAATGAGCACAGGAACAAGGCACCCTAAACACCATCAAGCATAAAGCTACAACTGGCAGTAAACTGATCACTGCCGGACAGCTAAATAGCCAGGTATCACCTTAACACTAGAAGTCCCAGAAATTTCGAGCTCCCTCTGAAGTCCCGAAAGAGGGTCAAATGACCCTTAGTCCAAACTGAATAGAACTAACTAGAAACTAAATGGCTGAACTTAATGGAAAACAACAACCCCCTGTGGTGCGACAGTAATGGCCTTAATTGAAGAACAAAAAACGGTGATTATAGGATGTTAGCTAAAATCCTTCAGGTCATTCGACCAGTCTCTGGGTTCCAAAGGTAGAAATGTTAAATGACCCCTCTCTGGGACTTCTAGTGTTAAAGGGCAACACCTGGAGGAAGCCTGGGAGCCCTAGCTCGTGATTTGGCTGCAAAGAAATAGTTAATTTGCATGGGAATAACCCGGTCTGCATCAGTTCAAAATTAGTCAGCTTTGCTGTCCCTCAGCATCTTGACAGCCCAGCACAACTCTGCCATCTATTGGGCAACTGACCTGTCACTCACAGCATCCTTACGACACAGTGAGTGGCTGAATCGCGACAGCCGTGCATCCAATAAAATAAACCTTTTAACCAGACATGCAATGTTTCAGCTCCTATTAACTTTTCTCAAGCATTGTAGCTGAAACGTCACATCGGTGAATAATAAAAGATTAATTTCACTGGATGTGCTGCCTCTGTCTCCATATTTGTTGACTATTAGTGACTGTTGGATCAAGTCCTTAGAGGCGTGCATCCCCTCTTTCAAATTGCCTGTGCTGCTGCCTTTCCTGAAACTACCTTTATTACGTGAAAAAAAAAGGTGATTTGAAATTTTATTTTTTATTTTTTTTTTAAAAAAAACTTTTTTATTTGTATATTGTATATTTTATCTTTTTAGTCCATGTAGAAGATTTGAATCTGCAATCATTTGATTGCTTGTGCTATATACTGTAATACAAATGTATTGAAGTATACTGCTCAAAAAAAAGGGAACACTAAAATACCATTTTCTTCTATACATAGACAAAATTACTTTACCATATGAAGCTCAGCCAGAAGCTGAACTTCATAAGAGGACAAAGTGTTAAAAAATAAATGACTTACTTATTTTTTTTTTTAAGTAAGGACGCTATGATGTGCAGTAAAGATAGACTTAAGAAGATTTAAAAATAAATAGATGTATTTTATATAGAATAAAAATGATTGACAAAAATAAAAGAGTTCATTGTATGTTGATCAGTTACAGAAAAGGAAAAAATAGTATTGTCCTTTATCTTATGTGATGAAGTCTTTGAGGTTCTAATGGATAATAGTCCATTTCTCTAATAAATCTGTAAAAGTTGGTTTCTTTTTTCTTCATCCATGCCAGATCCTGGACAGTCTTAGGCCTCTTTCACACGTCCGTGAAAATCACGCACGTTTCCACGGACGTGTCAGAGGTGCGTTTTGCCCTTCGTGACCCGTGTTTATGGGCTACGTGTGTTCTCCATGTGTTATCTGGAGAACGGGAACTTAATGCACACCTGTCCCTGGCGTCGTTGTCCATGATACTGATCTTCGGTCTCCGCTCCTGCAGAGTCCTCGCTGCTGCTGCTTTCGGCCGCAGTGAAGTGAATATTCAATGAGCATAATGAGCGGCGGTCAGCAGCAAGTGACAGCAGAGGCAGAGTCAGGAGGGCAGGAGAAGGTGAGTAATGTTTTGGGTTTTTTTTCTCACAGACACATGTCTTCTCTCCGGTACGTGTCACACGGAACACATCCGTGTGGTCCGTGTGTGTTACGTGTTACACATTTGCATTCTGTGTTACTCCTGTGATGCCGGAGAGAAAATGGACATGTCGGTGTGAGAAACACACGGACACACGTAAGTATGGAACGGACACACCTTCCGTGCGCAAATACTTACGTGTGTCCAAAACCATAGGAAAACCTAGGTGTACGTGTGTACGTGTCTC
The DNA here is from genome assembly GCF_048569485.1 of Anomaloglossus baeobatrachus. NCBI lineage: Eukaryota > Metazoa > Chordata > Amphibia > Anura > Aromobatidae > Anomaloglossus > Anomaloglossus baeobatrachus. Next base: position 624,391,968 of record NC_134354.1, read on the forward strand.
CGGTACGTGAGAAAGCTGCCAAACACGTACCGAAGGCACGTACGTGTGAAGGGGGCCTAAGCCATAGTGTCTCACACTGCAGCTCTGACGTCTTGCAGCAGCGACGAGCCCCCGAGTAAAGTGAGCCCACTGTGTGTCATGTGATGGAGTATTTATATGTCTTAGGTGTAGCTAGTGATGTCCTTCTTAGGAGGTCCTGTCCCTTGCATGATGCAACTCTTTACCAGGATTACACACAGATATCCGCTTTTGATGTCAGCAAAAAAAAAAATAATTATATTTAATATATATATATATATATATATATATATATATATACGAGGTTTACGAGCATAATCCGTTCTGGGAGCGTGCTTGTAAACCAAGTTGCTCATCTAGCAAAGCAAAATTTCCCATAGGAAATAATGCAAGCTCAGACAATTTGTTCCAAAACTTGTTCAATGTCCCATCCTGGTCCCCTATTCTGCCATTCCACACATGCATAAACACACAAAAACACATACAAACACGCACGCACACACACATATTATGCTCACCTTACCTTCCGTTTCATCGCCGGCCTCATGGTTCTTGTAGTTCGCTGGGACAGGATGTGTATCGGGTAACCATTGAGACCGATGCCGGAGCTTACGCTGCCAGAGTGCTGACGTCAACGGTATGAGCCGCTTGCCTCTGATTGGCCGGCACGCTGCCTTTGAGTAGCGGCTGACAGCGGAAATTCCTCCATCGTCGCGATGGTTACCTGATACACATCCATTACCAGCGGACTACAAGAACCATGAGGCCGGGGATGGAACAGAAGGTAAGGTGAGCATAATATGTGTGTGTGCGTGCATGCTTGTGTGTGTTTGTGCGTCTTTGTGTGTGCTTGTGCGGACTGCAAGAGCGGGTCAGAGCGCGATGAAAGTACAGAACCAGGAGTGTGTGCGGTGGTGCGGTGAGTATTTGCTCGTACAGCAAAGCTTGCTCGTAAAGTTACAAATTTACAGCAAGCTTTGCTTGTTTAGCGAAATACTCGCAAAACGGATTACTCCTAAACCGAGGTTCCACTGTATATATATATATATATATATATACATATATATATATATATAAAGTATATATATATACGGTATATATACATATATATATATATAAATATATATAGTACAGACCAAAAGTTTGGATACACCTTCTCATTCAAAGAGTTTTCTTTATTTTCATGACTCTGAAAATTGTAGATTCACATTGAAGACATCAAAACTATGAATGAAAACATGTGGAATGAAATACTTAAAAAAGTGTGAAAGATCTGAAAATATGTCTTATATCCTATGTTCTTCAAAGTAGCCACCTTTTGCTTTGATTACTGCTTTGCACACTCTTGGCATTCTCTTGATGAGCTTCAAGAGGTAGTCACCGGAAATGGTTTTCCAACAGTCTTGAAGGAGTTCCCAGAAATGCTTAGCACTTGTTGGCCCTTTTGCCTTCACTCTAATGTCCAGCTCACCCCAAACCATCTCGATTGGGTTCAAGTCTGGTGACTGTGGAGGCCAGGTCATCTGGTGTAGCATCCCATCAATCTCCTTTTAGTCAAATAGCCCTTACACAGCCTGGAGGTGTGTTTGGGGTCATTGTCCTGTTGAAAAATAAATGATGGCGCAACTAAACGCAAATCGGATATAATAGCATGCCGCTGCAAGATGCTGTGGTAGCCATGCTGGTTTAGTATGCCTTCAATTTTGAATAAATCCCCAACAGTGTCATCAGCAAAGCACCCCCACACCATCACACCTCCTCCTCCATGCTTCCCGATGGGAACCAGGCATGTAGAGTCCATCCGTTCACCTTTTCTAAAAAGACACTGTGGTTGGATGCAAAGATCTCAAATTTGGACTTATCAGACAAAAGCACAGATTTCCACTGATCTAATGTCCACTCCTTGTGTTCTTAGCCCAAAAAAGTCTCTTCTGCTTGTTGCCTGTCCTTAGCAGTGGTTTCCTAGCAGCTATTTTACCATGAAGGCCTGCTGCACAAAGTCTCCTCTTAATAGTTGTTCTAGAGATGAGAAATTGTGTCCAAACCTTTGGTCTGTACTGTATATATTTATATGTATTGTGAATTATTTAATAAATGTGGACTTTTTACACAAAGATGGCCCCCTTCAGCATGCCCCCAGCTGCCATGCCATCCCTTCAGCACTCCAGCTGATGCGAGCGGGCAATGCTATGAACATTTTTTATTTGATAAATCTTTTAACACTGACTAGAGTTAAGCGAATACCTATCTATTCGTACGCACTATACTCATAACAAATACCGTACTGTATAATACTCACGTATTCATTCTGAATAGCATGTGCAATGCAAGTCAATGGGGAAAAACTCGCAAAGTGACGAGTAACCCGAATGCCGTACTATTTGTGCAAGTAGCGAATAATGCGCAATTCGGGTTACTCGTTACATTGCGAGTCTTTCCCCACTGACTTGCATTGCACACACTATTCGGAATGAACACGCGAGTATTAGACAGTACTCGTTATGAGTATACCTAGTACGAATAGTTAGGGACTCGCTCAACTCTATCTCTGACCAAAAGTAAAGCATTTAGAGATGATACACTTTAATAGTTTCTCAAAATATTTACATTTTGGTAATTTTGTTTTTCAAACATATATTAGTAAAAACCACAACCATAAATGTGAAATTGGTGATAAACCTACAACCGTTGAACATGTTGTTGATATTAATATGTTCTGAAATTATATCACTAATACAGACTTTGAGAAAAGGAGATGCTAATTTATTCCCTGCATCTTTCATGAATACAGAAAAAATATAGCACAAATAAATTTTTAATAGCAGGTTGTTGGAAATCTTTAAAGTTATGCTGGGTTTTATGATGAAAAAGAGCAAACTAAGTTAAATGTAGCAGAAAACATAGTTACTTAAGTAATTTATTTATTTACATGAGTCCTTCTCAAGAATGCGCAGCGAGATCAATAAACACCCAGTAGGTAAATAGCTGATCAACCTAATTAACAGACATTCCAGTACACCCATTTAAGCCCATGTCAATGTTTATTTCACAGTTGTTTGAAATATAATGATTTTCCATAATTTGAAAAGCCTAATTTTAGAGCAAAAAAATGAATATGATTTTCCAGAGATCAATATTTCATTATTTGAAAGTTAAGTTGTCTTTCTGTTAGGCAGGGTTTGTAGGTAATACTTTATTTTACAATGTATTATAAATTGTGTAACAATGTGGATGACACTAATTTTTTCATTTTTGTTTTTTTTCCAGTGTTTGGAAAGACGCAAATCTTACATAAGAGGTAGGCAGCATTTATCAAGGTCACTATCGGGAAGCTGAAACTCATGTTAACCTATTCCCAACTTTGTGTATATTTGCTTCTAATTGAAAAAATTAGATAGAGATTGTGTTTGTGATACGATTTCTGCTATAATATGGAGGAATTTTATATCTAAGTTAACCCGAGCGATTTTCCATATTTCATTTTCGTTTCTTGATCCCCTTCTTTCGAGAGATGTTAAGGCCGCTTTACACGCAACGACATTGCTAACGAGAAATCGCTGGGGTGATGGAATTCGTGACGCACATCCGGCCTAGTTAGCGATGTTGTTGCGTGTGACACCTTCGAGCGACCGGAAACGATTCGAAAAGCGGCAAAAATCGTTGATTGTTGACACGTCATTCCTTTCCCAAATATCGTTGCTCATTTTGGACGCAGGTTGTTCGTCGTTCCTGGTTCAGCACACATCGCTCCTTGTGACACCCCGGGAACGACGAACAACAGCGTTCCTGCGTCCTCCAGCAACGAGGTTGGCGTGACGTTAATGCAGCTGCTCTCCGTCCCTCCGCTTCTATTGGTGGCCCGCTGTGTGACGTTGCTGTGACCCCCACACAAACGTCCCCCTTAAAAAAAGAGTTTGTTCGGTTCGCCGGCCACAGCGATGTCGTTAGGAAGGTATGTGTGTGTGACGCGTACTAGCGATATTGTTCGCCACGGGCAGCGATTTGCCTGTGACGCACGCAAGATGGGGTAAGCGTGTAAAGCGGCCTTAACTTATTTATTCATCCATCAATCTTGTCACATGAGGGCTTATTTTTTGCGGGACGAGTTGTACTTTTGAATGAAATCATTAATTTTACCATATAGTGTATTGAAAAACAGGAAAAAAATTCCAAGTGCGATAAAATTGAAAAAAAACCCAGTGCAATTGCGCAATAGTTTTTGGGATATTTTTATTCACCGTGTCACTATATGGTAAAATTGATGTGTCGGTGTGATGCCTCAAGTCGGTACAAGTTCATAGATACAAAACATTTATACTTTTACTTTTATGTAAGGGGTTAAAAAAAATTCAGAAGTTTGTACAAAATAAAGAGTAGTGCTTTTGGCACCATTTTCTGAGACCCATAGCGTTTTCATTTTTTGGGATCTGGGGCTCAGTGATGGCTTATTTTTTGTGTCTTGAGCCAGCATTTTTAATTATACCATTTTTGTGCAGATGCTTTGATCGTCTGTTATTGCATTTTTAAAAAAAATTCCGGCAACCAAAAATTTTAATTTTGGCATTTAGAATTTTTTTCTCATCACACCGTGTACCGATCAGATTAATTGATTTTATATTTTGATATATTGGGCATTTTTGAATGTGGCAATACCAAATATGTTTATATTTTTATTTTTTTAACTGTTTTATTTTCTATGGGGCGAATGTAGGTAATTTGAACTTTTAGGTTTTTTTTAAATTTTTTTATATTTTTAAACTTTATTTCTACATTTTTTATTTATATTACTAGTCCCCTTAGGGGACTTTATTACTGCATAGTCCGATCGCTTATTCATTTCTGTCAATCAGATCTGCTCAGCTCTGATCAGCAGAAGTGCAGCAATCACCTCAATGAGCCACCGATGGTTGCTGGGAATGGTGCAATCCCCGCTACCACCATTTAAATGGCAATGTCAGAATTTGACAGTGCAATCTAAGTGGCAAGCAGGTGCGGGTGGATCGCGGATCCACTCTCGTCTGTTAGCCCCACATGTCTGCTATTCAAATCAGCAGACATGTGTGGAGATCACTGCCAGCTCACCGCAGCAGCCAGCAGTGATTACCGCTACATGACCGACAACATACCAGTACGTCATTGGTCATGAAGGGCTTAAAGCAGTTGTCTAGTACTTTAACATTGATGACCTAACCCTAGGAAAGGTCATCAATGTCCAAACAGTGAGGGAGTGACACATTGCACCCTTGCCAATCGGCAATAGTCGGGGCTGCTGGCTGGGACTACTCTGTTAACGGAACCGCATAGCACAGCTCCATCAAGTAGCTAGGTAATGCATATTGTTCACTTAATTGAATCAATAAGGGTTGGATGTGCACTACCTGGCTGTGGCTACTTTCTGTCAACGGCGCTGTGCTGTGTAGCTCCGCAACTGAGTACTTCTGGTCGGCAGCACCATTGGGAATAGCTGATTAGCGGGGGTGCCGGTTGTTGCACTCTCATCAACCAGATAACGATGACCTATCTTACTACTTACTGCATTGTGGAAATTTGAAGTCAATTAGGGAATTTATATGGGATAGCATTGTGCTTGTGGGGCACTACTGTCATTACACCTAGGGTGCCAACTTCTGTAGCTAGGTGGAATTATAGCTAAAAGGGAAAGCTAGGGAAAATATTGGAATGGCATTGGTGTGCATCTTTTTGGACATTTCTATGATTTAAGTAGGACTCATTCGTATTTCCTAATAATGGAATATCCTACTTTACCAATTTAAAGCCTATTCTGTGTATTCTGTTGCATTTTTCTAGTCTTTATATTAACTAAAAATACAGTTGTTCTCTTAATTCTCCATGTTTTCCATGATAATCATCATTATATGTCTATCAACTGTATGTTGAAATGTACTTTGAGGGTATTTTTTAGTTGACTTATAATGAAGATTTTCATGAACTTCGCCAACTGTCATAGCGGTGTAAGGCTCTGTTCACATTGCAGATTCTGACACTGCGGCCAATGGTTTCTTTGTCGTCTAATCAACACAGGCAGACTCGAGCATCAGCCTGCTGTGTGCTTAGTCATAGTCAGGTTAACAAGAGTTAACCTCTGCTAGTCTGCTTGTTAGGCTCCTTTGATAACATGTTGTGAGGAGGCCAATCACATCTGTTCTTCTCATATTTAAGCTGGATGAAATATTCTACCAATGCCAGCTATAGGTTATACTATGTTGGTCTGTGTGTTTTGGTGTCCCAGACTATCTGGAAAGTGTTGCTTTTTGTCTGGAGTGATTGTGGATTATACCCATCATCTTATTGTTTCCTCCCTGCTCTTGTTTTCCTTCTTACCTTTTATGGTCTTATACCTCTGTGACTGCATTCTTTGTGACAGAGTTTTGTTTTCTCCTGTCTCTTTTTGTCGGTTTAATTTCACTCCTGTTTCGGTTTCTCCTAGGGGAGGGGGTATCAGATCAGGGCTGCTCAGTTGCAGGGCCAAGAAGAAGACTCAGACATCCCCACCTCTAGGAGTATCTCTGAGACTAAGGATAACATAGGGCCCCCTAGCCTGAGGGTTTGCTTAGAAGCCCTGATTATCTGCTGTCCCCATAGTTATTGTGACAATACCCTCTCCTGGTACTCGCATCTCTCTACCTTTTCCATAAACCATATGTCATTCAACACATATTTGATAATCCTAGACTTGACATGTGTTAGCAACAATAATTCTCTGATTGGAAATAGAAGGCCAGTAGGGTCAATCTCAAATAACTCTACCTTCTTACAAGGATAATCCTCTAGCCCAGTCATGGCGAACCTTTTACAGGCCGAGTGCCCAAACTGTAGCCCTAACCCCAATTTTTTTTCCGAAGTGCCAACCAATCCTATTATATAAAGAATTGATTGTAATCTTACCTTTGCCGTCTTCTCCTCAGCAGGGGGCATCACGCTCATGCATGCTTACCACACATTGAAGCTGAGCCCCTGCCCTTTCCAGACATAGCAGTTGGATTGATCTTTCTGGAAAAAAATTGCAGCATATTAGACAGAGATTTTAGCCTGGAATGCAATCAGATGTCACCCTGTAATCCACATCTACATTTCAAAGTCTGAACATCTCGAAATCCCATAAAGACGTACTAGTTGCTCCCCTCCCCTTTCATTGTGTAGTTCTGCCCCCCTTCCTGGCCAATTCCTGGTAAACATGTCCACCATCCTGATATATATTTCCTACATTCTGGTATATTTGTCCCCATCAAGGCCCCATCCTGGTAAATGTCCTCCATCCTGGTAAATGTTACCCATTATTGCATGTTCCCCCATGCTGGTAAATGTACCCCATCCTGACATATTGCCCATCCTTGTAAATGTTCCCCCATCCCGGCATGTACCCCATTCCTGGTAAATGTTCCCAATCCTGGTTAATTTACCCCTTACTGGTAAATGTACCCTATCGTGGCATGTTTCCTCCATCCTGGCATGCATGTTTCCTCCATCCTGGCATGCATGTTTTCTCCATCCTGGCATGCATGTTTTCTCCATCCTGGCATGCATGTTTTCTCCATCCTGGCATGCATGTTTTCTCCATCCTGGCATGCATGTTTTCTCCATCCTGGCATGCATGTTTTCCTCCATCCTGGCATACATGTTTCTTCCATCCTGGCATGCATGTTTCCTCCATCCTGGCATGCATGTTTCCTCCATCCTGGCATGCATGTTTTCTCCATCCTGGCATGCATGTTTTCCTCCATCCTGGCATGCATGTTTCCTCCATCCTGGCATGCATGTTTCCTCCATCCTGGCATGCATGTTTCCTCCATCCTGGCATGCATGTTTTCTCCATCCTGGCATGCATCTTTTCTCCATCCTGGCATGCATGTTTTCCTCCATCCTGGCATGCATGTTTTCTCCATCCTGGCATGCATGTTTTCATCCATCCTGCCATGCATGTTTCCTCCATCCTGCCATGCATGTTTCCTCCATCCTGCCATGCATGTTTCCTCCATCCTACCATGCATGTTTCCTCCATCCTGGCATGCATGTTTCCTCCATCCTGGCATGCATGTTCCCCCCATGCTGGCATGCATGTTCCCCCCCCCACGCTGCCATGTGCGTTCCCCCTCTCCCACCCCACGCTGGCATGTGTGTGTTCTCCCTCTCCCACCCCACGCTGCCATGTGCGTTCCCCCTCTCCCACCCCACGCTGCCATGTGCGTTCCCCCTCTCCCACCCCACGCTGCCATGTGCGTTCCGCCTCTCCCACCCCACGCTGCCATGTGCGTTCCCCCTCTCCCACCCCACGCTGCCATGTGCGTTCCCCTTCTCCCACCCCACGCTGCCATGTGCGTTCCCCCACCCCCACCCCACGCTGCCATGTGCGTTCCCCCACCCCCACGCTGCCATGTGCGTTCCCCCACCCCCACGCTGCCATGTGCGTTCCCCCTCTCCCACGCTGCCATGTGCGTTCCCCCACCCCACGCTGCCATGTGCGTTCCCCCTCTCCCACGCTGCCATGTGCGTTCCCCCACCCCACGCTGCCATGTGCGTTCCCCCTCTCCCACCCCACGCTGCCATGTGCGTTCCCCCACCCCACGCTGCCATGTGCGTTCCCCCTCTCCCACCCCACGCTGGCATGTGTGTGTTCTCCCTCTCCCACCCCACGCTGCCATGTGCGTTCCCCCTCTCCCACCCCACGCTGCCATGTGCGTTCCCCCTCTCCCACCCCACGCTGCCATGTGCGTTCCTGCCTGTCCCACCCCACGCTGCCATGTGCGTTCCCCCACCCCACGCTGCCATGTGCATTCCCCCACCCCCACGCTGCCATGTGCGTTCCCCCACCCCCACGCTGCCATGTGCGTTCCCCCTCTCCCACGCTGCCATTGCGTTCCCCCACCCCACCATGTGCGTTCCCCGTCTCCCACCCCACGCTGCCATGTGCGTTCCCCCACCCCACGCTGCCATGTGCGTTCCCCCTCTCCCACCCCACGCTGCCATGTGCGTTCCCCCACCCCACGCTGCCATGTGCGTTTCCCCACCACCACGCTGCCATGTGCGTTCCCCCACCCCCACGCTGCCATGTGCGTTCCCCCTCTCCCACGCTGCCATGTGCGTTCCCCCCACCCCACGCTGCCATGTGCGTTCCCCCTCTCCCACCCCACGCTGCCATGTGCGTTCCCCCACCACCACGCTGCCATGTGCGTTCCCCCACCACCACGCTGCCATGTGCGTTCCCCCACCCCACGCTGCCATGTGCGTTCCCCCTCTCCCACGCTGCCATGTGCGTTCCCCCACCCCCACGCTGCCATGTGCGTTCCTCCTCTCTCACCCCACGCTGCAATGTGCGTTCCCCCACCCCACGCTGCCATGTGCGTTCCCCCACCACCACGCTGCCATGTGCGTTCCCCCACCCCCACGCTGCCATGTGCGTTCCCCCTCTCCCACGCTGCCATGTGCGTTCCCCCACCCCACGCTGCCATGTGCGTTCCCCCTCTCCCACCCCACGCTGCCATGTGCGTTCCCCCTCTCCCACCCCACGCTGCCATGTGCATTCCCCCTCTCCCACCCCACGCTGCCATGTGCCTTCCCCCTCTCCCACCCCATGCTGCCATGTGCCTTCCCCCTCTCCCACCCCACGCTGCCATGTGCCTTCCCCCTCTCCACCCCACGCTGCCATGTACCTTCCCCCTCTCCCACCCCACGCTGCCATGTGCCTTCCCCCTCTCCGACCCCACGCTGCCATGTGCCTTCCCCCTCTCCCACCCCACGCTGCCATGTGCCTTCCCCCTCTCCCACCCCACGCTGCCATGTGCCTTCCCCCCTCTCCCATCCCACGCTGCCATGTGCCTTCCCCCCCTCTCCCACCCCACGCTGCCATGTGCGTTCCCCCCTCTCCCACCTCACGCTGCCATGTGCCTTCCCCCCTCTCCAACCCCACGCTGCCATGTGCGTTCCCCCTCTCCCACCCCACGCTGCCATGTGCCTTCCCCCCTCTCCCACCCCACGCTGCCATGTGCCTTCCCCCCTCTCCCACCCCACGCTGCCATGTGCCTTCCCCCCCTCTCCCACACCACGCTGCCATGTGCGTTCCCCCCTCTCCCACCTCACGCTGCCATGTGCCTTCCCCCCTCTCCAACCCCACGCTGCCATGTGCGTTCCCCCTCTCCCACCCCACGCTGCCATGTGCCTTCCCCCCTCTCCCACCCCACGCTGCCATGTGCCCTCCCCCCTCTCCCACCCCACGCTGCCATGTGCCTTCCCCCCTCTCCCACCCCACGCTGCCATGTGCCTTCCCCCTCTCCCACCCCACGCTGCCATGTGCGTTCCCCCTCTCCCACCCCACGCTGCCATGTGCGTTCCCCCTCTCCCACCCCATGCTGCCATGTGCCTTCCCCCCTCTCCCACCCCACGCTGCCATGTGCGTTCCCCCTCTCCCACCCCACCATGCCGCTGCCGCACACGAGTTATAAAATTTTTTTTAAAAAAAAGCAACACACAACTTACCTGCACACGCTCCCCCGCTGCGCGCTGCTGGGTCCTCAGTTCCCACGCGGCCAGCAGACGGCGCCGGCGCTGCTCTCTGACGCTCCTCCGTCTCCTAGGCAACCCACTGCAGCCTGGGGGAGGAGGAGTGTCAGAGCGGAGGAGAAATGTCTCCTCCGCTCCAACACAGATTTGATCTGCCGGCGCGACTGCACTAGCAGATCAAAACTGCAGGGTCGGGCGACAGCACGCGTGCCACCAGAATGGGCTCAGCGTGCCCCTGGTGGCACGCGTGCCATAGGTTTGCCATCACTGCTCTAGCCAATTCGTGAAAATAACATACCCTTCATCTTGCCCATGTCCTGTCTAAAACGTCTCTTAGGGTGCTTCAGCTGCATCCGAAACGCTGCATTGTACAGTATAAGCACAGTGGATGGGATTTCTTGAAATCCCGTGCCCATTGTGTTTGTTTTTTTAGCAGCAAACACTGACCTGCAGTGTGATTTTACAAGCCGCAGCAAGTAATTTGTTTGCTGCAGAGTCAAAAGCGTCCTCCGCAGGTAGAACAGAAGAGAGAGACCACAACTGCCCAAGCCCTGATTGTGGGCACGGGCAGCTGTGGTATCCAGTGGAGGAGACTCGTGTCCCCACAGGTCAGGACCAGCTGCATCCAGGATGCAGCGGGTCCTAATCGTGTGCACGTACCCTAAGTGAGATGTTCCAAGGAGCTCCAATCCTTCCAAGAGCCAATAATGATTATAGACAGCTACAACACTTTTATTTCATAGTAAACAAAAATATGAAGCTTCACGGAGAGCCCACTTACTTTGAAGAGCTGTGTCCATTGTTGTCTCCTCCTTCTCAGTCCATAGCTCTGCTCTATTGTAACCTTCTTGCTCAGATATTTAATAACAGACCATTATATTGTTCTTGTTAAGGAAAGGTATCCAGGGCACTGATCCGCACCAAATACCATGGAAGATTAAGTCCTTCAATATCGGCTGAAAAAAACCCCGCTCTGCGGTGCCACTGATGCGATCAACATTAAAACACAAAGCAGCAGGAGAAAAAACATCAGGCACTCACCCTGGGTTGCTTGTGCAGGCTTATGATTTATTCAATCATTCGGGCTTACATGTGCATGAGGGCTGGTGGGGAGGGAGAGGACGCTAGCACGTCCAGGACGACGGCCGTTTCGCACCCTTCTGGTGCTTCAGCTGGTCACTGAGACCAGGGTAAGTGCCTGATGTTTTTTCTCCTGCTGCATTATATTGTTCTGCTTGGAAAAATCCTTTGATTACCAACAATGGGTTAATTGTTTCCAATTGGCCCTTGCAACGAAAACCCAAGAAACCTCTTTCAAGATCACTTCTCAATCGTATTGTCTGTCAGTGTTGATGCACAGATGGTACCCTGCAGTGTCAGACAGATGTTAGAGATGTGGAACGAGGATGGGGATGATGACACATATAGTGGAGTTATCATTTAATTAGAAATTTCTAGACTTAGGTAGTCCTACTTATCAAGACATTAAATCTTTTTTCCGTTCCCAAGTCACTAAGTCAAAAAGTAAATATATTTCTAAAGGTGCTATTGACATATTTTTACCAGATGTCAGTCACAACCCATCCATTCCACACACGCAAAGAAATCAAACCATAGATGGCCATAAATTTAATCATGTGTAATAATAGGAAATGACAACGGGAAAAAGTATTGAGCACAAGCAGAAAGAGACGTGATAACAGACATGGAACTTCATGACACCAACTGAAATCTATCAGTAACTAGAAATAGGCATCGGTAGAGCGATGAAATGATTTTTATTATTATTATTATTGTTTATTTATAGAGCACCATTGATTCCATGGTGCTGTACATGAGAAGGGGGTTACATACAGAATACATATACACGTTACAATAGACAGACTATCACAGAGGGAAGAGGGAATGATCATCTGTCTATGCTTAGTGGTGCTGACAGCAGCAGTGGACGTGTCACGGTTTGCGCTTTCCAACATATCTGTTGTATGTCATCCCTCCACATTTGTGTATTGTATTGTTGCATCATTTGACCTCTTTCACCCCTGTGCACTCTTTCTTCATTGTTGTGTGCTGTATATTGGTATCTGGTGTTGTGTTTCTTGAGCTGTGTTCACTATATGGTGCCTCTCCTGTGTGCTGTGTGTGTGTTTACACTATATGGTCTCTTGTAAGCTGTCGTGACTATAATTGGAGTCTCTCTCTCTCTCTCAGTGCCGCGCGCCCTGTCTGTCTCAGTGCCGCCTGCCCTGTCTCTCTCAGGGCCGCCCGCTAGGTCTCTCACAGTGTCGCCAGCCATGTTTCTCTCAGTGCCGCCTGCCATGTCTCTCTCAGTGCCGCCCACCATGTCTCTCTCAGTGCCGCCCGCCCGCCATATCTGTCTCAGTGCTGCATGTCTCTTTCAGTGTCGCCCACCATGTCTCATTGCTATAGCATTGTTATTCGTACGTATATATGTCACTGCAGCTTCCGGGCATAAACTGCGCATGCACAAGTAGCAGTGACATCACTGCTCTTCCCACACAGGTGCAGTACCAGCCACAAAGCACACCTGCTACTGCGCGTGTGTGGGAAGAGCGGTGACATCACCGCTACTTGCGCACGCACAGTTCATGCGGTGACGTGTATGTCACTTGCACAGGCGCAGTTCAAACTGTGCCTGCGCAACTGACAGTGCCGCGGTGTATGCTGGAATAGGGTTACAGAAACTGGCGATTATGTATGTAGATAAGAAATTCAGAAATCCTTCCACTTATTGAAAAATAATATCAGCTGGTTCAACTGATGGTTTATAAAAAGGTGTCTGATTACCAAGATGCCAGCCAAGAAACATCTCATGAGGAATAAAACCAGTGACCTTATTGTTACTAATGGCATTGATTACACAATTTCTAAACTACTGAATTTTCCAGTGAGCACTGTTGGGCCCATAATCTGGAGTGATAAGAACATCATTTCTCCACAAACTGGCCACGACCAAGTTCTCCCTCCATGATTTCAGACAGAGAAGTGAAAACAATTATCATAAATGATCAGGGTTTGTCCAATAGCAAAGGACCGTCTGTGGAGAGCTACAGAAAGACCCGGAATCAGCAGGTACAATTGCTTCAAAGCAAACAATAAGTAATGTACTTAACCTCCACTCCAACCTCAACAACCACGCACGGCTCCATGGCTGAAAAAAAAAAAAACATGTTCAATTGCATTTAAAGTTTGCTCAACAACATTAAAGGGCCATTTACACACTGCGACATCGCTAACTATATATCGTCGGGGTCACGGTGTTTGTGACGCACATCCGGCATCGTTAGCGACATCGCAGCGTGTGACAGGCTGGAGCGTCCTTAAACGATCGCAAAAGAGGCAAAAATAGTTTGTTTGAGAGGTCGTTTATTTATGAAAAATCGTTGTCTGGTCAATAGCGATGTTGTTCCTCGTTCCTGTGGCATCACACATCGCTATGTGTGACACCGCAGGAGCGACGAACATCTCTTTACCTCCGTCCACCGGCAATGAGGAAGGAAGGAGGTGGGCGGCATGTTCCAGCCGCTCATCTCCGCCTCTCCTCTGCTATTGGACGGCTGCCATGTGACGTCGCTGTGACGCTGCACAAACCGCCCCCTTAGAAAGGAGGCGATTCACTGGCAACAGCGACGTCGCAGGGAAGGTAATTCCGTGTGACGGGTGTTAGCGATGTTGTGCGCCATGGGCAGCGATTTTTCCGTGACGCACAACCGACGGGGGCGGGTACGCTCACTAACGATATCAGTACCGATATCGCAGCATGTAAAGTGCCCTTTAGACAAGCCTGTGAAATGGGAGAATATAGTCTGGTCAGATGAGACCAAAATAGAACTCTCTAGATGCCATAATACACACCACGTTTAGAGGCCAAAAAGTACTGCATATATATAATAGCAAAAATACCATACTTGGAGTGATGTTTGTAGATGGGAATTTCATGATGTCGCGCTGCTTTTCAGCATATGGCCCTGGCAAACTTTATATAACTGAAAAAAAGGTGAATGTACAAATGTACTTAGATGTTCTTGATAAAAATCAGCTACCATCTACCAGGATGATGAAGATGATGATGAAACAAGGGTGGACATTTCACCAAGAGGGTACACAGCAGAAGAGATCCAGTAAAACATAGCCTTTAATAGATATAAAAAAACGAGATATACAAAGAACAGATGCTGCTGTAGTCCCCCAATGAAACAAGATGTCGCACTAAGAAATAAGTTGTCACACTAACAAAATAGTGATGATAAAGTGCAAGTGCAAACCAGTGCAGATAATAAAATGTGTCAATGTTACCAATCTTGTATATTGAATCACTGAGTCCATGGAGCCATGAAGCATGAAGGGGACAGACCAATAAAAGGAACAGCCCTAACCGCCCTGTTGTGCCCCATGTGATTGATCCTATCCTAACAAGGGCAATCCCCAAGTGTGGGACTAGACTTGATGTCTCTCAAAGGTGAAACAAAATGCCTCTCGACACATTTCCTTCTCAATAATAAGAGATCATCAGGGGAGCATATTTATAGGGGGAAAAAAAGATAGCAGGGAGACTATGACTTTGAGGTAGTGCAATAGCCTGCACACAATTTTGGGGGTTGTCTACCACTGCAGCACCCCAAGAATGCAGCATACTTCTTTTTGAAGCTGGTTTATCTTTTTTTCCCCCTAAAAATACACTGATGATTTTTGAGAGGTAAATGCATTGGGAGAGATTTCTTTTCACCTTTGGGGAATATCAAGTCTAGTCCTAGACTTGAGGACTGCCCTTGTTAGGACAGGAGCAATCGCACGACGGAATGACAGGGAAGTTGTCACGCTCCCCGGCTCACCTGCCACGCTCCCCGGCTTCCCTGCCTCGTTCCCCGGCTCCTCTATCAGGCGTCCCCCGCTCCACAGCCTCCAGCCCCCATCACCTGCGGTCCCCAGGCGGCTCGGTCCCCGCTCCCGGCACCCGTCGGCAGCTCTGGTCCAGGCTGGCTCCCCTGCCTCCTGTTCACCGCTCCCTGCCCTGGCTTCTGGCACCCGGGCCTCGCGCATGTGCATTAGGGCGCGCGCGCGGTCATTGACCCTTTCTTAAATGGCCAGTGTCCTCCAACAGGATATTGAAGGATCAGGTACTGGGTATATAGGGGGATCCTTTCCAAGTGGGCGGGGCCTGTTCTTCGTGTTTTCCAAGCTAGGAGTCAGGTCTCCTTGTGTCTGTGATATACTCACCTATCTCTCTCGTAGAGCCGATCCTGCCTTGCCAACCGGTCCTGACGATACCCGAACCCCGAACGGTGACGGCCTGCCATCCCGTCAGTTCCTGCCATCTCCGATCCCTGTGGTGACCCGTCTTCTCGCTCCATTGGTTCCGGACTCTGCCTGACGACATCTCGGCCTCCGAACCTGAGCTCCGTCACCCGGACTACCATTAGAGACCCCGTGGTCCCAGGGACTTCTTTACTCCACTCCTCTAAACGGACTGTCCTGCTAGTGCTCCGGCTACCGGGCACCTTGCCCTCGGTGAGGTGTTCAGCCCAGTGGATCCACCTCCTGGGTCTGCCCGTCCACCTGGCCCTAACAGTAAGAACAGGCCATGGATCCTGCCGAAGCACTAGCGGCCTTGCAGCAGGAACTCACACGCCAGCGCGAGACCCAGACCCGCATGCTGAACTTCATGTCTTCTGTGGATACCCGCCTGAACACGCTGCAATCATCTGCCACATCCTTGGCATCTCAGGTTTCCACTGTACAATCCACGGCCACAGCTCCCATGGCAGCCTCCTCGGATGCTTCCAGACTTCGTTTGGCCTCACCACCCCGGTACGCCGGAGATCCCAAGACCTTCAGGGGATTCCTAAACCAGTGCTCCCTTCATTTCAAGCTGCTTCCGCACTTGTTTGCCTCTGACCAACCCAAGGTGGCGTTTGTGATGTCCCATCTAGAGGGTGAGGCACTGGCTGGATGAACCCCTTGTGGGAAAAGCTGGACCCTGTGACTACCAACATCCAGGACTTCCTGCAGGCATTCAGAAACACCTTTGACGAACCTGGACGTGCCGCTGCATCCGCCTCATCACTCCTCAGGCTACGTCAGGGGACTACGACGGTAGGGCAGTATGCCATCCGCTTCCGCACTTTGGCCTCAGAATTGGGGTGGAACAATGAAGCCCTCACCGCCGCCTTCTGGGAAGGACTCTCCAGCCGTATTAAGGACGAGCTGGCAGGCCGCGATGTTCCTTCCACCCTGGATGCCCTGATCGCACTAGCCACCCGCGTGGACCTCAGATTCCAGGAACGATCCAAAGAGGTGTCCCGTGAGAGACGTCCGATACGGCATTCCTCTCCTCCGCAGAAGCCCGCCGTACTTCAGTCAGCGTCGTCTGGTGTCTCTGTCCACGAGCCCATGCAGATTGACCGTTTGCGGCAGTCCGAACAACGCCGAGCAGAACGGCTCGCCAAGGGCCTCTGCTTCTACTGCGGAGAGGGCACACTACTTCTACGCTCCTGTCCAGAGAGGCCGGGAAACTCCAAAGCCTAGGGTTGGTAGGAGAGGCCACCCTAGGTGCTGGGACTCTCTCAGACCCGCTTACGTGGACTGTTCAAGTGACAACGGGAGAGACGCGGTTCACGGCCGAGGCGTACCTCGATTCCGGGGCAGCAGGCAATTTCATCCAGCAGGCCACGGTGGACAAGTACCAGGTGCCTGTTACTCCACTCGACAAACCCCTCGTGATTGCCTCTGTAGATGGGAGACCCCTCTCTGACACCATTTCGTGGATCACCAAGCCGGTGGAACTACGTATCGGTGCCCTGCACACTGAGAACATCGCTCTCTACGTCCTCCCAGACATGTCCCATCAAATTCTGCTGGGACTCCCCTGGTTACGGACACACGAACCGTCAGTCAGCTGGGGTACTGGTGAAATCACCCGATGGGGCTCCTCTTGCCACGAGAATTGTCTGAAGACTATACAGCCCATCCGACGACCTCCGGTTCCGGAGTCCCTACCGGGACTGCCCTCGGCCTATTGGTCCTTCGCGGACGTCTTTGATAAAAAGGAATCAGAGGTACTTCCGCCACATCGTCCTTACGACTGTGCCATCGACCTACTCCCGGGAACTACACCACCTCGAGGACGGATATATCCGCTGTCTCCTGCTGAAACAAGGGCTATGTCTGCCTACATCACGGAGAACCTGGCAAGGGGATTCATTCGGAGGTCCTCCTCCCCTGCGGGAGCAGGCTTCTTCTTCGTTAAGAAGAAAGAGGGCGATCTACGCCCATGCATTGACTACCGGGGATTGAACCAAATCACCGTGAAAAATAAATACCCCCTGCCGCTCATCCCCGAATTGTTTGATCGGCTTAGAGGAGCTCGTGTGTTTACCAAGTTGGATCTTCGGGGTGCCTACAACCTGGTCCGCATCCGCTCTGGGGACGAATGGAAGACCGCATTCAATACTCGCGATGGGCACTATGAATACTGTGTGATGCCCTTCGGCCTCTGTAACGCACCAGCAGTGTTTCAGGAATTGGTGAACGACGTGTTCCGGGACCTTCTCTACGTCTGTGTGGTGGTGTATCTTGACGATATCCTGGTCTTCTCTCCGGACCTCCAGACCCACAGAGAGAACGTGCAGCTGGTACTACAAAGACTGAGAGAGAATCGCCTGTACGCCAAGTACGAGAAGTGTGTATTCGAGCAGTCTTCTCTTCCCTTCTTGGGTTACGTAATCTCCGATACCGGTCTGCAGATGGACCCGGAGAAGGTCTCTTCCATTCTCAACTGGCCCCCTCCTTCCGGACTGAAGGCAATCCAACGCTTTCTGGGATTCGCAAACTATTATCGTCAGTTCATCCCTCACTTCTCTGCTCTGACTGCACCTCTCTCCGCCTTGACCAAGAAGGGGGCTAATCCAAAGGACTGGTCACCTGCGGCCGACGCCGCGTTTGGCTCCCTGAAACAGGCATTTGCTTCTTCCCCTGTGCTCCACCGTCCTGAGTTAAACCGACAGTTTACCTTGGAGGTGGATGCCTCCTCCTCGGGAGCCGGAGCAGTGCTCATGCAGAAGTCCTCCTCCGGGAAGATGGTTACTTGCGGTTTCTTCTCCAAGAGCTTCCCCGCTCCACAGCCTCCAGCCCCCATCACCTGCGGTCCCCAGGCGGCTCGGTCCCCGCTCCCGGCACCCGTCGGCAGCTCTGCTCCAGGCCGGCTCCCCTGCCTCCTGTTCACCGCTCCCTGCCCTGGCTTCTGGCACCCGGGCCTCGCGCATGCGCATTAGGGCGCGCGCGCGGTCATTGACCCTTTCTTAAAGGGCCAGTGTCCTCCAACAGGATATTGAAGGATCAGGTACTGGGTATATAGGGGGAAACCTTTCCAAGTGGGCGGGGCCTGTTCTTCGTGTTTTCCAAGCTAGGAGTCAGGTCTCCTTGTGTCTGTGATATACTCACCTATCTCTCTCGTAGAGCCGATCCTGCCTTGCCAACCGGTCCTGACGATACCCGAACCCCGAACGGTGACGGCCTGCCATCCCGTCAGTTCCTGCCATCTCCGATCCCTGTGGTGACCCGTCTTCTCGCTCCATTGGTTCCGGACTCTGCCTGACGACATCTCGGCCTCCGAACCTGAGCTCCGTCACCCGGACTACCATCAGAGACCCCGTGGTCCCAGGGACTTCTTTACTCCACTCCTCTAAACGGACTGTCCTGCTAGTGCTCCGGCTACCAGGCACCTTGCCCTCGGTGAGGTGTTCAGCCCAGTGGATCCACCTCCTGGGTCTGCCCGTCCACCTGGCCCTAACAGCAGTTAGGACTATTCCTTTGATTGGTCTCTCCCCTTCATGGCTCCATGGACTAAGTGATTCAATATACAAGATTGGTAAGATTGACACATTTTATTATCTGCACTGGATTGCACTTGCACTTTATCATCATTATTTTGTTAGTGCGACATTTTGTTTCATGGGGTTCTACAGCATCATCTGCTCTAGGTATATCCAGATTTTCATTGATACCTTTTAAAGGAAAAGTTTTACTGAATCTATTATGCTGTGTACCCTATATATCCTGAGAGAATCATTATATTTACTTATCCTTTGGGCTGTTTACACATTTCAGCAAGAAAATGATTCCAAACACACAGCTAAGGAGACTCTCAGTTTCATAGAAAGAAAGTAAAGCTGCTCGAATGACCCAGCCAATTACCTGACCTGTATCCATAGAACATTTATGGAACGAATTAAAGCTCAGGGTTCATAGAAGGAGCCCACAGAACCTTCAGGATTTGAAAAGAGTTTGTGTGGAAGAATGGACCAAAATCGCACATGAGCAATATACAGTATGTGACTAGTTTCTCCACACACGAGGCGTCTTGAATAGTGTTGAGCAAGTAGTTGACTATTTGTTCTTCCTATGCTGTTAGCGAGTACTGTCTGCTACTTGCATATTCGTTACGAATACCGGGCTAAGTAGCGAGTAACCCGAAAGCCGTTCTATTCGCTACTCGCACGTATTTCCCATTGACTTACATTGCGCCCGCTACTCGTAACGAATATGCGAGTAGCGGACAGTACTTACTAACAGCATAGCGAGTACGAATAGTCAACTATTCCCTCAACACTAGTCTTGAAGCTTTATCAACAACAAAGGCTTTTGTACAAAGTTTTAAATACATTTCAGTAAGTGTGTTTGAACTTTTTCCCTGTGTCATTTCACATTATTACACACCACTAAATTTATGGTTTGATTTATTTGCCTGTGTGGATTGGATGGGTTGTTACCGACATCTGGTGTTAAATTCACCTTTAGAAATATATTTACTTAAAAAAAAATTGGTGACATGTTCAATACTTTTTCACCCGCTGTATAACCTTGAACATGTTTATGAATGTGATCTTCCCTCATACCTTTGCTGAATTTTTAAATAGTCATATGTTATACATATGTATGTAGCCTTTCCATAGGATACTATTAAAAGAGATGGTAACAATTTTCTCTGTAGTGACAGCATTTGAAACCAGTTGTACTGAGAGTACAAATAGAATGTGCACAAATTGACTGTTACTTAATGATAAGGCCAGTCTGTAATTTAGGTTTCAAGGAACAAAAATCCAATATCAACAATATTACCAGTGAGTTTTCTAATTGTCTTAAGGGATTCCAACGCGTTGATAGCTTACCGTGTCTGACATTTAAAGTCTCCAGTGCATAAAACTAGCTCTTTGTAACTCAGCATGTGCCCGAGTCTGGAAAAAATGTCAGAACAAGCAAACTCATCCCCTTGTTATAAATTATATGGATTCTGTGTACTGGCAGGAATTAGGATAATGAACTGGAACACTCAGTGAACATATATTGTTGTTAAAATATGCATCAAAACCTTTCGCAAGAAAAGATACAGCAGAATTCTGTGAACCAAATAATTAAGAGGTGCACCACTAATGAAACTGGAGATTTAACTACAGTTCCTGAAGCATATGCATATGTAACAACTGTGAGCTTTGTGAACAGTGGTAACAAGATGAAAGACGCTAAAGTACTTCTCAACATGTAACACCAATGTATCAAATGTGATGCCTTTTTATTAAAATCAACAATTAAAAGGATCCTTTGGCGCCTCTCACTTCTCCATCGGGAAGTGAAAGATGCGGGCGTGTATCAACAGGTACGTACCAGGTCTATGCACTTTCAGCACATATCATGCACTTGTTCTGTTCAGTAGACTTTAGGGCTTGTATATCTGCCATTCATGAAGTTGTCGTGGCAGGCACTTATTGAGATCAAGTAAAAAAAATGCAATTCCGACATGGTTATTTGGGTTTTCATTTTTTACGGCATACGCTTTGGTTTAACATGACTCTGAATCACAATTCCAAAGATTATTAAGATTAAGGAAATACTAAACTTGTATAGATTTTTGTTTTCATTTAAAGAGGAATTCTAAAGTTTGAAAGCTATTCTCTATCCTCGGGGTCCCCAACCTGTGGCTCAGGAGTCACATGTGGCTCACGGGCCTGTGATGTTTGGCTCATGGCTGTTTGCCAGCTTGGTGCATTAGCACCAGGCAGGGGCATACAAAGAAATCATGGGGACCCATAGTAGAATTTCTAATTGGGCCCCCCAAAGAAAAAAAATACTCGGTTGGGTCTCAGAAGAGCATATTTCACAACTTTACAGCCCTTATCAAGTAATTTTCCTCCTATTGAAGCCCTTAGATTCCCCTTTCATTACAGCTATAAAGTGTGATGGCAATAAAATTGCCCCACAAACACTGCATGATACCCCACAGTAAATTTTTCAACAGTACCCTCCACATGCAAAGTATGATGACTCTACTGTACCCCCCTTCAACTACCTCAGCAATGAATGGTGACCCCAACACAGTAAGATCCCCATCTGTGGCCCCTACACAGCCCTCTATGCAGTATAATGGGCCCACATACAGTATAATGGCCCTTACTATCTTTCCAAATAATATATTGGCCCTGACACAGCCCTCCACACAGTATGACAGACCCCACACATAAATTCACACTATATAATTGCTTGCACACAGTATAATGATCCTCATATAACTCTAAATAAAGTATAAAGACTCCCTCATAGCCCCAAATATTATAATGGCCCCACAAAGCCTTCCATTTAGTATAATGGGCCTAGCATTGTCCTCCATATAGTAATGGCCACCACATATATTTCATATAGTATAATGCTGCCCCATAGATCTCCATATAATAATGGGTCAAACCTAGTCCTCCATTTCATCTAATACACCCCATAGCCCTCCATATACTATAACACACTCTCCATATTACTCCACATAGTATTATGCAGCCCCCACATAGTATTATGCAGCCCCACATAGCATTACACAGCCTCACAAAGCATTTTTCAGCCCCCACATAACAATATGCAGTCCCTACATAACATTATGCAGCCCCCACATAGCACTATGCAGCCCCCGCATAGTATTATGCTGCCCCACATAGTATTATGCTGTCCCACATAGTATTATGCTGCCCCATATAGTATTATACACCTCCCACATAGCATTATGTACCCCCACATTGCATTATGGATCCCCACATAATATTATGCACATCCCACATAGCATTATGCTGCCCCACATAGAATTATGCACCCCCACATAGCATTATGCAGCCCCATATAGTATAATATACCCTGAAATAGTATTATGCACCCCTGACATAGCATTATGCACTCCCTACATAGCATTATGCAGCTCCACATAGTATTATGCACCCCCACATAGTATTATGCGCCCCTACATAGAATTATGCAGCTCCACATAGTATTATACACCCCCACGTAGTATTATGCACCCCCAGATAGTATTATGCACCTACACATAGCATTATGTTATGCACCCCATATAGCATTATGCACCCCAGATAACATTATGCACCCCTACATAGAATTATGCAGCCCCACATAGTATTATGCACCCCCACTTAGCATTATGCAGCCCCTGATAGTATTATACACCCCCACATAGCATTATGCGCCCCTACTGTGTACTGAATAAATACATACTCACCTCTCCTCGGTCCCCAGCCACTGCTCCTCATTCGCCCGCTGTATCTGTGCTCTGCACATCTCAACATAGTGGTGCACAGTAGTGATATCACCACTGAGCTAAGCTGTCAGAGCACAGACACAGTGGGACAGGAGTGAGTACTGTGCTCCATCTCATCATTGCTTTCAACTGTATCGACATCTGCGATGCCAATACATTTGAAAGTGCGATCCTGGGTGGGGGGCATGGTGCTGGCGCTGACATGGCAGGCAGCCACCACTGAGCCCCCAACTCACGGGCCCCACAGCAGAGGCATGGCCTTCCTCTATTGGTGGTATGCCACTGTCACCAGGTCAAGCAAACAGCTGTGAAAAACAGGTCTCCAGATGGGGATTTGTGAGTAGCCCCACACAGAAGAACAGGTATGAATCAGGGTAGGCTGGAACCCCTGGGATGTTGGTATACTGCCTCAGTGTTATTTCTGTGGAAAAACTTTGGATGACATCATACAGGTAATGGGGGCTCTGGCTGTCACTACTGTCATTACTATGAGGGAGGCAGAAGCTGGACGTGTCTTGCAACACGTCTCAGAGCTGAGTGTGACTCTCAAATTCAGAAAGGTCACCACCCCATAAAATCAGATTAATTGATTTAATAATTTGATAGATTGGACAATTAAAAACAATGTGATATCAAATATTTAGGGGTTTTGTTTTTTTTAATTGATTAATTTATTTTTTTAATGGTGAAAAACTCATAATGTTGATATTATATTTTTTTTTAATGGTGAAAAACTCAATGTTTATATTATATATTAAAAAACTTTTTTTTTTAATTTTACTTAGGTGATGTGAAAAAGCAATCAAACTTATAGGGCATATTTATAGCCACCACTCACATTATCGTGAACAGTGCTGTCAGGGATGACTGAATCTGCTTTGTGCATACCCTCAAGACTGAATGCAGAGGGAAGAGATTGGAGCTAAGGAGGACTGTAGATTGTTCAAAAGTTGCTGCGTCTTGATGGAACGTAGATTTCTGAAAGTGTGGTAACAGGTTGTGTGAGAGATCTTGACAGACAAAAGAAGGTTATGGTCAGAATGTGTGAGTGGAGAGTCAATAAAGTCAAACGCTGAGAAGAAGTGGGAGAATATCAGGTCCAGCATATTTCCATCTTCATACATAGGAAGGTTAGTAAGCTGAGAAGGGCCAAGAGAGGAGGCTTAAGACAGAAGAAGAGGGGTAATTGGTGAGAGTGGATTATCAATGGTGATGTTGAAGTCCCCCATGATGATAGATGGAACGTCTTACGATAGGAAATGTGGAAGCCAGGTGGCAAAGTGATCCAAAAAATGGTTCATTTTGCTTGGAGCATGACAAAACTGCCACTCTCAGGGAGAACGTTTTGAAGCGTCTGACATTATGGACCTCAAAGGAAGGAAACTTAAATGGTTATCCCCATCTCCAAGATCCTATCCCAATATGTAGTAGGTGTAGTAATAATAATAGCAAATACTTTCAATTAGAAATATAGTATAGTTCTCCTGATATAGCTATGTCTCTTACCTCAAGTGTAGGGCATGGCAGCTTAAGTATCCATGGTTATGTCCCCTCATATAAAGACAGTTAGTCAGTTATGCTCATGGTTCTATTCATGAATACCTACAGTAATCTGCAATGCCCTGCACATGAGGTAAGAGACATGGCTATATCAGGAAAACTTTACTACATTTTTAGTTAGACATATTTGCAAATATTATTATAATTTATTATTATTATGTTTACTACATATTGGGATAGCATCTTGGAAATGGGAATATCCCTTTAAGCGAGGATGTATGAATCAAGCCGCACACAAGGTTATCCTGGAAAAGCAGTTGATTCCTTCTGCTCAGGCAATGTTTCCCAACTCTGAGGACTATTTTTCTTTCCAGCAGGACAATGCACCGTACCACACAGCTAGGTCAATCAATGTGTGGATGAAAGACCACAACTTTAAAACCCTATCATGGCGAGCCCAATTTCCAGACCTGAACCCCAATGAAAACCTCTGGAATGTAATCAAGAGGAAGTTGGATAGTCACAAGCCATCAAACAAAGAAGAACTGCTTAAATGTTTTCACCAGGAGTGGCATAAGTTCACCGAAAAGCAGTGTGAAAGACTGGTGGAAAGCATGCCAAGACGCATGAAAGCTGTGATTAAAAATCATGGATATTCCACAAAATATTGATGAACTTGTTTTCTTTGCATCATTTGAGGTCTGAAAGCAATGCATTTTTATGTTATTTTGACCACTTCTCATTTTCAGAAAATAAATACAAAATGTATTGCTTGGAAATTCGGAGACATGTTGTCAGTAGTTTATAGAATAAAAAAACAATTTACATTTTACTCAAAAATATACCTGTAAAGAGAAAAATCAGAAAAACTGACAATTATGCCTTGGACTCAATTTTTGCTATATATATATATATATATATATATATATATATACATATATATATATATATTTATATATATATATATATATATATATATATATATATATATATATATATATAGTTAGGTCCAGAAATATTTGGACAGTGACACAATTTTCGCGAGTTGGGCTCTGCATGCCACCATATTGGGTTTGAAATGAAACCTCTACAACAGAATTCAAGTGCAGATCGTAACGTTTCATTTGAAGGTTTGAACAAAAATATCTGATAGAAATTGTAGGAATTGTACACATTTCTTTACAAACACTCCACATTTTAGGAGGTCAAAAGTAATTGGACAAATAAACCAAACCCAAACAAAATATTTTTATTTTCAATATTTTGTTGCGAATCCTTTGGAGGCAATCACTGCCTTAAGTCTGAAACCCATGGACATCACCAAACGCTGGGTTTCCTCCTTCTTAATGCTTTGCCAGGCCTTTACAGCCGCAGCCTTCAGGTCTTGCTTGTTTGTGGGTCTTTCCGTCTTAAGTCTGGATTTGAGCAAGTGAAATGCATGCTCAATTGGGTTAAGATCTGGTGATTGACTTGGCCATTGCAGAATGTTCTACTTTTTTGCACTCATGAACTCCTGGGTAGCTTTGGCTGTATGCCTGGGGTCTTTGTCCATCTGTATTATGAAGCGCCGTCTGATCAACTTTGCGGCATTTGGCTGAATCTGGGCTGAAAGTATATCCTGGTACACTTCAGAATTCATCCGGCTACTCTTGTCTGCTGTTATGTCATCAATAAACACAAGTGACCCAGTGCCATTGAAAGCCATGCATGCCCATGCCATCACGTTGCCTCCACCATGTTTTACAGAGGATATGGTGTGCCTTGGATCATGTGCCGTTCCCTTTCTTCTCCAAACTTTTTTCTTCCCATCATTCTGGTACAGGTTGATCTTGGTCTCATCTGTCCATAGAATACTTTTCCAGAACTGAGCTGGCTTAATGAGGTGTTTTTCAGCAAATTTAACTCTGGCCTGTCTATTTTTGGAATTGATGAATGGTTTGCATCTAGATGTGAACCCTTTGTATTTACTTTCATGGAGTCTTCTCTTTACTGTTGACTTAGAAACAGATACACCTACTTCACTGAGAGTGTTCTGGACTTCAGTTGATGTTGTGAACGGGTTCTTCTTCACCAAAGAAAGTATGCGGCGATCATCCACCACTGTTGTCATCCGTGGATGCCCAGGCCTTTTTGAGTTCCCAAGCTCACTAGTCAATTCCTTTTTTCTCAGAATGTACCCGACTGTTGATTTTGCTACTCCAAGCATGTCTGCTATCTCTCTGATGGATTTTTTCTTTTTTTTCAGCCTCAGGATGTTCTGCTTCACCTCAATTGAGAGTTCCTTAGACCGCATGTTGTCTGGTCACAGCAACAGCTTCCAAATGCAAAACCACACACCTGTAATCAACCCCAGACCTTTTAACTACTTCATTGATTACAGGTTAACGAGGGAGATGCCTTCAGAGTTAATTGCAGCCCTTAGGCGGGCTTTGCACACTACGACATCGCAGGTGCGATGTCGGTGGGGTCAAATCGAAAGTGACGCACATCCGGCGTCACTTGCGATGTCGTAGTGTGTAAATCCTAGATGATACGATGAACGAGCGCAACAGCGTCGTTATCGTATCATCGCTGCAGCCTCCAACATTTCCATAATGCCGGGGGAGCGACAGGTACGATGTAGTTCCTCGTTCCTGCGGCCGCACACATCGCTGTGTGTGAAGCCGCAGGAGCGAGGAACTTCACCTACCTGCCTCCCGGCTGCAATGAGAAGGACGGAGGTGGGCGGGATGTTTACATCCTGCTCATCTCCGCCCCTCCACTTCAATTGGCCGCCTGCCGTGTGACGTCACTGTGACGCCGCACGACCCGCCCCCTAAGGAAGGAGGTGGGTCGCCGGCCAGAGGGACGTCGCACGGCAGGTATGTGTGTGTAAAGCTGCCGTAGCGATAATAATCGCTACGGCAGCTTTCACTATATATCGAACGTGCGACGGGGGCGGGACTATCGCTGCAGCATCGGTAACACATTGTTACCGATGTTGCAACGTGCAAAGCCCGCCTTAGAGTCCCTTGTCCAATTACTTTTGGTCCCTTGAAAAAGAGGAGGCTATGCATTACAGAGCTATGATTCCTAAACCCTTTCTCCGATTTGGATGTGAAAACTCTCATATTGCAGCTGGGAGTGTGCACTTTCAGCCCATATTATATATATAATTGTATTTCTGAACATGTTTTTGTAAACAGCTAAAATAACAAAACTTGTGTCACTGTCCAAATATTTCTGGACCTAACTGTATACAGTATATATCAATATATATATATATATATATATATAAAAGCAATAAGTTTTATGTAATGTTATGCTCAGAGCATGATTTATGTTGCTTTTATATGGGCTTACAGACATCATTTGTTGGAAAATGTATTATGTGACCTTACGATGTCAGACCGTAAAAATGCTCCCATTGTCATAGAAATTATCTAACATCTCTAGTAGCCCCTTCTGATTACTGTATGCAGGGACTATTTTTTTGTTATAGTTTTGTGTTATTTTTGCTCGATCTCCCTTTTTTGGTGTGGGAGCTTTGTCATTTGAGGCCTGGATTACCAACTACCTAGATATTACAGGACAGTGCTTAAAAATACGGCACTTTTTTACCTAGTCCATAAAAAAGTAAGGAGTCTGTGATGTTTTTGAAGCTATAGAAACTTACACATATTATTTTGACTGTAATTCTCATCATTTCACAGTTTACAGTGAATGCAGCTGATGTCTTCATAAAGAATTACGGGCTACAAACTTATAATCACTTATAATCCTAATGATTTATTATAGTTTTCCAATGTTTTTGTAAAAAATAGTTCTGTCCATGATTTTTTGATAAGCTGTCCAGAAAAAGAAAAGTTGGCAATGCTCTTTGAGGCTTTAGAAATCAAATGACCATTTTCCATAAAATGATAGCTTCAACACATAATATCTGAACATACAACAGTGGTA
Source organism: Anomaloglossus baeobatrachus (assembly GCF_048569485.1). Lineage (NCBI taxonomy): Eukaryota > Metazoa > Chordata > Amphibia > Anura > Aromobatidae > Anomaloglossus > Anomaloglossus baeobatrachus. The sequence continues at coordinate 624,420,544 of NC_134354.1, forward strand.
TCGGAGCTAAGTAATATTGGATGTCGATGTACTATTGTATAATTATGTGTGACATGCTTCAGCATCGCCGGTCTCGTTGTGTGAATTTGTGTAGTCTACCATTTGGCACCTGTCACTGCTTCTGGATGTTTTCACTGCAGTGGACAAGAGCAATTAAGCTGGACGGAAATTCGATGAAGTGACTTGCTGGAAAGGTGGTGTCCTGTGAGAGTGCTGTGTCACCGAGTTCTTTAGCATGACCTATTCTCCTGATGTGTTGGTCTAGGGGGGATAAGATAGCTGAGAGCTTGATTTAGTAATTACAAAAGTGTCTCCATATAACTTTTATCCATGAAGCGTACTTCTCGTCAATGCATTAAATCACATCTTAAAACTATAAACTAGAGCCTAAACAACAAGCTACTTCTTAATACACCCTGGGACCAAGACTTGTTTTTCTCTGCAACGAAGGCTATTATTTGTGACACAGGTAATGAGTTGCATCAAATTAGCAGTAAATAGATTTAATACAGATGAGAGTGGAGAAAGAGCACACCGCTCCCCAAGTACTCATACATCTTATCTAGTTTGATATTATAACCAGCAAATAGCTAACGATGTACAGTACTGATAGCAAGTGCAGTATATACCCTCGCATACATTCATTAAAGCCTCCAGTAATAAAGGCTCTTATGTCTGAGGACCAATACTACATCATTAAACGCTGGATCTTTACTTACATTTGTGCTTGACCTCCTAATAATAAATTATAATAGTCACCCTACAATAAATGAGACATGTGTATCCTAGGAAAGAGGCAACAAACCTAAGCTAATTAAAGGATGCGTTCTATACAATTAGGATGATGCTCTAAGAAGATTGCCATCATTTATTGCTTGACTGCAATAGGTAAATGTAGAATTACCATGTCTAACACTTTAATTAGCATTTTTACTTTTGATATTTTTGTTAGAAAATGTTCTTTTTTTAATCTCACTATTAGTTCTGTCTCAGATGCTATGTAGAGCTTCTATTTCAACCTCTATTTTATTTGTAAAATCTTGTTATTTATGACTGCTTTCTACACAGAAAAATATGTTCATGAATGTATGGATGTTTCCTTACTGATGACTCTGGTCTAAATGATGCCAAATATGAACTCCAATATCAGTCACAATGTCCACTGGAGTTCATACCAAAGGGTAAGGTTTATCCCTTATGAGTCAGAACTTAGTACTTTATTGTGTTCCAATAAAAAGCAGGATAGACTGATGGCAATTACCTTAAATTTCTTATGCTCATCAAATAAGTGTATTTTATGCCCATATTGATTTAGGATGGAAATACAAACTTTATGGACCTGAAAAAAACTTGTGTAAATACTCAAGATGAGCAAGCACTAAAATACTCAGGTGCTTGTTACTCGAGTTGAGCAGGTCAGACTCTGTGATAGTGCTCAACTCAAGTACGGAGTATAATGGAAGTCAATTATTGGACAGTTCAGTTCTCCACCCATGTACAACCAGCCATATAGAGAGTATTTCTGGGGGAGGGAGGGCAAGGTTTTTCCCATTTGACACACTACATCCAAAAATGTTGCTTTAACCCCAGAAAGCCATTCAAAGACTGTGAATAGCTCTCCCTTGAGTGCCTGCTCACATCAAGCAGTGAAAGGAGCCTGTGCGTTGTAGTCGTTGCTTCACAAACATATGAGTATCCACGATACTTGGCCGGGCACCCCGATGCTCGATCGAGTAACTAGCAGTTGCGAGTCGCTCACTCATCACTAGTAATTACCATAAATGTGATACTTTGTTGCAAGAGTGAACGATCACACAGAAACAGCATAGTTGTGTAAGCAATCAGCAGCATTGTTGCAGAGTTATGGTAGAACACAGGAATAACATAGACAAGTAGGTTCACAGTTACCTTTATTCAGCAAAGTTGCAGATAGCACAGGTATAGCTGAGGTATGTTGGTGATCAGGTATCTTGAACCTGCTGAGTTAAGGATGTTGACAGCACCAGGAATAGAAGACCAGTTGGTTATCAGGTAAATTGATTAAACAGAATTGGAGGTGTGGACAACTCCAAGAATCATAGAGATAAGTTGGCTATCAAGGGTCTTGATTCATTTGAGTTAGGGTACCGTCACACTTTAGCGACGCAGCAGCGATCCCACCAGCGATCTGACCTGGTCAGGATCGCTGCTGCATCGCTACATGGTCGCTGGTGAACTGTCAAATAGGCAGATCTCACTAGCGACCAGTGACCAGTCCCCAGCCAGCAGCGACGTGCAAGCGACGCTGCGCTTGCACGGAGCTGGCGTCTGGAAGCTGCAGACACTGGTCATTAAGGTAAACACCGAGTATGGTTACCCGATGTTTACCTTAGTTACCAGCGCACACCGCTTAGCTTAGCGTGTGCAGGGAGCAGGAGCCGGCACTGGCAGCGTGAGAGCTGCGGAGGCTGGTAACGAAGGTAAATATCAGGTAACCACCTTGGTTACCCGATGTTTACCTTGGTTACAGCTTACCGCAGGCTGCCAGACGCCGGCTCCTGCTCCCTGCACATTCAGGATTGTTGCTCTCTCGCTGTCACACACAGCGATGTATGCTTATCAGCGGGAGAGCAGCAATAAAAAAACGAACCAGGGCTGTGTGTAACGAGCAGCGATCTAACAGCAGGGGCCAGATCGCTGCTCAGTGTCACACACAGCGAGATCGCTATTGAGGTCACTGCTGTGTCACAAAAAACGTGACTCAGCAGCGATCTCAGTAGCGATCTCGCTGTGTGTGAAGTACCCCTTAAGGGGGAAACTGTGACGATACACCACTAGGTCTCACTAAAGGCTACTAGAGACAGTTAAATCAAACATGCTGGAGGTCAGAAGCCAGGAAGTTAGATAAGGTACACAGGGATTGAGCAGAGCCAAGGTCAGGATACAAGCCGAAGGTCAGAAGCAAGAGGGATACCGTCAGAGTCATGGGCACAGGCAGATAAGGGTAACAAAGGTCCGGGGTATGGAGACAATATCAGAACAACAAGACTCACGGGACCCAGAAAACTCACTGCAGAGTAGGAACTGCAACTGGCAGCGTTCTGGGTGAAGTTGCTCTCTAATGAAGCCGAACACTCACCCGGAACGAGGCGCCTGAACACAGGCCCCTGCACCACAGCAAGACTCGAAGGTTGAGAAACCACCCATAACCTGGAGCATAAAACAGAACATTGGCTCTGTTGGAGAGCAGAGCACTGTGGATTATGACAGAAACAGCACCAGTAACACCAGGGCTGAGCTGGTAATAGAAGATGGTTGCTAGATAGCACTCACGAGCACTTGAAATAATAAGTCTTATAGGGTTATTCCCATCTCCAAGGTACTATCCTAATATGTAGTACGTCTAATAATAATAATAATAATAATAATATTAGCATATACCTCCAAGTAGAAATGTAGTATAGTTCTCTTGATTCACTATGTTGCTTGCCTCATGTTCAAGGCATTGAAGGATCTCTAAGGTATCCATTGTTATGACCACTAGCAATTAACTAACTGTGACTATATGCTTGGTCGTAACCATGGATACTTAAGGTCATGCAATGCTCTGAACATGAGGTTATTGACATAGTAAATAAGAAGAGCTATACTACATTACTAATTGGAGATATGTGCTAATATTATTATTATTATTATTAACATTAACCCCTTAAGGACGAAGCCAGTTTTGTACTTAATGCCTAGGCCAGTTTTTGCAATTCTGACCAGAGGTTATAACTCTGGAACGCTTCAACGGATCCCTGTGATTCTGACAATGTTTTTTCGTGACATATTGTACTTCATGATAGTTATAAATTTAGAACAATATTTTTTGCTTTTATTTGTGAAGAAATCGGAAATTTGATGAAAATTTTGCAATTTTCAAACTTTTAAATTTTTTGCCCTTAACCCAGAGAGTTATGTCGTACAAAATAGTTAATAAATAACATTTCCCACATGTCTACTTTACATTAGCGCAATTTCTGAAACAAAATTTTTTGGGGTTAGGAAGTTAGAAGGGTTCAAAGTTCATCTGCAATTTCCCATTTTTGCAACAAAATTCACAAAACCATTTTTTTAGGGACCACATCACATTTAAAGTGACTTTGAGAGGCCTAGGTGACAGAAAATACCCAAAAGTGACACCATTCTAAAATCTGCACCCCTCAAAGCACTCAAAACCACATCCAAGAAGTTTATTAACCCTTCAGGTGCTTCAGAGGAACTAAAGCAAAATGGAATGAAAAAAAGCAAAATATAAAATTTTACCTAAAATGTTGCTCTACCCCAAATGTATTCACTTTTAAAAGAAATAACACAACAAAAAGGACCCCAAAACGTGTTACCCACTTTCTTATGAACGCGCCAATACCCCACATGTGGTCAGAAACCTTTGTTTGGACAAATGGGAGGGCTCGGAACAGAAGGAGCAATATTTGAATTTTGGAAAGCAAATTTGGCTGAAATAGATTGCGAGCACCATGTTGCATTTACATGTCCGCTAAGGTACCTAAACAGCAGAAACCCTTCACAAGTGATGCCATTTTGGAAACTAGACCTCTCAAGGCTTCTATCTAGGGGTATAGTGAGCATTTTGGACCCACAGGTACTTCACAGATTTTTATAACGTTACATTGTCATATTGAAAATTTTAATTTTTTTTCTCAAAAATGTTGCTTTAGTATCACTTTTTTCACTTTTTCAAGAGGTAATTCCAAAATATTTGACCCCAATGTTTGTTACCCACTTTTTTATAAGCGCGTTGATATTTCACATGTGGTCTGAAACCTTTGTTTGGAGAAATGGGAGGGCTTGGAACGGAAGGAGCAATATTTGAATTTTGGAAAGGAAATTTGGCTGAAAAAGATTGCGGGCACCATGTCACATTTGGAGGACCCCTAAGGTACGTAAACAGCAAAAAAAAAAAAACACAAGTGACCCCATATTGGAAACTAGGCCCCTCAGGGAATTTATCTAGATGTTTGGTGAGTACCCTGAACCCCCAGGTGCTTTACAGAAGTTTATAACGTTGAGCCATGAAAATAAAAAATTAAATTTTACCACAAAATTGTTACTTCAAACAGGTAGCTTTTTTTTCACAAGGGTAACAGGAAAAAAATCACCATGAAATTTATTGTGCAATTTCTCCTGAGTTTGGTGATATCTTGTATGTGGTGGAAATCAACTGTTTGGGCACACGGCAGGGCTCAGAAGAGAAGGCGTGCCATTTGACTGCAAAATTGGCTGGAATCAATAGCGGACTCAATGTTGCATTAGGAGAGCCCCTGAGGTGCCTAAACAGTGGTGGTCCCCCACAAGTGCCCCCATTCTGGAAAATAGACCCCTCAAGGAATTTATCTAGATATTTGGCGAGTACCCTGAACCCCCTGGTGCTTCACAGAAGTTTGTAATGTTGAGCTGTAAAAATAAAAAAATATATATTTTTACCACAAAATTGTTACTTCAACTAGATAGCTTTTTTTAACAAGAGTAAAAGGAAACAAATCTGCATAAAATTTATTGAGCAATTTCTCCTGAGTATGCTGATACCTTATGTGTGGTGGAAATCAACTGTTTGGGTGCACAGCAGGGCTCGGAAGTCAAAAAGTGCCATTTGACTGAACAATTGGCTGTATTAATTAGCGGACACTATGTCACATTTGGAAAGCCCCTAAGGTGCCTAAACAGTGGAGGTCCCCCACACTGACCCCATTCTGGAAACAAGACACCTAAAGGCTTTTATCTAGGTGTATATTGAGCATTTTGAATCCACGAATATTTCACAAAAAAAAAGCTTAGGTTGCCATATTGAAATTTTCATTTTTTTCACAAAAATGTTAATTTAGCATCCAATTTCTCACTTTTTCAAGAGGCAACAACAAAACGTGGACCCACAGGTTGTTATCCAATTTCTTGTGACCGCAGGGATACCCCACATGTGGCCAAAAACTCTGTTTGGATACATGGGAGGGCTTGGAATGGAAGGAGCACCATTTGAATTTTGGAAAAGTTGAAATAAATTACGCGCGCTACGTCACATTAGCAGGGCCTCTTGGGTACCTATACATCAGAAACCCCCCATAAGTGACCCCATTTTGGACACGGGACCCCTCAAGGATTTTATTCAGGAGTATAGTAAGCATTTTGAATCCACAGGTACTTCACAAAAATGTTGCTGTAGCAACAATATTCTCACTGTTAGGCTATGTGGCCATGATCTAATGATCTAGTGACACGGCGTCTAGTACACAGTGCCAGCCTTCCTGCAGAGATGTGAGTGTTGTCCACGGGAGAACGCAGCTGCCCATGCCCATGATTTGGGTTCAGGTTGCTGTGGACTTTAGCTCTATTCTACCTGCAGAGAGCACTCTTGTCTCCGCAGCATAAATTGACCTGCTGAGGCTCAGGAAGCTGCACCACAGGTCGGTTTATGCTGCGGAGAAAAGAAGCACAGTGGGCATGGGATTTCTAAAAATCCTTCCACTGTGCTTCTACTGCACAACGCAGCGTTATGGATGCAGGGAAAACACTCTGCGCCCAAAACGCTGCAAACCCTGATTGTGGGCACACAGCCTAAAATGCTACAATGGATGAATGGATAAATGTCAAACATATATAACGTCCCACCCCCCTGCATATTCTAAGCTGGTGCCCTTTAGTGCCTTTCATGTGGCACTAAAGGATGCCTAGCCTTGTATTTAGCCCCAAAAATTTTTTTTAGAATAAATGACGTGGGGTCCCCCCTATTTTTGATAGCCAGCTAGGGTAAAGCAGACAGCTGTAGCCTGCAAACCACAGCTGAGAGCTTCATCTTGTCTGGTGATTAATTTGGAGGGCACCTCACGCTGTTTTTTTAAAAAATTATTTATAATAAATAATTAAAAAAACAATTGTGGGGTCCCCCCAAATTAGATCACCAGCCAAGGTGAAGCTGACAGCTGGGGTCTGGAATTCTCAGGGTGGGAAGAGCCAGGGTTATTGGACTCTTCCAATCCTAAAAATAGCAGGCCGCAGCCGCAACTCATCCCATTGCCCTGGTGCGGAGGCAAACGGGGTAATAAATAGGGTTGATACCAGATGTGTAATGTCACCTGGCATCAAGCCCAGCAATTAGTGATGTCATGGCGTCTATCTGATACCAGACATAACTAATTGACAGTAATAAAAAAAAAAATTGACAACAAAAAAAAAAATTTATGTGAAAAAACACTCCCCAAAACTTTCCCTCTTTCACCAATTTATTGAAAAGACAAAAAAAAATTGGGTCCCCTGTAATCCATTTTGGAAGTCCCACGGCTGCTCTGGACCTTCTAGAATATGGGGGGCACGCTCAGGGAACATATCCCCCATTTTCTAGGAGTGCAGACCCTCCATTTGAGGAGAGTGGGTGCAAAGAATCTGCACCTACCCTCCCCGGGTAACAGCTACAGAGTGCGAGCAGCAGCCAGCGTTTGTGAAGGCAGGAAGCTGAGCTGTCAGCTGCTCTGTGCATGTGACCGGCGTGCAGTGTGAAGGAGGAGGGGGCCGCGGGGGATCAGAGCTGCGACAGGTACGGGGGACACGGGGGGGGGCTATAGGGGGTGACCCGGCAGGGTCTGGGGAGGGGTTTTCTGTCGCATGTGTGATGGCACATGCGACAGAAACCAGAGGAAAACGGTAAATGCGGCCAGCGCGCTGGTGTGTGCGCAGCCATTTTGGATTTTCGGGAGGGGATTGGGGGTCGGGGGGGCACTTTGGCGACACTGGGGGACCGGGGAGGAGATTTATCTTCCATCTGACATGTTTATTTATGCCAGATGGGAGAAAAATCCTTTTTTACCGGCGCTGCCATTTACTGTAAAGTGATCATCGGTATACAGTGTATACCTGTGATCACGTGAGCGGGGACCGGAAAAACCGGCCCGAATTATGATCTCCAGGGTCTCAGCTACCCCCGGTAGCTGAAATCCCGGAGATTTTTTGACTCTGGGGGGCGCTATACCTTTTTTTCCGATTGCCGTAAAAAAAGCGGCAGATCGGAAGAAGTACCCTTAATTGCCGCCGTTAAAAGGTGTATCGGCGGTCGTTAAGGGGTTATACCTACTACTATTTGGACAGGAGCTTGTGGATGGGAATAACCCTTTAACTCCTGGAAAACACATGGTAGGAGTGTGCACTACTACATGAATGATCAAGTGGCTCACAGTTAGGACAAAAATGCCAAAAGTCTCTGTGTTTCCAATAAATTGAAAATTCTTGTGAATAATATTTGATGAATCAGGACCATAGACTTTTATCTACAAGAAAAACAGATATACCACTCACTTTTCCCAGCTTTATTCTGGAACGCAGATTACACCCAGCTGAGTGCAATTCTAATCCAGGAATCAAAGCGGTATTATTAGTATAATTATTATTATTATTATTATAGCAGCATTTATTCCATGGCACTTTTCAAGTGAAAAGGGGTAAAACAAATACAATAATTATACACAATACAAAAGACAGACTGGTACAGGAGGAGAGAGGACCCTGCCCGAGAGAGCTCACAATCCACAGGTGATGGGTGAGGATACAGTAGGTGAGGGTAGAGCTGGTCATGCAGTGGTAGAGTTGACTGAGGGTTATTTCAGATTGTAGGCTTGTCGGAAGAGGTGGGTCTTCATGTTCCTTTTGATGGTTGCCATGGTAGGTGAGAATCTGATATGTTGTGGAATGTTGTGAATTGTGAAAAGAGGAGATAAGAGGGGAGTAGAGAAGGAGATCTTGTGAGGATCGGAGGTTGCATGCAAGTAAGTACCGGGAGACTAGGTCACAGATGTATGGATTAGACAGGTTGTGGGTGGCTTTGCATGTCATGGATATGGTTTTGAGCTGGCGTCTTTGGGCAATAGGAAGCCAGTGAAGGGATTGGCAGAGTGGAGAGGCCAGGGACTAGCGAGGGGGGAGAGGTGGATTAGTCAGTAAACAGAGTTTAGGATAGATTGGAGGGGTGGAAGAGTGTTAGAAGGGAGGCCACAGAGGAGGAGTTTACAGTAGTCGAGGCAGAAGATGATGAGGGCATGTACAAGTGTTTTTGCAGAATCTTGGTTAAGGGATATACGGATCTGGGAAATATTTTTCAGTTGGAGTCGGCAGGAGGTAGAAAATGCTTGCATATGTAGCTTGAAGGAGAGAGCAGAGTCAAGGATTACTCCAAAGCAGTGAGCTTGTAGACTGGGCAGAATGACTCTGATGAATAGGTCTGTTGGGGGGAGCTTCTTTTTATTTGGACATCAAATGATCATAAAACCCATAAGACCTCGAGGACAGACACAAAGTATAAAGCTTACAAACACATGATGCAATATTAAGGTCGCATGGTATGTCAAGGTTTGTGTCTATTCTCACAGTTTAAAGAGTTTGACCACTACTGAACAACCCCAGCTGAGTCAATTCAGGACCCATAGTGTATACTCACCTTCTGCAGCGAAGGTGTTCCAGCAATTTTGGCGTCTCTTTTCCCGGCAGTGACATAACTTATTCCACATGACGGCTGCAGCCAAAAAGCAACTGCTCATCAACTGCAGATCATTAACATTCCAGCAGCCCTTATGTCCACAATGATGAAATAGAAAGACTGCAGCTGAAGAGCAGTTGCTCATTTTCTACAGCCCTTGTGTGACGCAACAATAACATCACAGCACTGGAACAGCGCTGATGCAAGAGCTGAACCAACAAACAAAGAGATACGGGTCCCGCACTATCCAAAAGATTTATATATATAATATAGATATTAAAAGGTGTTCCATACAACAACCATATGCATGAAGAAAAAAACAAACCAAAATTGTGCCTAAAGGGCACTGGAACCATATATAAACTAAATATCCAACTGCCTGCAAAATATTTATCAAGAGTTTATCGAATATCAAATTTAAAAAAACCCAAAACATTAAAAACAAAAATATAAATATATAGTGTGCACAGTGTCCACAACTAAGTCTTTCACTAATACATACTGTATATATTCATGTGACGCGCTGGCAAAACCAGGAAACCAGGTAGTCACAAAAGTTGTCCACCCTCCTTGTTACCACCAAAAACCCACACCCAGGTACAACACACAGCCATTAAAGCCTAGCCACCCCCTCATGATAATAAGGACACACTAGTGGGCAGGATCAGGTGGATGAGAAGGCCCACATAGGGTTCCTGAGGTGTCAGGGGCAGGAACACGTTAGATCAGTAGAGAGTGTGTAGAGGAGTGGAAGTAAAGTGCAGACTCTAAAGTGGAGTCAGGGGTAGGGGCCCCTGGACTACCTGGCTAGGTGGCAGACAGTGAACAGGGTCACAAGCGATGGAGATCCGGTCGCGGGAAACCTTAAGTGGACAGGGGCAGGGTCGTAGCCCGCCGGTGCAGACAGCGGGAATCCGGTCCAGAGGCCGTGCACAGACAGGGTGCCTGGACCCTAGGACGAGGAAGGTTGCATGCCCCTTGTTAATTAACCAGCAGAGGACGAGGTTTCAGGCCTTGTTGTCCCGAAGCCCAGACAGCGAAACGGAAGCCGAATGCGGGGGATAGGGTGTCCGTCAGAACCCACAGAGATCCCAGTGTCAGATTTTGCGGGCCACAGCTCCCAAATACACACAGAATCGAGGAGCAGACGGAGAAGATGTGCAGAAGAATTCAGGCCCAGGCTCACTTCATCCTGACGAGGTGGACGACCGAGATGAAGGGCATGGCTGCAGCTGTCCGGGCATACAAGATGGAGATGGCCTCGGAGGAGCAGGTAAGCAGTGACCCACACCCCTATGCTCCCTAGGAACCAGCCATCTCGGCTGAAGGGTCCGGCTGCACCCGTCCGCCATGTCGCCTCCCTCGCCACCCGTGTCCGCGGCTAGTGCCCCAATCGACCCGCTACCCCAAGCTGCGGCTGCGGAACCCATCTCATCTAAGGAGGACCCAGCAACAGGGACCTCGGGCCTCACCTGCACCACCGATCCGGCACCCGTCTCGGGCCCCGAGCGAGGCCGCAACCCTGACGACATCCCATCCGGCCCCGAGCCAGGTCGCAGCCCCGGGGACGTCTTCCCCGACTCCGGCAGTCCGCCCGGCCGCAACAGTGATGACGTCGGCTCCGGCAGTCTGCCCGGCAGCAACAGTGATGACGTCAGCTCCGGCAGTCCGCCCGGCCGCAACAGTGATGACGTCGGCTCCGGAAGTCCACCCGGCCGCAATGGAGGCGGCACCCGACCGGAAGCCTACCCCAGCTGTGGCGCCAGCTGCTCCCAAATACCATGTCCCGGCTGTGGAGCAGCCGAAATGTACCTGTAGAGAGGCGGAGCAGGCCACCGATCGATGGGGCCCACGGCAGAGTGAGAGGCCGGTCGTCGTCGGCGCCGAGGGAATCCGTGTGGGCCTGGCTCCCGAGCAGGAGGCGGAGCACGGAACCCGTGCCCCATACTGGGAGTGGCGGCAACAGCAGCTGCGCAGGGAGATCGCAGCCCGAGAAAAACGTAAAGCGGATGTGCTTGCCCGCACTTATAAAGAAAAAGATCACCAGCAGCAGGCTACTTTCCGGGTCAGGGACCCGACATACCAAGGACAGGGCCGCCATTTTGACCCCCAGAAAGGGTGGAGGTTCATCCACAAGCCGGGACTGGAAGCCGAGATATTTGTGTCCCAGAGGGATGTGGCCCCTCATCTACCGACCGGCCATCCAGATAGGAATCTGGAACCCGGGGACATGGTGGGCTACACCCTTCATTGTGGAGAGCGAGGGTGGTTTGCCCTAGACATGAAAAAATGGGCCATGGTGAATGAAACACTCTTCCTCGCCTCCCACCATCACCTATATGAGAATAAGGAGTAGGTAGTGGATTCCGGCTGCCCAATTACAGTTCATTGATGCTTAACCCCCTGTTTTAAAGTTAACAATGGACCATGGCTTCAGGACTGGCAAATTCACCCAAAATCTTTCTTGGGCCTTGTAAATAACCCCCATCTACCTTCTTGTTACCCCACCACCAGGACTGTAACGCCTCTGGAGAGGTCGGTTGGAGGAAGGGCCTGCGGTAGAGTCGGCCGAGGTCCAGTCACTAACAAAACCGGTGGTTAACCTCCAGGCCAAGGGTTCTGGACCATGGAACTCTAGGGGTAGGCTGGTGGGTAAGGGACTTTTACCTGAACATTTTGGACACCCACAGGAACTCGGAACGGTGTGACACCTGCTATTAGCGGTGACACCGAGGGTGGGTTCACGTGCTTTGGGTGGCGGGTGAAAGTGGGAGAAAGAGATGTTTGTTCGTTTATTGTGTGACGCTCTGGACACCCAGGGGTCACAGGTCATTACACTCACCACATACACCCCCACCCCAGTGAGGTATCACCAGTCAACCAAAAGACCTGATTGCCTCCCTCAGAGTCAGACAGGCACACCAGGGTGGGCGGAGTCAGGCGGAAAGACACGCCCTCCGAGGAGTCTGCTGGCCTGAGGCAGGAAAAACACAAGCAGATGAAGTTAGGAGAGAGGAGTGGAGGGAGTTCCAGTTCAGAGTTTGGAGAGTGAGGAGCTCAGTTCTGTGTGGGGCTTGGGTTGGAGCCTAGGACCCCCAGATCAGTCAGGCAGGCAGATGGTAGTGGCTGCCTGCAAGAGACCGGGAATACGACCAGCGGAACCGTAAGGGACCGGGGCACGGTAGCCAAGATCACATACAGGTGCAGGAGAAAGGCGGACATTACCAACCTATCTGGAGAAACTGCAGCCGGCTGCGGGCCCCGTTCATCACCCCGTTTGGTTTACCAGTGACTCTGTGTAGTTTAATCGTGAGTACACCAGTGCCATCAGGCACCGCACTGCGCTGCACTGCAATGCTGCCCTTGCACCCCGGCCCTTGCTACCGGGCCCCGGGACCAACATCCCCTACCCACGGAGGGGTCAACACCTAGCTGCGCCCCTACACCGCTCCCGGGATTCCCCGCACCTTTACCGCAGCGGTGGGTGTCCACCATCACCACAACCCGTGGGTGGTGTCACGAACCTTACAACACAACCACCCCTACAACCCCTGCGTGCACCGCCACTACACCCTTGCAGAGCGATGTGACCCCTGGGTCCAGAGGCGCTCGAGCCACCGACACACACACGAGCCCGGACCTGAGCGGCTCGGCGGTCGCAGCCGAGGCCGCAGGGCGGTACAATTGCAACGTTCAAGTGATGTGCCTCCCGTAAGGGATGAAGAGTTTTAAAATGTTTTTACATGTGGTTACCCTTTTTCTGGTTTCAGTTGCTGCAAAATAAATGTCAGTGGCCGGACAGCCCGAGGACGGGCTGTATTCAACAAAGGGGGAGTGTGATGCCCTGGCAAAACCAGGTAGTCACAAAAGTTGTCCACCCTCCTTATTACCACCAAAAACCCACACCCAGATACAACACACAGCCATTAAAACCTAGCCACCCCCCTCATGATAAGGACACACTAGTAGGCGGGATCAGGTGGATAAGAACGCCCACCTAGGGGTCCTGAGGTGTCAGGGGTGGGAACATGTCAGATCAGTAGAGAGTGTGTAGAGGAGTGGAAGTAAAGTGCAGACTCTGAAGTGGAGTCAGGGGTAGGGGCCCCTGGACTACCCGGCTAGGTGGCAGAGAGTGAACAGGGCCACAGGCGACGGAGATCCGGTCGCGAGAAACCTTAAGTGGACCGGGGCAGGGTCGTATCCCGTCGGTGCCGACAGCGGGAATCCGGTCCGGAGGCCGTGCACAGACGGGGTGCCTGGACCCGAGGACGAGGAAGGTTGCATGCCCCTTGTTAATTAACCAGCAGAGGACGAGGTTTCAGGGCCTTGTTCTCCCGAAGCCCAGAGCGCGAAACGGAAGCCCAACGCGGGGGGATAGGGTGTCCGTCAGAACCCACAGAGATCCCAAGGGTCAGATTTCGCGGGGCCACAGCTCCCAAATACACACAGAACCGGGAGTGGACTTCTCCGTTCCATGCAAAGTCGTCCAGCAGGAGAGAGAAATATAGCGTACGGGAGGAAGGGACACCTGTTAACTACCTCGGGTGTGGGACCCGAATACACCCTCCAATGGCAGCCGGTCACTGGCAACTTGGGTTACCACTGGACTTATGTGAAATTACTGAACTGTGAGTACACCATTGTCCCCCGATCCAACCCGGCCCGCCACCTCCAGCAGCCATCACTCCCATGTTCAGACCGCGGGCCCCGGGACTACACCTCCCCTACCCGTGGAGGGGATCCCATCTTGCTGCCCTGCTTTATCAGCCCCGGGGCGCCCCATCACCAGGCAGCGGCGATGTCACCATCCCTCACCGCAACTCGTGGGTGGCGTCACCGACACAACAAATCTCCTGTAAATATCCCCCTTTACGACGGTTGTGAGGACGGATGGCCGTGCGAGCCGCAGCAGCGAATCCCGGATCCAAGCTGGCCCAGAGAAGCGGCAGTGGCCCCCGCCCGCAACATTCAGATCTAGATACAGGGGCAGACCTGCCAAAGTGAACAGGATACAAAAGCAATATATACAAATACATGTACACAAGGAAAGACAGAAGTCTTTAGATTTGCCTAAGTATCCATACATCCCACGGTCAAAAAATGGCAATAAAGAGCTCTATAGTAAATATAGAAATTTATTAAACAACAAGTACATGGTATGTAAAATTTATCAAAACATTACAGACAGGATTCTGCCAAGGAAAGGTGAAAGAATCCCCATGTGGGGCCACATGTAGAGCAGTGTACAGACTAGCTCCCCGGTAAGAAAGGTGCTGAGTGGAGAAAACCAAGCATGCATATGGAACAAAATAGCAGGGAAATACTTTAGTAAATAACCTGAACAACATCAGAGATTTGCATGCTAAAAGATCCAATAGGCTAAAGGTCTCACAGCAGCACAAGGTACTGATACAGGGGAGCTTACCAAGGTGAAGTAGATCACATGTGGACACACATGGGGACAAGTCCCAACACGTGGAGGAAGTCACACGAAAAAGACTACTATTGTAGATTGTACCGAAATCTATACAAGTAGAGGACAAACCGCTCAGCAGCATAAAATGGGCCATTTTAGAGAATCTGTCCACTACCTCCCAGATGACGGTGCAACCAGAGGACTTCAGCTGATCTGTGATAAAGTCCATCCCGATGTGCTGCCAGGGGGCAGATGGCACCGGCAAAGGGAACAGTGGACCAGCAGGAAGCTTCTTCGGTGTCTTGTTACGGGCACACAAGGGACAGGCCAACATAAATTCCAGGACACCTTGTTGCAAAGTAGGTCACCAATAATACCACAACGTCAGCTGCAATGACTTCTGTTCTTCCGGCCAGCCGAGAGGAATGTCCTCATTGAAGAACTCACTTCCTGTCTGCTTCAGCAATGAACGTCTTATTGGGAGGAACCTGGGACATGTCTATGAGAGCCACTGGCACTATCTTGGATGGCTAAATTACGTGTTGAGACTCCTCTCCCTGATCTACCGACAGACACGATCGCGACAGCGCATCAGTTTGACGTTCTTTTCTGCAGGGTGGAAATGTAGCACAAAGTTGAAGTGAGCAAAGAATTGCGACCACCGGCCTTGGCGTGGGTTCAGCCTCTGAGCTGACTGCAGGTAGGCCAAGTTCTTGGGATTGGTGTAGATCATGAAAGGGTGCATCGCTCCTTCCAGCAGGTAATGCCATTCCCCCAGTGTCATCTTGATCGCCAATAGTTCTCCATCGCCAATCGAGTAGTTCCAGTCAGCTGGAGAGAAAGCTCTGGAAAAGAAACCGCAAGTTACAGTCTTACCCGTAGCTGACTTCTGTGTGAGAATCACACCTGCACCAGAGGATGAAGCATCCACTTCGAGGGTAAACTAGTTATTAGACTAGGTAGTGCCGGAGCCGAAGCGAAGGCCTATTTGAGGGACATAATGGCGTCTTCTTCTTCTGGAGTCCATGTCTTTGGATTCGCTCCTTTCTGGGTCAAGCCTGAGATGGGAAGAGGCAGGGACGAGAACCATAGGATGGACTGCCTATAATAATTGGCGAACCTGAGGAACCACTGGATCGCTTTCAGACTGTCAGGACTTGGCTACTTTAATACTGCTACAACTTGTCTCGATCCATCCTCAGACCGGTATCCAAGAGGATGTAAACTAAGAAAGGTAGGGAGGACTGCTCAAATAGACACTTTTCATATTTGGCATATAGACGGCTCTCTCTCAACCTTTACAGCACCTGCCGAAAAAGTTTCTTCTGTGCATAGGAAGATCCAATGAGAATACGAGAATGTTGTCCAAGTACACCACTACACATGTGTACAGCAGATCTCAGAAAATATCATTGACAAATTCCTGAAAGACCGCCGGGGTATTGCTGAGCCCATTACCCGATTGCTGAGGCATTACCCAATACTCATAGTGACCGTCACTGTTGTTGAAGGCAGTCTTCCATTTGTTACCTGACCATATCTGGACCAGATTGTATGAACCACGGAGGTCCAGCTTGGAGATTCTGGATCCTCGGCATCCGTCGAACAATTCTGGTATGAGCGGCAGCCGGTATTTGTTCTTAACTGTGATTTGGTTGAGCCCTCGATAGTCAATACCTGTCCTTTTTCTTAACATAGAGGAAACCGTCTCCAGCCGGTGAGGAAGATTTTTTAATTAAACCTCTTGCCAGATTCTCCTTTATATAGAAGGACATACTGTAGCTTGGTTCTTAGCCTGAGGGATAGATACGACCATGAGGAGGAGTAGGCTCAGGGAGTAGGTCCGCATAAGCCCAGTAGGCGGACGGCAGACCCGGAAGATTAGAGGGTCTCAGTGATGGCTGGGGAGACTGTATAGAGACAAGACAGATTTCCTGGCAGGTATGACCCCAACTGACAATGTCTCCAGATCTCCAGTCTAGAACTGGTTCGTGCTTCCTTAGCCACAGTAGGGCCAGCAGCAGTTGATGCGACATTCCTGGAAGGACATGAAAGGCAATCTTCTTTGTATGTAGTATTCCTACACATAGGGCAAACTCTTCAGTGAGAAACTGGATGACCTTGGGCAGAGGCTTTCTGTCTACCGACAGTACTGGAATAGGAGTTTGGAACTGACGGACAGGAATCTGTTATCGATCCACTATATACTCTGCTGTATGAAATTCCCATCAGCTCCTGAGTCCAGAAGGGCCACTTCAGAGAACTGGGAGTCGCCAGTGATTACATAGTTATACATAGAGGTGAAGAGGACTTGCCATTGCCTAGGGTAGCCTCTTCTACTGACATAGGCAAGAAAATTTCCAGGTTTTTGGGGCAGAAGTGAATTAGATGCACAAAGCTTCCACAGTAGTAGCACCTCCCATTACTGCGACGAATCTCCTGGTGGTGGCGGACAGACCACATTTGATCAATCTGCATGGGTTCTGGGGCCACAGGGCTGGAAGACACATATGAGATCCAAGATAAAATAAGGCACTCTTCAGGGTATACTTTAAACAAAGTTTATTTTCAAAAGACTTTTTTTGTGAACATGTGACATTTCAGCAGCAATGTATATTAGCCCAGTATAGAGCAGTATCTTATGCAAGAAGACCAAGGTCAGCAAAAAAATGGTAATGTAAACAATTTTAAGATTGTGTCAAAACCAGAGATGCACCCAGTAACAAGAGCCAGCGACAGCATGGAGGTAGCAGTGTCAAGCAGCGGTATCCACTACGGTGAGGGAGGGGGCAGGAGAGTGCGAGGATGCCGATAAGGGTGTTACAGTATGTAGCAGAAGCATACAGTATTAGGAAATTGTTAGGAGTAGTTAGGACAAATAAAAGGGGGTCACATTAGTAGTGGAAAACTCCTTTAAGTTCCCTGAAAAAATACTGACAAAACAAGTGTTATTTTTTAACCAGCTTTGGAGAAAAGGATTGTTATTAAGTGACTGCCTTATCAAGCCAATCTAAAGTCATTTTTTTTTATAGCAAAGTCTTTGTTAGGTATTTAAGCTATTGAAAAAGCAGCACTGAAGATAAAGATGATGGAATGGCTCTCAGGGGAGAGCAACCCAGCAGACACGCGTGGTTATCATTACTGTACACGTATCATAGGCCATATTAAACTCAGAAGGTATTTGAGTTTAGCTGCATTCTGCATTTAGGTTACACATCTATATATATAATTGCCTTATTCTGTCTGTCTGTCTGTCTATCTGTCTGTCTATCTGTCTGTCTGTCTGTCTGTCATGCTCCGAAATTGTGTCCTTACGGTGACACAAAGCTGATTGGCCGCTGGGCTCGCCATGGCCCCGCCCCCCCACACGGATTGGCCTCTCGCCCCGGCTCTCTGCAGGCCCCGCCCCCTCACGCAATGCACGCTCGCTGTGGCCCAACTGACACGGGGCTCCGATTCCCAGGTGAGTACACACACATCAGATCACACTCACTCTCACACATCACATCCACACACTCACAACATGCTGGGATATCGCTTGCTTCTACACCGGCTCCGTCAGGATCCCGGCAGCGCCAGACATAACCTTGCGATGCTGGGATCTTAACGGAGGCCGTGAAAGCTGGTAACCATTATACACATCGGGTAACTAAGGTCCCTTGGTTACCCGATGTGTATCATAGTTACCAGTGTACACCGGCTCACACTCACACACACATCACATCGCATCCACACATCAAGGTCCTGCAGCTGCAGAACATACATAACATAACAGCCCACACATAACAGCACACACATAACAGCACACACACACACACACACACAAATCAGATCACACTCACTCACATACACACATCACATCGCATCCACATACTCACAACATCCTGGGATATCGCTTGCTTCTCGGCGGCGATATTGTGCTGTGAGCTTCCAGGACCTGACGGAGGATCACATGGCCAGAAGCATGTGATATCCCCGGATGTTGTGAGTATCAGCGCGTATGTGCGATATCGTCAGTGTCTGTGTGTGTGAGTGTATGCGATCGGGTGTGTGTGAGTGTATGCGATCGGGTGTGTGTGTGAGTGGATGCGATCGGTTGTGTGTGTGAGTGGATGCGATCGGTTGTGTGTGTGAGTGGATGCGATCGGTTGTGTGGGTGAGTGGATGCGATCGGTTGTGTGGGTGAGTGGATGCGATCGGGTGTGGGTGAGTGTCGGCAGAGGAGCACGGCGTGCTGGAGGAGGCTGGGAGCAGAGAGGCTGATCTTGGGGAAGGCTGGGAGGGGGGGGCTGATGCTGAGGGAGGCTGGAAGGAGAGAGGCTGAGCAAACGTGCTCCATCCGCCATACTGCGCACTCCCCATCGTGCTGCATCCCCCATGCTGCGCACTCCCAAACGTGGTCCATCCGCCATGCTGCGCACTCCCAAACGTGGTCCATCCGCCATGCTGCGCACTCCCAAACGTGGTCCATCCGCCATGCTGCGCACTCCCAAACGTGCTCCATCCGCCATGCTGCGCACTCCCAAACGTGCTCCATCCGCCATACTGCGCACTCCCCATCGTGCACCATCCGGCATGCTGCGCACTCCTAAGCGGATGGAGCATGATGGGGGGTGCGCAGCATGGCGGATGGAGCACGTTTGGGAGTGCGCAGCATGGCGGATGGAGCACGTTTGGGAGTGCGCAGCATGACGGATGGAGCACGTTTGGGAGTGCGCAGCATGACGGATGGAGCATGTTTAGGAGTGCGCAGCATGCCGGATGGTGCACGATGGGGAGTGCGCAGTATGGCGGATGGAGCACGTTTGGGAGTGCGCAGTATGGCGGATGGAGCACGTTTCGGAGTGCGCAGCATGGCGGATGGAGCACGTTTGGGAGTGCGCAGCATGGCGGATGGACCACGTTTGGGAGCGCGCAGCATGGCGGATGGAGCACGTTTGGGAGTGCGCAGCATGGCGGATGGAGCACGTTTGGGAGTGCGCAGCATGGCGGATGGAGCACGTTTGGGAGTGCGCAGCATGGCGGATGGAGCACGTTTGGGAGTGCGCAGCATGCCGGATGGTGCACGATGGGGAGTGCGCAGTATGGCGGATGGAGCACGTTTGGGAGTGCGCAGCATGGCGGATGGAGCACGTTTGGGAGTGCGCAGCATGGCGGATGGACCACGTTTGGGAGTGCGCAGCATGGCGGATGGAGCACGTTTGGGAGTGCGCAGCATGGCGGATGGAGCACGTTTGGGAGTGCGCAGCATGGCGGGTGGAGCACGTTTGGGAGTGCGCAGCATGGCGGATGGAGCATGATAGGGGGTGCGCAGCATGGCGGATGGAGCACGTTTGGGAGTGCGCAGCATGGCGGATGGAGCACGTTTGGGAGTGTGCAGCATGGCGGATAGAGCACGATGGGGAGTGCGCAGCATGGCGGATGGAGCACGTTTGGGAGTGCGCAGCATGGGGGATGCAGCACGATGGGGAGTGCGCAGTATGGCGGATGGAGCACGTTTGGGAGTGCGCAGCATGGCGGATGGAGCACGTTTGGGAGTGCGCAGCATGGCGGATGGAGCACGTTTGGGAGTGCGCAGCATGCCGGATGGTGCACGATGGGGAGTGCGCAGTATGGCGGATGGAGCACGTTTGGGAGTGCGCAGCATGGCGGATGGAGCACGTTTGGGAGTGCGCAGCATGGCGGATGGACCACGTTTGGGAGTGCGCAGCATGGCGGATGGAGCACGTTTGGGAGTGCGCAGCATGGCGGATGGAGCACGTTTGGGAGTGCGCAGCATGGCGGGTGGAGCACGTTTGGGAGTGCGCAGCATGGCGGATGGAGCATGATAGGGGGTGCGCAGCATGGCGGATGGAGCACGTTTGGGAGTGCGCAGCATGGCGGATGGAGCACGTTTGGGAGTGTGCAGCATGCCGGATGGTGCACGATGGGGAGTGCGCAGTATGGCGGATGGAGCACGTTTGGGAGTGCGCAGTATGGCGGATGGAGCACGTTTCGGAGTGCGCAGCATGGCGGATGGAGCACGTTTGGGAGTGCGCAGCATGGCGGATGGACCACGTTTGGGAGCGCGCAGCATGGCGGATGGAGCACGTTTGGGAGTGCGCAGCATGGCGGATGGAGCACGTTTGGGAGTGCGCAGCATGGCGGATGGAGCACGTTTGGGAGTGCGCAGCATGGCGGATGGAGCACGTTTGGGAGTGCGCAGCATGCCGGATGGTGCACGATGGGGAGTGCGCAGTATGGCGGATGGAGCACGTTTGGGAGTGCGCAGCATGGCGGATGGAGCACGTTTGGGAGTGCGCAGCATGGCGGATGGACCACGTTTGGGAGTGCGCAGCATGGCGGATGGAGCACGTTTGGGAGTGCGCAGCATGGCGGATGGAGCACGTTTGGGAGTGCGCAGCATGGCGGGTGGAGCACGTTTGGGAGTGCGCAGCATGGCGGATGGAGCATGATAGGGGGTGCGCAGCATGGCGGATGGAGCACGTTTGGGAGTGCGCAGCATGGCGGATGGAGCACGTTTGGGAGTGTGCAGCATGGCGGATAGAGCACGATGGGGAGTGCGCAGCATGGCGGATGGAGCACGTTTGGGAGTGCGCAGCATGGGGGATGCAGCACGATGGGGAGTGCGCAGTATGGCGGATGGAGCACGTTTGGGAGTGCGCAGCATGGCGGATGGAGCACGTTTGGGAGTGCGCAGCATGGCGGATGGAGCACGTTTGGGAGTGCGCAGCATGCCGGATGGTGCACGATGGGGAGTGCGCAGTATGGCGGATGGAGCACGTTTGGGAGTGCGCAGCATGGCGGATGGAGCACGTTTGGGAGTGCGCAGCATGGCGGATGGACCACGTTTGGGAGTGCGCAGCATGGCGGATGGAGCACGTTTGGGAGTGCGCAGCATGGCGGATGGAGCACGTTTGGGAGTGCGCAGCATGGCGGGTGGAGCACGTTTGGGAGTGCGCAGCATGGCGGATGGAGCATGATAGGGGGTGCGCAGCATGGCGGATGGAGCACGTTTGGGAGTGCGCAGCATGGCGGATGGAGCACGTTTGGGAGTGTGCAGCATGGCGGATAGAGCACGATGGGGAGTGCGCAGCATGGCGGATGGAGCACGTTTGGGAGTGCGCAGCATGGGGGATGCAGCACGATGGGGAGTGCGCAGTATGGCGGATGGAGCACGTTTGGGAGTGCGCAGCATGGCGGATGGACCACGTTTGGGAGTGCGCAGCATGGCGGATGGAGCACGTTTGGGAGTGCGCAGCATGGGGGATGCAGCACGATGGGGGGTGCGCAGCATGGGGGATGGAGCACGATGGGAGGTGCACACCTCCCCCCAACACACACACACACGCGCACTGCACAACACACACACACTAGGAATCACAAACAACGCCCTACACAGACACCCACACACACAGACAACGCTGCACACACAAATATACGCACATACTGCACAACACACACATTGCTCAAAACATACCTCCCCCCAAAACACACCACACCCACACAAACCGCACAACACACACACACAACGCTACAGACACACAGCGCTCCACAAACAACGCAACACACGCAACACACATACAACACCGCTCTCACCCCCCGCGACACTCAGAACATGTACAGCGCCCTACACAAACACTTGGTAACTACACACAACAACATCTATATATATAACAAAAATCATACATGAACTACACAATACGTAAATTCTAGAATACCCGATGCGTAGAATCGGGCCACCTTCTAGTATATTATAAGATTACATTGTAAATCAGAACTAGAAAAATGTCTAAAGCCAGGTTTTCAGTGCAGATAGGGAACTTCCCAGCCTTATTTCTATTTGATGTCAATCTCACATTTACCAAATGTCTAAGATCCAGCTGAGACCCACATGTAACTGTCTTAAAGCTCTAGTCTCCATTCTTTAATCCGCACCATCGATATATTTAATATCAGTCAAATTATTTTATTTACATTTTTAAAACCGTTAATATAATTTAATCATATAGTTAAAAAAAATAATCATAGATACTTCATTAACACATTATAGAAGCCACACAAGGAAATAAAGGCACCAGCTTAGTGGATGACATAGTTTTTATATCTGGCTTTCTTGGGGAATTGAACATAAGTTTCATTAGGTTTTCAGAAAAAAAGATGTAATTAGGTTGGGAGATTAGGGATGTTAACATGTGTCTGGGGACTGCTAGAACAGTTTCAAACAACAGTGGCATACTGCTCTTGCAAACAGTATTTTAAGATCTTCTCGCTTAGATTTAGTGTGTCTCTGCAAGCTTCACATTCATCATTAAACATAAATCAGCCTAAATGAAGACTGTTTGCCCATAGACTCGGTCTGAAAATGCTGCAAAATTTGGCATATTGTGGGCCAAAATGTATAAAAAATAAGATCAATTCATTATTTGTTATATTTATCTTTTTAAGGCTCATTCTGAGTGGGTATTAGTAAAAAGGGTTATAGATTGGTAGAAAATGAAAATGGCTTAAGAAGCAACAAGTGCTAAATTGCTCCAAAATATTTATGCAAAAAAGACCCTCAAAGTCAGCACTTTCTGTAACATGCTGGAGGAAAAAAAGATGGCAGAAGTAATCCCATGGTTTTTCAATGGTATCATTTCTCCAGCACATCAGTTGATGTGATGGATTCCTTTTAGAGCTTTTTCAGATGAAGCTTTTTATGACGTGGCTAAGGATATTGTACCACAACTTTACATCAGTTGTATCTGGCTTATACAGAAAAAAAACATACCAGACCCATCTGATGTAGGTAAAAAAGGCTTCGGACAAAATTCTCTAAGCATCCACCAAAGTTATTGTCCATGGCGAGTTAAGCCCGCTTTACACGCTACAATATATCTTACGATGAGTTGGCGGGGTCACGTTGTAAGTGACGCACATCCGGCATCGTAAGGTACATTGTAGTGTGTGACAGATACGTGCGATTGCGATTGAACGTTAAAATGTTCATCGCATACACGTCGTTGAATCCTGACGAATTACACGTCAGGTTGTTTATCGTACCCGGGGTAGCACACATCGCTCCGTGTGACACCCCGGGAACGATGAACAGATCTTACCTGCGTCCCGCGGCTCCAGCTGGCAATGCGGAAGGAAAGAGGTGAGCGGGATGTTTACGTCCCGCTCATTTATGCCCCTCCGCTTCTATTGGCCGGCTGCCACATGACATCGATGTGACGCCGAACGTCCCTCCCACTCCAGGAAGTGGACGTTAGCCGCCCACATCGAGGTCGTATGGACGGGTAAGTACGTGTGACGGGGGTTAATCGTTTGTGTGGCACATTCAACAAATTGAACGTGCCGCACATACGATGGGGGCGGGTACGATCGCATACAATATCGTATGCGAAATCGTAACATGTAAAGCAGGCTTTACTGTGATAAATTTGGCAAATCTTCAGACTTTACACTGTATAAACACTGGAAAAGATTAATAAATCTGGCCTGACATGTTGGACTTCATGATGTTTCATTGTGGTTAAAAAGTTATCTACTACCCTAACTCATTTCATTTTTTATTCATCAATCATGCTATTAGGCCCGGTTCACACATACGGCATTTCGCCGGATGCCGGATCCGGCACGCATGCAGTGCAGTACATTCAATTACAGTGGATGCGCGACACTATGTGGTTGTGTGCTTCATGCACAACCACATTTGTCCACATGGTGTCGCGCTACTTCTGTAAATGAATGTACTGTGCTACATGCGTGCCGGATCCGGCATCTGGCAAAATGCCGGATGTGTGAAACGGGCCTTATGTGCCACTAAATGCATTCATAATCTTATTATACTAATATACACCTTTTTTCATGCAGATAGCATCACTTGGTCTCTGCCAGATGCAGTTCTGATATTTACATTCATCCCTTCCTCTCCCCAGGCTTGCTTAGTGTGCTCTGTTACTAGAAGTTCCATATTGCAATGCAGTAGTCTGTGAGCCAGCACATAGCTTGCCCCCTCCCTTCTCCACCCTGTGCTGCTGAAGATATTGGGAGACACCAAGTGTCAAAGCAACCCAGGGTATGTATCAGGCCATTCGACAATGGCCAGATAGCCAGTACACTGCATCACTGTGCTTGTTATGTAAATTTTGGCGCTTTTCAGCTGTCCATATCAGTGATTGGATCACCTAAACCATTTGCTAGTCAAGTGCTGTGATCTGCATTTCAAAAGCAAAGGTGTTAACGTACCGTCACACTAAGCAACTTACCAGCGATCCCAACAACGATAGGGATCGCTGGTAAGTTGCTAGGAGGTTGCTGGTGAGATGTCACACTGCGACGCTCCAGCGATCCCACCAGCAACCTGACCTGGCAGGGATCGCTGGAGCGTGGCTACACGAGTTGCTGGTGAGCTCACCAGCAACCAGTGACCAGCCCCCAGCTCCTTGCTCTCCTAGTACAGCACACATCGGGTTAATTACCTGATGTGTGCTGCAGCTACATGTGCACAGAGCAGGGAGCAGCGCACAATGCTTAGCGCTGGCTCCCTGCTCTCCTACTTACAGCACACATCAGGTTAATTAACCCGATGTGTCCTGCAGCTAGCTACATGTGCACAGAGCAGGAGCCGGCAGCACAGGCAGTGAGAGCGGGGGAGGCTGGTATCAAAGGTAAATATCGGGTAACCAAGGACAGGGCTTCTTGGTTACCCGATGTTTACATTGGTTACCAGCCTCTGCAGAAGCCGGCTCCTGCTGCCTGCACATTTAGTTGTTGCTGTCTCGCTGTCACACACAGCGATCTGTGCTTCACAGCAGGACAACAACAACTAAAAAATGGCCCAGGACATTCAGCAACAACCAACGACCTCACAGCAGGGGCCAGGTTGTTGCTGGATGTCACACACAGCAACATCGCTAGCAACGTCACAAAAGTTGTTCGTTAGCAGCGATGTTGCTAGCGATGTTGCTTAGTGTGACGGGGCCTTTACTCCTGGATAAAAATATCAGCTCAGTTTGTAATGCAGTGAGGCAGACTAATTGTGATTGACTACAAAACGTCTACACCCACCATCAGGAGCCCAGTGACAACTTCCTTTCATATGGTTCTATTCCTGTGCCAGAAAGGGAAGTATGGGACATAACAGAGAAAAAAAGAAGAATCCGCATAACAATCAAGTACTATGTGATCCCTGCTAAGATGCACTTAATACAAGTATATTACAAAAGGTATTGTATGGAAGAGCTATGTTATATGTCAAAGAGGTAAAAAAGTAGTGGAAAACCCCTTTAATACAGTTTTAACAGAGGTCAGTATCCTATGTGGGTAAAACCAGACTTAGATAAACATTTTAAAAGGGAATCTGTCACCAGGTATTGCTACCGCACCTGAGAGCTGCATAATGTATGGGTAGAATCCCTTATTCCACTCATGTGTCACTTATTAGGTTGTTTGTTGTTTTTTCTGCTGCAAATCTACTAGTTTTTTTAATGCTGAGTTCTGTATAACCAGCCCACACCACTGATTTACAGCTTTCTGTGTACAATGTGCATATGCAGTAAGCTGCCAATCGGTGGTGGTGACGTGAATATATAAAGCTCATGACTATGGAGGACTACACGGGAGCAGGTTTATTAATCATCAAGTGATAATGTCCTGCTGTAAAATCATTTATTTTTCCAAAACTACACCAAGCAGCCCAGTAATTGACACATCACTGTAATCAAGATCTCTACCCCTACGTTATGCTGCTCTCAGATTAGATGGCCAAAACCTGGTGACAGATTCCCTTTAAGAGATCACGCAACATTGATTTTATAAGGAGTGATTGAATTAAGGGAAAATAAGACAATATAAAAAAACACTAGCACTTGAGGTGGTGTGTGAGGAGGCGGAATAAGGCTTGGATCCTCTGGAATGGCAATTCTGCACCCTGAGGTCGAGTTCCCACAATCAGGATTAGCAGCGTTTTAGACGCAGTGTATTTCCGCTGCCTCCAAAACGCTGTGTTATACAGTACAAGCACAGTGGATGGGATTTATAGAAATCCATGCAGACTGTGCTTCTATTGTTCATAGCGTAAACTCACCGCAGCATGGAAATCCGAACTGCTGCATGTCCGCAGGATGTCAATTTATACTTGGAGAGACGCGAGTGTTCTCATTGGGGAGAATACAGTAAAAGTCTGCAGCACCCAGAACCCTAATTGAGGGCACGAACACTGCATTCTCCCATGGAGAACACTCGTGTCTCTGCAGGAGGGAGGACACTACGTCTAGAATGCATTGAAATCCGGATCGTGTGGACGTACCCTAAAATAGCATAAGAAGGTGGACATTGACTTGACCTTTATCATACCTCCTTCCTATTTTAATTTTTACCGCGAACATGAGTAATTTTGAAGAAAAATTTAGTCCTTCAGAAATCAGAGAGATCTACGCTCTCCTAAAGGTATTATCTAATGCAAAAGCATAAACTAGACTTAGTATAGGCATATGGGCAGCAGAGAGTTATTGTACTTGAGAACTGTATGATGTGACGATGATCGATGTCTAGTAATATGTCATTTTAAAAGTTAGGCGTTTCAGATTTGTTTTTCAGAACTCTTAACATGAAAATACTCAAAAAAAACAAAGATAAAAGACAGGACAAAATTCAGTGATGATATCCTGGTCTGGAGCAGTATTAAATAATGTAGGACCATCTATCATAATTCAGTGTCCTTCTTAGGACTACAGTAAATAGTGAATGGGATTGTTCAGATCCTTCGTTGGGTTTCTGCTCTGCATTGTAGTCACATAAACCATGAGAAGAGATTAGAGACAAGAGGCATCAGCTGCTCCCCGACATACTGTGGATAATGCTATATTTTTTATACTCATCTAAATGTGCAACTATATATTTTTTTTTAATTGGTAGTTACGAGTATGTATCTAAAATGGTTATTCCGATGAGTGTAAATTTCCTCTATCAAACACAACTGAGAGTTAGCTAGCCTTTTTTGAAACTGGTGGCCTATCAATACAAGATCAATGGGGTTTGACTCTTGGCGGCCCCACTGGTCATCCATTTAAAGGAGACACGATTCATCATTTGCTTTTTTTAAGCCACTCTTCTTTTTTGGCACCTAGTTTTCACTGATGTTTTTTGTGCAAGACATCATAATGGCGCATGTGATTCAGGGACTTTGCACAAATCCCAAAATTGTTGTTTTTTTTCAAGTCTATCTTGCTCAATGAAGATGGACTGCAGGTGTGATATGACAGCCTATTATCCTCTATAAAGAATGGAGGGGGTAGGAGGAATGAGGAGAACGGAAGGGAATAGACAGAAAAACATACAGGACACCATGAACAGTGGGTTACCTAACAGAGCTTGAATTATATCAAGACAGCTCAGCTCTGCTGTATAATGTTCTCCATATTATTACAGCTTATCTCTGTCAGCTAAAAATCAAATGGAGAACAGGCATTTCCCTCTCTGTGCTGTGCGGTCTATGGGAGAATCACTTCAGCTCGTCTCCTCCGTCCAGCTCACAGTGGATTACAAATTACAGATAGAGCATGGAGAGGAGAAAACAGGTAAAAATACAGGATACAGTTTAAACCAGACGTTTACATACACTATCTAAAAAGACACATCTGCAGGTTTTTCTCACTGTCTGACATGAAATCAGAATAATCCTTTCCTGTTTTAGGTCAGTTAGGAACCAAAATTATTTATATTTGCCAAATGCCAGAATAATGAGAGAGAATGTTTTAAGGCATTTTTATTACTTTCTGCAAAGTAAAAAATTTGCATACATTTCATTAGTATTTGGTACCATTATCCTTAATCTGTATGACTTGTGTCAAACATTTTGGATATCCTTTCACAAGTTTCTCAAAATAGTTGGCAGGAATGTGGGCCTTTTCCTCCTGACAGAACTGGTGTAACTGAGCCATGTTTGTAGGTCGCCTTTCTCGCACATGCCTTTTCAGCTTTGCCCATATATTTTCTTTCAATAGGATTTGTGATGGCCGCTCCAAAACATTGACTTTGTTATCCTTAAGCCACTTTGGCAGTATGCTTGGGTCATTGTCCATTTGGAAGATCCATTTCTACCCAAGCTTTAAGTTCCTGGCTGATGTTTTGAGATGTTGCTTCAGTATTGCCACATAATCCTCTTTCTCATGATGCCATCTATTTTGTGAAGTGCATCAGTCCCTCCTGCAGCAAAACAACCCCACAACATAATGCTGCCACACCTGTGTTTTATAGTTGGGATGGTGTTCTTCGGCTTCAAAGCCTCTCCCTTTTTGCTCTAAATGTAAAGATGGTCATTATGGCCAAACAGTTCAATTTTTGTTTCCTGAGACCACAGGACATGTCTCCAAAAATTAAGATCTTTGTTCCTGTATGCATTTGCAAACATTAATCTGGCTTTTTTATGTTTCTTTTGTAGTAATGGCTTCTTTCTGGCAGAGTGGCATTTCAGCCCATGTAGATACAGTACTCGTTTCCCTGTGGATAATGACACAATCTTACCAGCTCCGCCAGCATCTTCACAAGGTATTTTGCTTTTGTTCTTAGGTTGAAATGGGACTGTCCAAAGCACATTCATCTCTGGTACACACTGGTATACAGAACCCGTCTCCTTCGTGAGTGGTATAATGGCTGGACATTCCCATCTTGTTTGTACTTGTGTTTAATTGTTTGTTAAGATGAACTACACACCTTCAGGTATCTGGAAATTGAACCCAGGGATGAATCAGACTTTTGCAAGTCCACAATTCTTTTCCTGACATCTTGGCTGATTTCTTTTGTCTTTCCCATGATGCTGAAGAAAGAAGCAGTGTGTTTCACGTGTGTATTAAAATACATCCACAGGTGCGTCTCTAACTCAGATGTTGGCAATAAAGCGATCAGAAGACATGACATCATCATGTTTAAAGGCATAGTACTCTTAGTGTATCTAAACTTTTGAATTTCCAGAAAGCATTAAAAATGCCTTTAAACATTCTCTCTCATTATTCTGTCATTTGGCAAATATAAATGATTTTGGTAATTCTAATTGACCTAAAACAGGACATGTTTATTCTGATTTCATGTCAGATAGTGAGAACAACATGCATATGTGTCTTTTTAGATCGTGTATATAAACTTCTGGTTTAAATCTTATGTGTCACTTAATGGCCAGAAATGGTATTATTCATCTTGTACACATAGGACAGCTTATTATGGATAGTTACTTTAAGGCCTGCGCCACACATCCGTGCCTCCGGCACGTGTTTGTCATTTTTTACACGTACCGGCGGCACGGAGACACTTTAACCAATGCTACCCTATTGTAGCAGGCACACACACGTAAAACCACACGGAACGTGTGTCCGTGTGCGTTTGTACGTGTGTGCGATTTTCAAAGCGCTGACATGTCAGTGTTTTCTCCGGCAGCACGGGTGTTACACGGCCCGCACCCGTACCACACGGGTGTAGTGTGGATGCGGTCCCGTGTGACACGCGCCGGAGAAAACACACGTCAGTGAAAAAAAAACAAAACATTTACTCACCTTCTCCAGCCCTCCTGTCTCTGCCGCTGCTGCCTCTTGCTGCCGACCGCCGCTCATTAATCTCATAGCATATTCACTTCACTGCCTGCCAGCAGCAGCAGCGGGGAGACGGGAGGGCTGGAGACCGAGGATCAGCACCACGGACAGCAGCGCGGCAGCAGGAAGGACCAGGTGAGTATAATAATTACTGATTCTACGTGTGCTATCCGCGATAGCACACGTAGAACACACGTGTCACGCACGTACCAGAGACACGTACTTACCTGCACGCAACACGCAGGGAAAATACGTGTCTCTCGGCACGTGCGTGAAATTCACGTGAGTGTGGCAGAGGCCTAAAGCACAGTTACCCGTAAACTACCACTATTGCTATATTGGGGCTTCTTTTATGCTGTGTGAGTTGTAATTTTGAATGAAAACATTAATTTTATCATATAAACGTGAAAAAAATTCCAAGTACGGTAAAATTGCAAAAATGTGAAATTCCTATATTGTTTTTTTTTTTTTAATATACCATCTAAAGCTAAGTAATGGCTTATTTTTGCGCCCTGAGCTGACATTTTTACAAATACTATTTTTAGATAGATTAGATGTTTTGATCACATCTTATTGCATTCCCAAAAAACTTAATTTTGCCATTGTTTTTTACGCTGCTATTAACCCCTTTAACCCTGGTGCGATTTTCCGTTTTTCGTTTTCTGCACCTTTTCTTCCGAGAGCTGTAATTCTTTTATTTTTCTGTCAATCTTACCATATAAGGGGTTATTTTTTGTGGGGCAAGTTGTACGTTTGAATTAAACCATTAGCTTTACCATATAGTGTACTGGAAAACGGGGAAAAAAAATCCAAGTACAGTGAATTTGCAATAAAAGTGCAATTGCACAATTGTTTTTGGTATATTTTATTCACCGTGTTCAGTATATGGTAAAACTGATGTGTTGGTGTGATGCCTCAGGTCGGTACGAGTTTGTAGACACCAAACATCTATATGTTTACTTTATGTTATGTTTGAATTAAACCATTAGCTTTACCATATAGTGTACTGGAAAACGGGGAAAAAAAATCCAAGTACAGTGAATTTGCAATAAAAGTGCAATTGCACAATTGTTTTTGGTATATTTTATTCACCGTGTTCAGTATATGGTAAAACTGATGTGTTGGTGTGATGCCTCAGGTCGGTACGAGTTTGTAGACACCAAACATCTATATGTTTACTTTTATCTAAGGGTCTAAAAAAAATTCATGTTTGTCCAAAAAAAGAGCAGTGCATTTGGTGCAATTTTCTTACACCCATAGCGTTGTGATTTTTATGGGGCTCAGTGATGGCGTATTTTTTGCGTTTTAAGTTAATGTTTTTAATTATTCTGATTTTGTGTAGATGCTACGTTTTGATCGCTTGTTATTGCATTTTAAAAAATGTTTGCGGTCACCAAAAAACATAATTTGGCATTTGTAACTTTTTTCTCGCCACGCTGTGTACCGATCAAATTAATTGACTTTATATATTGATAGATTGGGCATTTCTGAACATGCCAATGCCAAATATGTGTATATTTTTTTAACTCTTTTATTTTCTATGGGGCGAATGGGGGGTGATTAGAAGTTTTAAAGGGGTTATCCGGCTTATTTTGACTTTTTTTTATTATTTCCCTATTTGGCTACATTGGGGCAGGTAAGTAGATAGAGACCACTTACCTGCCCTGCTGTCAGCCCCTCTCCCCCTGCTCAGAGTGGTCATGTGACCGCTCCTGCCGCGATTTTGCTGCTTCCGGTCATTTCATGTCAACATGGGCA
Organism: Anomaloglossus baeobatrachus; assembly: GCF_048569485.1. Lineage (NCBI taxonomy): Eukaryota > Metazoa > Chordata > Amphibia > Anura > Aromobatidae > Anomaloglossus > Anomaloglossus baeobatrachus. The sequence goes on from NC_134354.1 coordinate 624,452,786, forward strand.
GGGCCATGTTGACATGCAAATCTGGAACAGCATGTTGCCGCCCTGCTGGGCTGTACAGTGCGTAGAGTCCCCGCCCCCATCCCTGCACCCTCCCACACATTCCCCTGCACCCCGTACTCTCCCCGCAACCTCCCCCTGCACTGCTGTGGGGTCCGTGACCTGGGGGAGGGGCCTGGCGGCGGCTGCCGTGGTGTCAGCGCCAGCACCGGGCCCCCTGCTCAGGATAGCACATTCAAATGTCCCGGCATCACAGATGCCGATATATTTGAAAGCGCTGATGAGAGGGAGCGCAGCGCTGCTTCTCATCACTGTCCCGCTGTCTGTGCTCTCTTCAGTACATCGGTGACGTCACTACTGTGCTGATATGTCCAGAGCACAGACAGCGCGCGAATGTGCATGAGCGGCTGGGACCGAGGACGGGTGAGTATGTACTCCCTACATGTGTTCCCTATGGGGGTAAAGGGGTTGGTACAGAGTGCCGTGTGTGCGTGCTGTGCAGAGCCATATGTGTGTGTGTGCGGTGCAGAGCCATATATGTGTGTGATGTGCAGAGCCATATGTGTAGGTGCAGTGCAGAGCCATATGTGTGTGCGGTGCAGAGCCATATGTATGTGTGTGATGCAGAGCCATGTGTGTGTGTGCGGTGCAGAGCCATATGTGTGTGTGCGGTGCAGAGCCATATGTGTGTGTGCGGTGCAGAGCCATATGTGTGTGCGGTGCAGAGCCATGTGTGTGTGTGCGGTGCAGAGCCATGTGTGTGTGTGCGGTGCAGAGCCATATGTGTGTGCGGTGCAGAGCCATATGTGTGTGTGTGTGCAGAGCCATGTGTGTGTGTGCGGTGCAGAGCCATATGTGTGTGCGGTGCAGAGCCATATGTGTGTGTGCGGTGCAGAGTCCGATGTGGGTGTGATGCAGAGCCATGTATGTGTGTGCGGTGCAGAGCCATATGTGTGTGCGGTGCAGAGCCATATGTGTGTGCGGTGCAGAGCCATATGTGTGTGCGGTGCAGAGCCATATGTGTGTGTGGTGCAGAGCCCGATGTGTGTGTGCGGTGCAGAGTCCGATGTGAGTGTGGTGCAGTGCCCAATGTGGGGCTGTTATTTGCAATGCTGTAGTGATAACAGGTCAGTGCTGGGCAGAATACTGACATGGAATGTGTCTGCAGGGGGCGGGCAGGGGGCGAGGCTGGACACTGGGGAGGGGCTGGACACTGGGGCCGGGTGGTGCCAGCTGTGACTGGGAGGTTTGGCACAGGAAGTGGTCATGTTTGCTAGAGCTGAATGTAAACAAAGAGCTGCAGAGAATAAAGTCATAAATCAAGAGCAACAAAAGTTAGTAAACAAAAAATTAACAATGTAGGGGTGTTTTATATGACAATACAGCACAGATTAGCGTAACAAAAATTTTTGAGTTTATGTCGGACAACCCCTTTAAGTATTTTTTATTTTTTCATATTTTTTTTAAAACTTTCTTTTTACATGCTTTATTTATTTTACTAGTTCCCCTAGGGGATTTTATGGATCAGCAGTCTGATTGCTTGTGCATTTCTGTTGATCAGACCTGCACAGCTCAGATCAGCAAAAATGCACTGTTCATTTAAGAGCCGCCGCTCTGTCAGCTGTTACAGGAAGTAAGTCATGGTTATGTCAGGGGTCATAACATGAGCCTGAGCTACCATGACAACAATTGGTTCCCCTCTAGGGCCATTTAAATCGTGATGTCACATTTTAACAGCGCTATCTAAGTGGCAAGCAGGCGCGGGTGGATCGCAAAACAAATCAGCAGACATGTGCATGGATCACTGCAGCAGCTGGCGGTGATTACCGCGACATGACTGATGACGTACCAGTATGTCATCGGTCATGAAGGGGTTAATCAGATTAATTTATTTTATATTTTGATAGATTGGGCATTTCTGAAAGCGGTAATACCAAATATGTGTATTTTTGTATTTTTTTTTTCAATGGGCATAAGGGGGTGATTTGAACTTTTTTTAAAAACGTTTGTCTTTTCTAGTTAGGGGACTTGAAGTTGTGATATTCTGATTGCTGTGCTGTACAGAGCAGTGCATCAGCATCCCTCTGAACTGCACAAATTCTGACTAAAGGGGGCTTTACACGCTGCGACATCGCTAATGCGGAGTCGTTGGGGTCACGGAATTTGTGACGCACATCCGGCCGCATTAGCGATGCCGTTGCGTGTGACACCGATAAGCGATTTTGCATCGTTGCAAAAACGTGCAAAATCGCTAATCGGCGACATGGGGGTCCATTCTTAAAAATCGTTACTGCAGCAGTAACGAAGTTGTTCCTCGTTCCTGCGGCAGCACACATCGCTGCGTGTGACGCCGCAGGAACGAGGAAGCTCCCCTTACCTGCCTCCCGGCTGCTATGCAGAAGGAAGGAGGTGGGCGGGATGTTACGTCCCGCTCATCTCTGCCCCTCCGCTGCTATTGGGCGGCGGTTCAGTGTCGCTTCAGTGATGTCGCTGTGATGCCGCACGGACCGCCCCCTTAGAAAGGAGGCGGTTCGCCGGTTACAGTGACGTCGCCGGACAGGTAAGTATGTGTGACAGCTCTGGGCGATGTTGTGCGGCACGGGCAGCGATTTGCCCGTGTCGCGCAACAGATGGGGGCGGGTACCCACACTAGCGATATCGGGACCGATATCGCAGTGTGTAAAGTAGCCTTAAGGCTATGTCGGCACTTTGCGCTTTTACCTGCGTTTCAGCTGCGTTTTAAACTGCAGCGTTTTCATGCCAAAATGCTTGCGTTTTGATTTTCCAGCAAAGTCTATGGGAAATGGGGATTTCTTGTGCGTACTTTGCAGTTCAAAACAACGTGTTTAATTTGCATAATTTTAGGCAAAAACTCAGCGTTCAAAGAAGCAGCATGTCAATTGTTTTTGCCATTTGGGCTGCATTTTGCTAACATTGAAGTCAATGAGAAATTGCAAAAAGCAAACATCAAAATTCCAGCGTTTTACATGCTTTTTAGCTGCAGAAAGCATGCGTTTATGACATCAAAATAATGAAATGATATGTCCCTTTACACACACATAGTCTGACAATTAAATTAATAAAAAATATTAATTTATTGTTATTTTAGCCATAAATAGTATAAAACCGCTATAATTATATTAAATATTACTCTTTTCGTTTTGATATAAATAATTATATTTGTTTTCTATTTTTTTTCCTTTTTCATAGTGTTTGTATGTTTAAACTTTATTTAGCAGTGACTTTATGTTCAAAACGTATCTGAGTGTAAGCAATCAAAAAGCATGTAAAAAGCGCTAAAAACGAGGCTAAAACGCGATAAATACGTACGCGTTTTTATCGCGTTTCTGTGGCCAAAAGCAACTTTGGCAAAAGCAATTTCTGCCAGAGGATGCGTTTAGAACTGCAACTACCTCGACGCTAAGTGCGGATATAGCCTTACTGTGAATGTGGGCTTTCACAGAACTACGTCATGACAGTGATAGGCAGTGACTGATATGACAACCAATTGGTGCCTCATGATCATGTCATAGGACCACTGATGGGAGCAGGTAATTGTGCGCTACCCGCCGGCTTGAGTCAAATCCCGCTGTCAAAGATTGACAGGTGACAGCAACGAGAAGATCTCCGATCTGCCTGCCGTTGTTAGAGGCACATGTCAACTGATCAGGATCTGAGCCCACATCAAAGTGAGCAACACGATGTATGATGTGGCGGTACATCATAGGTTGAGACGGGGTTAAAGCACCACTCCAGCGGTCTTTTTTTTCTTTCCGCGCTGGAGTGACGTTTTAAATGTACCCCCCTGCTCCCTGTCATATACTCACTTTCTGGTGACCACCTTTTACAGACGCCGCTCTGGTCCTGTGGTGCCATCTTGTGGCCATAACGTTTGACTGGCCGGAAATCAGAAGTTATATCACAATCGCTCAATGCATCTCTATGACAGACATAATTAGACTCTAAGAAACTTGTATTGAGTTGTAACCTCCAACGTGCTCCATGAAACACTGGAACTGCTGGCAGGAAACAAATCGGAGAGACCAACCAAAACGGCAGTGATAGGAGGTAAAAATGATTCTCATTGCACTCTAACCAATGTTATTCAATGAGGGAAAGCAGATGGTCAGCTTTTTACTCATCCAGATTCTGGATGAGAGAAAAGTTACAGCATGCTGCGACTGTCAGCGAGTGTTACGGGGGGCTGTCTGATAATAACTTAAAGGAGTATCAGACAGTCAGGGTCCACCGTGCAAAGACTCTGCTGCAGACTATGGCAGAGTGCAATACCTCTGTTAACTCACAGAAGGATATAATAAGTAAGTAAAGCAATTCCTCCCTTACTTGGAGGGTGTGTGGAATGATCTCTGTTAATAATCACAGAGACAAAGGCAATGTGTGCGAAATGGCACCTACCTAGGTCCGCTCTTCTAGTGGTGCAAAAGAGACGAACAGCAGCGCAAGCCGCACAAAGCTCCTACCTGCGTTCGCTCCACTAGTGTGCGAGGACACGAACCACTAGATATGGCACCTGCCTAGGTCCGCTCTTCTAGTGGTGCAAAAGAGACGAACAGCAGCGTAAGCTGCACAAAGCTCCTACCTCTGTTCGCTCCCCTAGTGTGCGAGGATACGAACAACTGCCAGACGCAGTATAAGGAACGTTACCCTAGCGGCAACGTCCACCTACGAGTCGAACCACAAGGCCCAGCCAGACAATGTGCCTCAGGCACCTGCCTATGTCCGCTCCCCTAAGAGGTAAGGATACGGACAGCAGCCGAAGCTGTAAGATATAAGAACGCTACCCTGCCGGTAGCGCTCACCTAGCATAGACAGAGGAATGCCTAGAGGAACGCGCACAGAGCGTCTACTCTTATGCATGAACCAAGAGGACTGAGCGCCATGCGGCGTGTGTCAGGGTCTTATATAGACTCTGTGCCTCATCCAAGATGGAGGACACCAGAGCCAATCCGCTGCCAGAACGACAGGAGTGACGTCATGCTGGCCTATCACCGAGCAAGGCATCACAAGCACATGACCAGCGACCAATCGGCATAGAAGGTGTCAGAGACATGTGACCTCGTGTCAGCGATGATGTCACAGCACATGTGCAATGGCTCCAAGAAAGGACTTAGTCTCCAGCGCTCGCACATGTGCAGTAACAAGAAATCTGGACTTAGTCTCCAGCGCTCGCACATGTGCAGTAGCAAGAAATCTGGACATAGTCTCCAGTGCTCGCAGCAACCGTAACAGTACCTCCCCTCAAGGGCCCCCCTCCCGGCGACGCAGGTAATCGGCAACTAAGTCGGGAGCATGGACAGCCTCCTCAGGCTCCCAAGAGCGATGTTCCGGGCCGTAACCCTCCCAATCTATCAAGAAGAACCTGCGCCCTCTAACCATCTTAGAACCAACTATGGCTCGTACCTCATAGCTAGAGCGAGAGGAATCAGAGGCAGGAGAGTGCACTTCACGAGCGTGAGGTAAAATAGCCGGCTTTAGCAGTGAGACATGGAATTTGTCATGAATCCTAAGATGGACGGGTAACTTCAATTGGTAGACTACAGGATTTACCTGTCGAAGAACCTCATAAGGACCAAGGAAGCGAGGAGCAAATTTGACAGAGCTCACTCTAAGTCTCACGTGTTTTGCAGAGAGCCACACAAAGTCCCCTGGAGAAAAGACAGGAGCCGGGCGACGAAACCGATCGGACACCGTCTTCATACGGTCCTTAGCTGCTTGGATCGACTCTTGAGTCCGATCCCAAACCTCTCTGGCATTAGTTGCCCAGTCGGCCACAAGAGGAGGAGGTGCAGCAGCGGGAAACGGTACCGGTACCCTAGGGTGTTGCCCATTATTGAGTACGAATGGTGTCTGCCCAGTGGCCTCAGCCAGCGAATTGTTAAGGGCAAATTCTGCCCAGGGTAGGAGGGAGGACCAGTTATCGTGGTTCTCAGCAACAAAGTGTCGAAGGTATATAATCATAGATTGATTGGTACGTTCAACTAAACCATTGGTCTCCGGATGGTATGCCGAAGAGAGATTCAACTGAATTTGCAGAAGGCTACAAAGATCTCGCCAGAAACGGGAAGTAAATTGCAGGCCTCTATCACAAATGATACGATCTGGCATCCCGTGAAGCCTAAAGACATGCTTGAGGAATAGTTTGGCTAGTACCCTGGAAGATGGGATTCTCGATAACGGTACGAGATGAACCATCCGGGAGAAATGGTCCGTAATGACCCACACAAATCTATGTCCCTGTGAACATGGAAGATCACCCACAAAGTCCATGCCTACCACCTCCCATGGTCTATCTGGCACTGGTAAAGGATGCAAGAGCCCAGCCGGTCTCTGCCGTAATGGACGGTTGCGAGCACACGAGTAGCAGGAACCGACATATCTCTTGATGTGGCTGGCTAAGTGTGGCCACCAATACCACCTCTCCAGTAACTCTCGTGTCCGCCTAATACCAAAATGCCCACCCACCTTTGAGGTGTGGGCCCATGACAGTATATCATTCTGTCGATCAGGCGGAACAAAGGTCTTGCCCGGTGGGATTTGGTCTAACGTCACAGGGGAGAGCGTATGAAAAACCCTGGAGGGAAGGATAAGACGAGGTTCGTCAATCTCTTCCTGGGTAGAAAGCATAGAGCGAGACAGGGCGTCTGCCTTGTTATTCTTACTCCCAGACAATGTGAGGAGCATGAGTCCGAAGCCATGGGAGATCCAGAAGGACGTCGTCTATACCCTCAGGCAAAACAAGAAAAGAAATCTCCTCTATGTGACCCTGAGACAGGGAAAGGCGCAAGGGAACTGTCCTCAATGTAATGGAGTCAGACAACATAGTTCCATTAACAACACGGACAGGAATAGGCGCCTCTAACATGATAGAGGGAATATTGTGTCCCTTTACAAATCCTGAGGACACAAAAGTCCCGTCAGCTCCGGAATCCACAAAAGCCATAATAGGCCATGTATTCTCAGATAACGAGAGCTGACCTGGGATACAACACTTAGAGGGTGCAGAAGACGTCTCTAGTAACCCCCCTCTAATGGTTACTAGGCCAGGGAGTTTCCCTGACGACTAGGACACTTGTTGGCATAGTGCCCAGCCTGACGACATACGTAACATATAGGAGGACCAGACTTGCGTAATCTGGAAGACGTATGACCTAACTCCATAGGAGTGGGAGATGTTTCAGATGCTGAGGAAGATGGTAGTGGACCCTCAACAACTGGAATAGCCCGATGCTTAGGGCGTGAGGAAGAGACCTCGAGTCTACATTCCTTATGGCGTACATCGATCCTCGTTGCTACTGTGATCAAGTCCTCCAGAGAACCAGGGACCTCACGAGTAGCAAGAGCATCCTTGACATAGCCTGCCAACCCTCTCCAGAAGATAGGAATCAACACCTTCTCTGGCCAATCTAGTTCTGCCACCAGAGTTCTAAAAGCAATGGCATAAGAACTAGTGGATAACGAACCCTGAGATAGATCTAACAGTCTCAGGGCCGCATCATGGGTAACCTGCGGACCCATGAATACCGCCTTAAGAGCATCAAGAAAGTCTTGATGTCTCAGAGTAACCACATCAGAGCGCTCCCATAGGGGAGTCGCCCATTCTAAGGCTTTGTCCTGAAGTAAGGAGATGATAAAGCCTACTCTGGACCTCTCCGTAGAGAAGCGAGAAGAGTTGACCTCTAGGTGTATCTGACACTGACTAATGAAACCACGACATGATCTGGCATCGCCAGAATATCTGTTTGGCAGAGCAAGTCGAGGATCATGTGCAGATGTCACCATGGTCTGAGGTTTATCCTCTATACTCTTGAGCCGTGACTCAAGTACTTGTATGTAACGGTGTAACTGCTGATATTCTGCCATAACTGCCAGACCCTTGGCTCAGTCCTACTGTTACGGGGGGCTGTCTGATAATAACTTAAAGGAGTATCAGACAGTCAGGGTCCACCGTGCAAAGACTCTGCTGCAGACTATGGCAGAGTGCAATACCTCTGTTAACTCACAGAAGGATATAATAAGTAAGTAAAGCAATTCCTCCCTTACTTGGAGGGTGTGTGGAATGATCTCTGTTAATAATCACAGAGACAAAGGCAATGTGTGCGAAATGGCACCTACCTAGGTCCGCTCTTCTAGTGGTGCAAAAGAGACGAACAGCAGCGTAACCCGCACAAAGCTCCTACCTGCGTTCGCTCCACTAGTGTGCGAGGACACGAACCACTAGATATGGCACCTGCCTAGGTCCGCTCTTCTAGTGGTGCAAAAGAGGCGAACAGCAGCGTAAGCCGCACAAAGCTCCTACCTCTGTTCGCTCCCCTAGTGTGCGAGAATACGAACAACTGCCAGACGCAGTATAAGGAACGTTACCCTAGCGGCAACGTCCACCTACGAGTCGAACCAGAAGGCCCAGCCAGACCATGTGCCTCAGGTACCTGCCTATGTCCGCTCCCCTAAGAGGTAAGGATACGGACAGCAGCCGAAGCTGTAAGGTATAAGAACGCTACCCTGCCGGTAGCGCTCACCTAGCATAGACAGAGGAATGCCTAGAGGAACGCGCACAGAGCGTCTACTCTTATGCATGAACCAAGAGGACTGAGCGCCATGCGGCGTGTGTCAGGGTCTTATATAGACTCTGTGCCTCATCCAAGATGGAGGACACCAGAGCCAATCCGCTGCCAGAACGACAGGAGTGACGTCATGCTGGCCTATCACCGAGCAAGGCATCACAAGCACATGACCAGCGACCAATCGGCATAGAAGGTGTCAGAGACATGTGACCTCGTGTCAGCGATGATGTCACCCGCACATGTGCAATGGCTCCAAGAAAGGACTTAGTCTCCAGCGCTCGCACATGTGCAGTAACAAGAAATCTGGACTTAGTCTCCAGCACTCGCACATGTGCAGTAGCAAGAAATCTGGACATAGTCTCCAGTGCTCGCAGCAACCGTAACAGCGAGAGACGTGTCACTTGCACCCATACAAGTCTATGGGTGCGAGTGAAATATTGGACTGCACTCGAATGACATCCAAATGCAGTGCAATAATCGCATCAGCTGACAATGGAGGAGATGGGGAGATTAACCCCTCCTTCTATCTCCGCAGCTGTGATCTGATCGCAGGATCGGATCACAGTTGCATGACACTCGGCTCAGAACAGCGGGAGCCGACGGCCATTAGCATATCGTAAGTGATGCACTTGCATCGGATGCCATAGTATCGTGTGAATCCAGCCTAAAGCCCCCTTCACACATCCGTGAAAATCATGCACGTTTTTCATGGACGTGTCAAAGGTGCGTATTGTCCTCCGTGTGCAGTTTTTTATGGCACAACGTGTGTTCTCCGTGATTACACACGGAGAAGGGGAACTTTTCTGCTCACCTGTCCCTGGCGTTGCTGTCCGTGGTGCTGATCTTCGGTCTCCGGTCCTGCCGACTCCTCGCTGCTGCTTCCAGCCCGCAGTGGAGTGAATATGCAATGATCATAATGAGCGGGGGTCGGAAGCAAGTGACAGCAGCGGCAGAGATGGCACTGTTGGAGAAGGTGAGTATGGTTTTATTTTTTATTAACAAACACGTGTTTTCTCCGGTGCGTGTCACACGGATCACATCCGTGCGGTCCATGTGCGGGCCGTGTGACACCCGTGATGCCGGAGAAAAACGGACATGGCTACGTGTGGAGCACACGGGCACACGTACACACGGTCCATAGCAAAACACGCACGTGTGCGCAGACCTCCATTGATTTTAATGGGTCTATGTGTGCCCGTGTCTCCGGCACGTGAGGAAATGGACCAAACACGTATCGGAGACCACGGACGTGTGAAGGGGGCCTAAGACAGGGAGCTTAAAATACCACGCCAGTGTTTGATGAATTACCTTTTCTGTGCGGGTGTTATTTAGAACTCCATGACAGATACATGATTAACGAGAGACTAGCAGTAGCCGAAACATACGGCAATGCTCCTTCAGACTGTGCTCATTGGAGAGAACTCCAGTGCTGTCAATGGCGACTGTGGTTTCTAGCTAGTAAAAACAGATAAATTGGGGCCCCCAAATTCAGCTTATCGCAATTGTCGGGTGCTGATCCAATGTTATGGCAGCCGTAGAGGGGTACTAGAGGTCAGTGGTCATTACCATGTCCAAAGGCAAGTAGAATTGTGCATTATGATGAAATATTGTCCATGTACAGGGCCCTCGTCTGTGTCCGCCAGGGCAGCCTAGGACCTCACAATGGTCTCTATCTCTCCTTACCTCACAATGGTCTCTATCTCTCTCCTGACCTCACAATGGTCTCTATCTCTCTCCTGACCTCACAATGGTCTCTATCTCTCTCCTGACCTCACAATGGTCTCTATCTCTCTCCTGACCCTCACAATGGTCTCTATCTCTCTCCTGACCTCACAATGGTCTCTATCTCTCTCCTGACCTCACAATGGTCTCTATCTCTCTCCTGACCTCACAATGGTCTCTATCTCTCTCCTGACCTCACAATGGTCTTTATCTCTCCTGACCTCACAATGGTCTCTATCTCTCTCCTGACCTTACAATGGTCTCTATCTCTCTCCTGACCTCACAATGGTCTCTATCTCTCTCCTGATCTCACAATGGTCTCTATCTCTCTCCTGACGTCACAATGGTCTCTATCTCTCTCCTGACCTCACAATGGTCTCTATCTCTCCTGACCTCACAATGGTCTCTATCTCTCCTGACCTCACAATGGTCTCTATCTCTCTCCTGACCTCACAATGGTCTCTATCTCTCCTGACCTCACAATGGTCCTCTATCTCTCTCCTGACCTCACAATGGTCTCTATCTCTCTCCTGACCTCACAATGGTCTCTATCTCTCTCCTGACCTCACAATGGTCTCTATCTCTCCTGACCTCACAATGGTCTCTATCTCTCTCCTGACCTTGCAATGGTCTCTATCTCTCTCCTGACGTCACAATGGTCTCTATCTCTCTCCTGACGTCACAATGGTCTCTATCTCTCTCCTAACCTCACAATGGTCTCTATCTCTCTCCTAACCTCACAATGGTCTCTATCTCTACTGACCTCACAATGGTCTCTATCTCTCTCCTGACCTCACAATGGTCTCTATCTCTCTCCTGACCTCACAATGGTCTCTATCTCTCTCCTGACTTCACAATGGTCTCTATCTCTCTCCTGACCTCACAATGGTCTCTATCTCTCTCCTGACCTCACAATGGTCTCTATCTCTTCTCCTGACCTTACAATGGTCTCTATCTCTCTCCTGACCTTAGGGTACCTTCACACTTTAGCGATGCAGCAGCGATCCGACCAGCGATCTGACCTGGTCAGGATCGCTGCTGCATCGCTACATGGTCGCTGGTGAGCAAACAGGCAGATCTCACCAGCGACCAGTGACCAGCCCCCAGCCAGCAGCGACGTGCAAGCGACGCTGCGCTTGCATGGAGCTGGTGTCTGGAAGCTGCGGACACTGGTAACTAAGGTAAACATCGGGTATGGTTACCTGATGTTTACCTTAAGGCTACTTTACACACTGCGATATCGGTCCCGATATCGCTAGTGTGGGTACCCGCCCCCATCTGTTGCACGACACAGGCAAATCGCTGCCCGTGCCGCACAACATCGCCCAGATCCGTCACACATACTTACCCGTCCGGCGATGTTGCTGTGACCGGCGAACCGCCTCCTTTCTAAGGGGGCGGTCCGTGCGGCGTCACAGCGACATCACTGAAGCGTCACTGAACCGCCGTCCAATAGCAGCGGAGGGGCGGAGATGAGCGGGATGTAACATCCCGCCCACCTTCTTCCTTCTGCATAGCAGCTGGGAGGCAGGTAAGGGGAGCTTCCTCGTTCCTGCGGCGTCACACGCAGCGATGTGTGCTGCCGCAGGAACGAGGAACAACTTCGTTACTGCTGCAGTAACGATTTTTAAGAATGGACCCCCATGTCGCCGATTAGCGATTTTGCACGTTTTTGCAACGATGCAAAATCGCTTATCGGTGTCACACGCAACGGCATCGCTAATGCGGCCGGATGTGCGTCACAAATTCCGTGACCCCAACGACTCCGCATTAGCGATGTCGCAGCGTGTAAAGCCCCCTTTAGTTACCAGCGCACACCGCTTAGCTTAGCGTGTGCAGGGAGCAGGAGCCGGCACTGGCAGCGTGAGAGCTGCGGAGGCTGGTAACGAAGGTAAATATCGGGTAACCACCTTGGTTACCCGATGTTTACCTTGGTTACAGCTTACCGCAGGCTGTCAGACGCTGGCTCCTGCTCCCTGCACATTCAGGATTGTTGCTCTCTCGCTGTCACACACAGCGATGTGTGCTTATCAGCGGAAGAGCAACAATAAAAAAACGAACCAGGGCTGTGTAACGAGCAGCGATCTCACAGCAGGGGCCAGATCGCTGCTCAGTGTCACACACAGCGAGATCGCTAATGAGGTCACAAAAAACGTGACTCAGCAGTGATCTCAGTAGCGATCTCGCTGTGTGTGAAGTACCCCTACACTGGTCTCTATTTCTCTCCTGACCTCACAATGGTCTCTATCTCTCTCCTGACCTTAGGGGTGCTTCACAGACAGCGAGCTCGCTGCCGAGATCGCTGCTGAGTCACGCTTTTTGTGACGCAGCAGTGACATCATTAGCGATCTCGCTGTGTGTGACACTGAGCAGCGATCTGGCCCCTGCTGCGAGATCGCTGCTCGTTACACACAGCCCTGGTTCGTTTTCTTCAAAGCCGCTCTCCTGCTGTGACACACAGATCGCTGTGTGTGACAGCAAGAGAGCGACAAATGAAGCGAGCAGGGAGCAGGAGCCGGCGTCTGACAGCTGAGGTAAGCTGTATCCAAGATAAACATCGGGTAACCAAGGTGGTTACCCGATATTTACCTTAGTTACCAGCCTCCGCAGCTCTCACGCTGCCTGTGCTGCCGGCTCCGGCTCTCTGCACATGTAGCTGCTGTACACATCGGGTTAATTAACCCGATGTGTACAGCAGCTAGGAGAGCAAGGAGCCAGCGCTCAGTGTGCGTGGCTCCCTGCTCTCTGCACATGTAGCTGCATTACACATCGGGTTAATTAACCCGATGTGTACTGTAGCTAGGAGAGCAAGGAGCCAGCGCTTAGTGTGCGCGGCTCCCTGCTCCCTGCTCACACTGGTAACTAATGTAAACATCGGGTAACCATACCCGATGTTTACCTTAGTTACCAGTCTCCGCAGCTTCCAGACGGCGGCTCCGTGCAAGCGCAACGTCGCTTGCACGTCGCTGCTGGCTGGGGGCTGTTCACTGGTCGCTGGTGAGATCTGCCTGTTTGACAGCTCACCAGCGACCATGTAGCGATGCAGCAGCGATCCTGACCAGGTCAGATCGCTGGTCGGATCGCTGCTGCATCGCTAAGTGTGAAGGTACCCTAACAATGGTCTCTATCTCTCTCCTGGCCTCACAATGGTCTCTATCTCTCTCCTGGCCTCACAATGGTCCCTATCTCTCTCCTGACCTTACAATGGTCTCTATCTCTCTCCTGGCCTCACAATGGTCTCTATCTCTCTCCTGGCCTCACAATGGTCCCTATCTCTCTCCTGCTAGACCCTACAAGTCTTTAGGCCCCGTCACACTTTAAGGTCCAGTCACACTAAGCAACTTACCAGCGATCCCAACAACGATAGGGATCGCTGGTAAGTTGCTAGGAGGTTGCTGGTGAGCTGTCACACTGCGACGCTCCAGCGAACCCACCAGCAACCTGACCTGGCAGGGATCGCTGGAGCGTGGCTACACGAGTTGCTGGTGAGCTCACCAGCGACCAGTGTCCAGCCACACGTGCACAGAGCAGGGAGCAGCGCACACTGAGCGCTGGCTCCCTGCTCTCCTAGTTACAGCACACATCGGGTTAATTACCTGATGTGTGCTGTAGCTAATGTGCACAGAGCAGGGAGCAGCGCACAATGCTTAGCGCTGGCTCCTTGCTCTCCTAGCTACAGCACACATCGGGTTAATTACCCGATGTGTGCTGCAGCTAAATGTGCACAGAGCAGGGAGCAGCGCACACTGAGCGCTGGCTCCTTGCTCTCCTAGTTACAGCACACATCGGGTTAATTAACCCGATGTGTCCTGCAGCTACATGTGCACAGAGCAGGAGCCGGCACTGACAGTGAGAGCGGCTGAGTCTGGTATCAAAGGTAAATATCGGGTAACCAAGGACAGGGCTTCTTGGTTACCCGATGTTTACATTGGTTACCTGCCTCTGCAGAAGCCGGCTCCTGCTGCCTGCACATTAGTTGTTGCTGTCTCCCTGTCACACACAGCGATGTGTGCTTCACAGCGGGACAGCAACAACTAAAAAATGGCCCAGGACATTCAGCAACAACCAACGACCTCACAGCAGGGGCCAGGTTGTTGCTGGATGTCACACACAGCAACATCACTAGCAACATCGCTGTTACGTCACAGAAGTTGTTCGTTAGCAGCGATGTTGCTAGCGATGTTGCTAGCGATGTTGCTTTAGTTGTAGATTTGTCTATATCCTGTCTCTAGTTTACTAAAATAATTGGTTTGTAAAAACCTAAAAAATGTAATTATAAGTGATAAACACTATATACAGAAAATACAGATATTCATTGTTGTCACCACTCAGGCAATGCAAGTACTATGCACTACTATTACTGACTGTAAGTGGAGAACAGTATATAAAAATCTGTGCTGAGTTTTTTGTTAATGCTTAAGATAAAATATATAACTATATAAAAATACAAAACATAAAAAAGCGCTGCTAGCAGTTGTAATGGGGGCACTGCGGTCCTGGAAATGTCCCTGACAGCAATCAGCTGCTACGTCACTGGTATCAGCAAATCATTTCTGGAAATGGTAGCGACAAATAGTGAGTAATCCAGCCGCCCTCCCTCTGCAGCTCCATCTCCATCTCCCGCAGTGACACAACTGCACTTCCGGATGTTTTGCAATCGTCATGTTTTGACCTCTGCGGCCACCGTCCTCCTCTGTCATGGCGACCTCCAGTAGCGGCACGGCTTCTTCCGATGCGCTGCACTATGCAGAATATAGGACCAAGACCCCTGTAACCCCGGACCTGGAGCGCAGGCTGGTGAGTATCGGCTGTATGTGCTTGTGGTGCCCTATAGAAGTGATAAGTGACTATATTCTTTATTCTTCTATAGCTGCTGGTTCCCCAATCACCATGACCTGACATTGCATTGCTCTTACATCAGTTCTGCCTGGCTCTGTGCGCAGGGTAAGGGGGGCTCCTGCCTGGCTGTGTGCGCAGGGTAAGGGGGGCTCCTGCCTGGCTGTGTGCGCAGGGTAAGGGGGGCTCCTGCCTGGCTGTGTGCGCAGGGTAAGGGGGGCTCCTGCCTGGCTGTGTGCGCAGGGTAAGGGGGGCTCCTGCCTGGCTGTGTGCGCAGGGTAAGGGGGGCTCCTGCCTGGCTGTGTGCGCAGGGTAAGGGGGGCTCCTGCCTGGCTGTGTGCGCAGGGTAAGGGGGGCTCCTGCCTGGCTGTGTGCGCAGGGTAAGGGGGGCTCCTGCCTGGCTGTGTGCGCAGGGTAAGGGGGGCTCCTGCCTGGCTGTGTGCGCAGGGTAAGGGGGGCTCCTGCCTGGCTCTGTGCGCAGGGTAAAGGGGGCTCCTGCCTGGCTGTGTGCGCAGGGTAAAGGGGGCTCCTGCCTGGCTGTGTGCGCAGGGTAAGGGGGGCTCCTGCCTGGCTGTGTGCGCAGGGTAAGGGGGGCTCCTGCCTGGCTGTGTGCGCAGGGTAAGGGGGGCTCCTGCCTGGCTGTGTGCGCAGGGTAAGGGGGGCTCCTGCCTGGCTGTGTGCGCAGGGTAAGGGGGGCTCCTGCCTGGCTGTGTGCGCAGGGTAAGGGGGGCTCCTGCCTGGCTGTGTGCGCAGGGTAAGGGGGGCTCCTGCCTGGCTGTGTGCGCAGGGTAAGGGGGGCTCCTGCCTGGCTGTGTGCGCAGGGTAAGGGGGGCTCCTGCCTGGCTGTGTGCGCAGGGTAAGGGGGGCTCCTGCCTGGCTGTGTGCGCAGGGTAAGGGGGGCTCCTGCCTGGCTGTGTGCGCAGGGTAAGGGGGGCTCCTGCCTGGCTGTGTGCGCAGGGTAAGGGGGGCTCCTGCCTGGCTGTGTGCGCAGGGTAAGGGGGGCTCCTGCCTGGCTGTGTGCGCAGGGTAAGGGGGGCTCCTGCCTGGCTGTGTGCGCAGGGTAAGGGGAGCTCCTGCCTGGCTGTGTGCGCAGGGTAAGGGGGGCTCCTGCCTGGCTGTGTGCGCAGGGTAAGGGGGGCTCCTGCCTGGCTGTGTGCGCAGGGTAAGGGGGGCTCCTGCCTGGCTGTGTGCGCAGGGTAAGGGGGGCTCCTGCCTGGCTGTGTGCGCAGGGTAAGGGGGGCTCCTGCCTGGCTCTGTGCGCAGGGTAAAGGGGGCTCCTGCCTGGCTGTGTGCGCAGGGTAAGGGGGGCTCCTGCCTGGCTGTGTGCGCAGGGTAAGGGGGGCTCCTGCCTGGCTGTGTGCGCAGGGTAAGGGGGGCTCCTGCCTGGCTGTGTGCGCAGGGTAAGGGGGGCTCCTGCCTGGCTGTGTGCGCAGGGTAAGGGGGGCTCCTGCCTGGCTGTGTGCGCAGGGTAAGGGGGGCTCCTGCCTGGCTGTGTGCGCAGGGTAAGGGGGGCTCCTGCCTGGCTGTGTGCGCAGGGTAAGGGGGGCTCCTGCCTGGCTGTGTGCGCAGGGTAAGGGGGGCTCCTGCCAGGCTCGCCTGACTCTCCCCAATACAAGTCTGTGACTCATCAAACTGCACTGATGATATGAGTACGGTCCAATATATGCGGAGACAAACAATGGAGGAGATGGACAGATTAATCTCTCTCTCTTCTCTGCAGCTGTGATCCGATCGCAAGATTAGATCAGTCGCATGTCACTCGGATCACACTTGCAGCAGAGTCTGAGCTGAAGGTCATTTAGCATATCGTATCCGATGCTCTCACAATGGGTGCCATACACAAGTGTGACCCCGGCCTTATGGTAAAAATTAAATGTTAACTTGATTCTGTTTTTTGGCAGATCAGGGTTGTATCAGGGTTAATTGTTCGGAGACGTAATATTGATTTGTACAATTTTTGGGGTCCATGTGACTTTTTGATCTTCTCTTGTATTTTTTGGTGGGAGGGTGATGTGACCACTTTACAGAAATTCTGTATTTTTATTTTTGTTGCGTTGGATTTTCAATATTTTTATATTTCAGTACTTTGGACAATTTATGCATGATGTGATAAATTTATTTTTTTCCTTTTTGATTTCACAGTGTATAATTTTAGTTTGTTTTTTTTTTTTGTCCCTTTTAGGGGGTTAAACCTGCGATCACTTTTATATCTTGATGTACTTCAGTACCGTAATGTTATTGTACAATTACAGGTCTCTTGAGTGCTGCACTAACATGGCAGACGTAGGGGCCTCAATTAAAAGGCTGTGCGCACACTGCTTGGCGTGGAATGTCCAAATCATCCTAAAACACTGAAAACGCTTTAAAAATTGGGAGTTTCTGCTCTGAAAACTACAAAATGATTGTATGCGCATGCGCTAACTGATGCTACTGTGATGAGGGACAGGACCAAGTAGGAGGTTGAACTGTTGCGATTGGATTTAGCTCTGATTTCTGCAGATCTTCACCTGGGCCTTAGTTTGCATAGTTACCATGAATGTATGGCACATATCATTAAGGGACGTTTAAAGGGAAGCTGTCATTAGGTTTGTGGCCCACTGAGCAATCAGTGTCATTCTACAGCTGGGGTTTATCATTTCCTACATGACCCCATCAGATCTGCCTGCTTTGGTATTAAAGGAAACCAACCACCAGGTTTTTGCCCTATAAACTAAGGGTAGTGGCATAATGGCCCTTAGGATGCTGATTAAAATGAGACCTTTAACTGAGAAATCCGAATCTTGATTGCAGAGTAATCTTTGTCCAAACATCCCCAATTACATCGTTGGTACAGTGCCTCGAGCATCGGGGCAGGACTTTGTGGGTTGGGTCATGCACATGCACATACCACGGTCTCCAGTGCCATTTTATTGATAACACTGTAAACACTAATATAAGCGGTGCATTCACATACTTTTTTTATCATGGCATGCGCTTCCGCCGCTCAGTCATCTCTGCAGTGTCCTCAGTAAAATAGCGCTGAAGATAGCAGTTCATGTATGCGCTAAGTCTGGTGCCATTTTATTGAAGACTTGGAGAAAATCTTGAAAATAATACTGCGCATGCGCTGCATATAACGCTAATCGTGGTGGAAGAGGGGAGAAATTGTAAGAGGGGAGGAATCATTACTAAAAAGTTGACCCACAAAGTCCCGCCCTGATGCTCAAGGCACTGCACCAATTATGTAATTTTGGAAAGTTTGGACAAAGATTACGCTGCAATCAAGACTCAGATTTATCAGCTGAAGGAATCATTTTAATCAGCATACTAGTGCAATTATGACACTGCCTTTAGTTTATAGGTCAAAAACCTGGTGTTTGGTTCCCTTTAAGTCAGTAAAATGTATACATTAAAGAGTTGTAGAGTGAAAGGCATAAATCCTGCACTTCATCAACCCCGTAGGTATGTGCCCTTTGTTGATGGTAAAGTTTTAATCTTTTTGCAACCTAATAATGATACAACTATCATTGAAAAGTACACCGAAACGCGTGTCGGGAAGGGTGCCATGCACACGAGATGGACTCCTACCTGGTAAAGACCAACCCCTGTATTACATTGCTTGTGGTGACTTCACATAATTCAGGCTTTGATTACTAGTTATTTAGAAGTAGTAACAACTATTTTAGTTGTTGTATATTACTTTGTGGCGTCCATCTCCTGACACATCACACGCTGCTCGACAGTGATCCTCTGTTGTTCATTGTCTGCTTTATACTTATACATTACTGACATTTTCCATATGCTAAGTTCCACATGGGCCATTACAGGTGTACAGACCCTAAGGCTGTCCTTCTTCTAATTCAGTCACCTCGCCCTGTGCAGACTGACAGCGGATTGCCCCATTATAGTTTACTACTTGCCATTACCATTACCTGTGGCATCATTGCTACTGTGAATCCTTGCTATGATTTATTCCAGCACATCAGCAGTTTTGTTCCATTCCATTAGGTCCAATTTTTCACACCTGTATTTCAGTAAGGAATTTGTCAGTATATACCGTATTTTTCGGACTATAAGACGCACCCTGGTTTTAGAGGAGGAAAATGGGAAAATAAAACTTTAAGCAAAAAATGTGGTCATGACACACTGTTATGGGGCGAGGATCTGCTGCTGACACTGTTATGGGGGTAATGTCCCCAAATTCTCTACTAAGGTACCCCATCCTGGTAATGATCCTCCTGCCTTGTATATGATCCTGCTATAAACCCCCATCCAGCCTGTTCACATACCCCCCCCCATCCAGCCTGTTCACATACCCCCCCCATCCAGCCTGTTCACATACCCCCCCCATCCAGCCTGTTCACATACCCCCCCCCATCCAGCCTGTTCACATACCCCCCCCATCCAGCCTGTTCACATACCCCCCCCATCCAGCCTGTTCACATACCCCCCCCATCCAGCCTGTTCACATACCCCCCCCCATCCAGCCTGTTCACATACCCCCCCCCATCCAGCCTGTTCACATACCCCCCCATCCAGCCTGTTCACATACCCCCCCCCATCCAGCCTGTTCACATACCCCCCCCCATCCAGCCTGTTCACATACCCCCCCCCATCCAGCCTGTTCACATACCCCCCCCATCCAGCCTGTTCACATACCCCCCCATCCAGCCTGTTCACATACCCCCCCCATCCAGCCTGTTCACATACCCCCCCCATCCAGCCTGTTCACATACCCCCCCCCCCATCCAGCCTGTTCACATACCCCCCCCCCCATCCAGCCTGTTCACATACCCCCCCCCCCCATCCAGCCTGTTCACATACCCCCCCCCCCATCCAGCCTGTTCACATACCCCCCCATCCAGCCTGTTCACGTACCCCCCCCCCATCCAGCCTGTTCACGTACCCCCCCCCCCATCCAGCCTGTTCACGTACCCCCCCCATCCAGCCTGTTCACGTACCCCCCCCCCCCATCCAGCCTGTTCACGTACCCCCCCCCCCCATCCAGCCTGTTCACGTACACCCCCCCCCATCCAGCCTGTTCACGTACACCCCCCCCCCATCCAGCCTGTTCACGTACACCCCCCCCCCCATCCAGCCTGTTCACGTACACCCCCCCCCCCATCCAGCCTGTTCACGTACACCCCCCCCCCCATCCAGCCTGTTCACGTACACCCCCCCCCCCCCATCCAGCCTGTTCACGTACACCCCCCCCCCCCCCATCCAGCCTGTTCACGTACACCCCCCCCCCCCCATCCAGCCTGTTCACGTACACCCCCCCCCCCATCCAGCCTGTTCACGTACCCCCCCCCATCCAGCCTGTTCACGTACACCCCCCCCCCCCATCCAGCCTGTTCACGTACACCCCCCCCCCCCATCCAGCCTGTTCACGTACACCCCCCCCCCATCCAGCCTGTTCACGTACACCCCCCCCCCCCCATCCAGCCTGTTCACGTACACCCCCCCCCCCCATCCAGCCTGTTCACGTACACCCCCCCCCCCCCCATCCAGCCTGTTCACGTACACCCCCCCCCCCCATCCAGCCTGTTCACGTACCCCCCCCCCATCCAGCCTGTTCACATACCCCCATCCTATATGGCCTGTATCCTATAGCACAGAGAAAAAAATAAACGTTTATACTCACCTTTTCCTCACTCCCTGCAGCACCGATCATATCTTCCTCTCTGGCACGCTGATCTGTGTGTGTGGAGCCGTTCCCCTGCTGCATCGTGATGTCTTCCTGTCTGTGCCGATCAGCTGACCAGCACAGATCAGGTGACCGGCACAGACAGGAAGACATCACGTGCAGCAGGGGGACGGCTCCACACACGGGGACGGGTGAGTGTACTGATTCACTGCACCCCGCGCTGGTAATGACGCGCGGGGGGCAGTGAATACAGCTGCACATGATCACTCCAGGCTGTAATTGCCAGGGGTGATCATGCGGACCGGCTCTTTACTATGCGCGCGTCCCCGCTCGTCCTCCCGCCCACCTGTCAGTGCCGGCTTCAGCGCTGAGAGATGGGCGGGAGGATGGGCGTGCATATGTAATGAGCGGGCCCACGTGGTCACGAACAGACGCTGCTGCTGCCTGCTCGTGCCCCCGATGACCTGCAGCACCCTCATTCCCAGCCGCAGCCCTATAGTCAGACCATAAGACGCACCCCCAACTTTCCCCCAACATTTGGGGGAAAAAAAGTGCGTCTTATGGTCCGAAAAATACGGTAGTTATCCGCATCTGCTGTAATTTCTCTTGTTGTTGTTTTTTTTTTTTTTTCATGTAGTTTTGCATTTTTGGCTCCACTTAATTCTGGTATAATTATTTACCTCTATAATAATAATAATAATAATAATAATAATAATAATAATAATAATAATAATAATAATAATAATAAATTTTATTCATTTATATAGCGCTATTAATTCCACAGCGCTTTACATACATTGGCAACACTGTCCCCATTGGGGCTCACAATCTAGAGTCCCTATCTGTATGTCTTTGGAGTGTGGGAGGAAACCGGAGAACCCAGAGGAAACCCACGCAAACACGGGGAGGACATACAAACTCCTTGCAGATGGTGTCCTTGGTGGGATTTGAACCCAGGACCCCAGCGCTGCAAGACTGCAGTGCTAACCACTGAACCACCGTGCCGCCCTATAATAACATAGATCTTAACATCGCTTTACTTATTGCACTCAGTCGCTTTCCATTTTGGTACAACTTATTACCACTACTTGCTGTGATTATAGCCAATAGCACTTAGTCACTTTCTATTTCTATACCGCACTTACCTGGTGTCATTATGTAGGATACACTTACCTTGTACATTTTCTCATTGTGCACCAGCCCCCCCTTTTCCTTTTGTGTTTGTAAGTTTATCTTGTCTTTTACTTGTTTTTTAATATTACCTTCTCTCCGTGACCCTTCTTCGTCAGTGGTTGTTGTGAATCTCCACAGCTTTGAAATGGCCATGTGTGGCACACTAAACCACAGCGGAATAACGAGGCACCGAACTTCTTAGCGGTTCACCGAAAAAGTATAATAATAAAATAAAATGTACATATTGGCCAGGGTGTTTTCTCTCGTTGTAGCTTGGGGGGTCTTCTGACTAGTGATGAGTGAGCAGTGCACTACCGTGTTAAGTACTCGTAACGAGCGGTTGGAAGCTCGGATGACCTCAACTAGTGTATCGAGTATAATGGAAGTCAATGGAAAACAATCATTTTTCTAAAAGATCTGCTGGAAAAATGTTCAAGTTCCCCATTGACTTCCAATATACAAGTACATGAGCCGAGCGTGCATTGAGCACCTGAGCATGGTAGTGCTCACTCATCACTAGTGCCGATATGCCATAAAGACGTGCAGCGGCCACTCTTCTCATAGTCGCCACATTGATGCAATTTGGTGCGAGAGCGAGGTAAAACAGGAGAAGCACATTGTGCCCTGATCAGTTTTATTGATTCAGGGTTATTTTTAGGGAAAAGAGACGGGCCACAGGACTGCAACGTGTAACAATGACATGCTCAATCTGCCCCATTGTTAATAGCTAAGCACATCACTCCCAGTACGTGACTTTTTTTGTATATGACTTTATGCTATTTGCCAATTTTTTTTCAGATGAATACTTGCAATTTTTCTTAAATGATTAATTCCACCTTCAGAACAGATTACAGCAGCAGCAAACTTTCTTTATACATTTTCCTATTTTATTGCACGCTTTAAAATCCTTGACTGGAATAAACTCAGAAGAGATACAAGCTGAAAGGATGTTTTTCTTCTACTTTTGTTGTCGGTTTTGTCAGAATCCTTGGTTCCGTATGAATAAGAAGTCTCATTTGTGGGTGACATTGTAATAGGATTTTTCGAAAGGTCAAGTCTGTCAATAAAATGTGCCCGGCTCAGTGCGGGGTAAGCGTCTCCATAAACTGAACGGTGGAAGACTACAGTGGCCACCAAAGGTTTTGCATTTTATTTTAAAATGTGATTACCTCTGCCTATTTACTATGAAGCCATTTTCCTGGTGATTTTCGTAAACCAGAAGCAAATGTTTGTCAGCTCGAAGGGTGAAAATTGTGTTTGACATTGGTTCATCCCTTTATGTGCTAGTTTTCCACATTTGCAGGGTCAAATGTTTTGCCTGCTTTGTCTTGAAACTGTAATTTGGCCAAAAATTGTTGTTTTTTTTTGGTTTGTGTCTTTTTTTTTGTGTGGATAAAACATGGCAAAGATAAAGCCAAATGTATCACCAGATGTAAGGAAGTTTATTATTCTAAGAGTCAAGTGAGAGGAAAAAACAGAGAGGTGGGAGTCGTTCAACTGTTCTCAGAGTCAAGTGTCACGTATAGAAAAAAAATGTTATGGACCAGCCGACAAACCTAGAAGTGGATGACCACGGAAAACGCCTTCTAAAGAGGAAGAGGACCAACCACCAGGATACCAGGATTTTCATATATAAACTAAAGCCAGTGCTATACTGGCGATATTATGCCTTCCTCCCCCCTATCTATGTTATTCCAAGGGGGAGGCAGGACAGGCAGGCAGGCAGGCGCAAGAATAACCCGACCCACCTATTAGATATTCCGTTGCACCTCTCATCAAATAACAGTGCATTTCACAAACTTTACTTGCCTGTATTTCAGAAACTATACATCAGATCTCACAACTAAAGGTGTGTTTAGAATGAGCATGATAGCACCAGTATAGCACTGGCTTCAGTTTTTATATAGAAAAATCCTGGTGGTTGGTCCTCTTTAAGAAAAACTCTTATCTAATGTCCATAAAAGTGCTGTACAGATTTTGCACGAAATAAACAAAGAATATGGAGTGAAAGGGAGTTGCCAAATTGTGACGTGACTGCTAAGTGCAGTAAGCTTGAATGCACAAGCACAACCGGAAGGCGCAACTTGAGTTTGCCAAAGAACACAGCCCAATGGAAAGCGTTTTTGTCTAAAGCAGTGTTCCGCAACTCCAGTCACCAACAGTGCTTATTTTCAGGCTGTCCTTAGTATTACACAGGTGATAAATTAACACTTGCACAGGTGAGGATTCCAGCACCTGTGCAACACTAAGGAAATCCTGAAAACACGCACTGTTGGTGGCTCTTGAAGACTGGAGTTGAGGAACAATGGTCTAAAGGCCGCTTTACACGCAATGACATTGCTAATGAGATGTCGTTGGGGTCACGGAATTCGTGACGCACATCCATTCTCGTTAGCGACGTCGTTGTGTGTGACACGTACGAGCGACCGCTAATGATCAAAAATACTCACCTTATCGTTGATTGTTGACACGCTGTCCATTTTCCAAATATTGTTGCTGTTGCAGGACGCAGGTTGTTCGTCGTTCCTGCAGCAGCACACATCGCTATGTGTGACACCACAGGAACGAGGAACCTCACCTTACCCTGGGGCCGCCCGCAATGAGAAAGGAAGGAGGTGGGCAGGATGTTTGTCCCGCTCATCTCCGCCCATACGCTTCTTTTGGGCGGCCGCTTAGTGACGTCGCTGTGACGCCGAACGAACCGCCCCCTTAGAAAGGAGGTGGTTCGCCGGTCACAGCGACGTTGCTAGGCAGGTAAGTAGTGTGACGGGTCCGAGTGATGTTGTGCGCCACAGGCAGCGATTTGCCCGTGACGCACAACCGACGGGGGCGGGTACACTCGCTAGCGAGATCGCAGCGTGTAAAGTGGCCTTATGGTGTTGTGGTTGGCTGTTTCCAAGTTCAATCTGTTTGGTACCTTACATCATTAAGTTTTCCAATTGGGCGCTATATATATAGTGTGTGGCATCACTACCAAATGCCTACAGTGAAACATGGTGGTGGCGCTGTCATTGTTTGGGGCTGCTTTTCTGCATTCGACATTGGCCATCTGAATAGAATTGATGGAAGTATGAATGCTACCATGTACAAAGAGATATTGGAGAATGTAATGCTGCCACATGGTAAAACCAAAGAAGGCAGAGGCTAGAAATTCCAGCAAGACAATGATCCTAAGTATACATCCAATTTAGGAAAAAAAATTGGTTAGCAAAGAAAAATGTTCACATGTTGCAATGGTCAAGGTAATCAACGGATTTACACCTTTGGGATGAGTTAGGGTGACGAGTTGGGCCCTGTACCCATAGCAATAAAGATTAAGTGTTTGCAAATGGAATGGAGCAGAATCCCTCAAGATATCTTGAATACCCGAGTGGCTTCAATGCCCTGTCAGTGTGCTGCAGTAATGAAAGCAAGAGGATATGCTACAAAATACTAAGCTATGGCATTGCACACAATGAATTACTCTCAATGTTGTGATCAATAAATAGTATGTGCAGAACTATTGACAGTTTTCTTTAATTAAATGACCATACCTGTATTACAAGCATTTTAGTTAAAATTAAAGTCCATGCACTTTCAGGTCATCACCAGGAAAATGGCATCACAGCAGCCAGACAGAAGTAATCACACTTTAAAAAAAAAAAAACTAAGAAAAACAAACAACTTTTGGTCTCTATTTTATTTAGCAGTTATCAAAACAGCTATCCTTCCCACGCGGAAAAATCTGGAAATGTCAAGTAAATAAAGTGTGACATGTCTTAGGCTTCATTTAGGCATCTATTTTTCTGATACATTTCCTATTTCTGGTGAAATGCCGTAATAATATTGGGAATTATTTAGGCACACAATAGATAAAGGTCACCCCCAGTCTTTGGAAAATTCCCACTTTCTTTTATCAGTTTTATTCTTTGTGATGAGTGGCTTCTGCACCTTGTATGGTGATTTATTTATGGGGTTTTGTACTGGTATTCCCATTCCATTTTTTAGGCAATGGCTGCGATGAGTCAGCGTATTATGGTTTCACTACATAGAAATAAAGTCAAAGCGCTTTGCTCACAGAATTTGAAATAAACTATAGAAGCATAAAATACAAGGATGGCACATAAAATACAGAACAAACACCTCAGCAGAATGGAAAATGTCACTGCCTGGGATTGGGATGTGAATCATTTCTGTTCGCTGGAGAAATTCAAGTCTTCATAACTATTCCAGCTGGGGTAGAGACAGATGGTCTGTGCTGCTCTCGCTCGCTGCTAATCAGTGGTACCTGTAACTTATACCCAGAGATGACGGCACGGATTGAGATGTAACTTATCGGACCTTATAGGTCATATCTCTAATTACCATAGAAATAGATGTTACTGGTTTTTACTTTTGTGGCTTTAGTCCCTAATGCTCAGCACATATATACATCAGTAAAGTTATCCATTAGAGGTGACTCAGAGTAGTGCGGTATTATATGGCAGGCTGCGGCAAGATGTTTCCATACAGAACAAGCTGGTGTTTCTGGCGAGCATCTCCAACACATCCACAGATGGATACAAGTGTATAGATGGGCTCTACTGATTTTACATCTTTCCACTGCAGACTTTATTCATGTTTTGGTCTAGTCTTTTCTCTTCCAAGACTCCTAACTTTTAATGAACCACCCATGTCAGGGCTGGTTTTTTTTTTTAGGGGCGAGTAGTAGATCTCCTTCTCTCCTCCTCTCATTCACTCCTCACACAACCGACTCCAAGACTTCTCCCGAGCATCCCCAGTCTCCTGGAACTCGCTGCCTCAACACGTCAGACTATCTACTACACTTGCAAACTTCAAACGGAACCTGAAAACCCATCTGTTCAGAAATGCCTATAACCTTCAATGACCCCACTGCCCCACCACCGTGCAGAGCTGCCGCCCCACCACCGTGCGGAGCTACCACCCCACCTACTGTCACTTCCCCAAAATCCTATAGAATGTAATCCCGCAAGGGCAGGGCCCTCTTCCCTCTGTACTAGTCTGTCTACTGTAACTTGTATATGTATTCTGTATGTAACCCCTTCTCATGTACAGCACCATGGAATCAATGGTGCTGTATAAATAAATAATAATAATAAATAGTTTTCAATTTCATAATGTCGCCATATAATAGAAAAAAAGGGGACAAATTGGTGACCAAAATTCCATTGTTTTTATGGTTTTCTTTTTTACAGCGTTAAAGCACCACTCCAGTGTTTTTGTTTTCTTCTATCACCACTGGAGTTTTTAACCGAACATCCTGGCCCCTGTCTTATAGTCACCCTCTGGTGGTTTCACCTTTTACCGACGCCACTTCGGTCCTGCAGCGTCATCTTGTGACTGCAACTTCTGATTGGCCAGAAGTTATGTCATAAATTGTCAATACGAGTCTATGAGAGCCAGAACAAGGCTCTCATAGAGTTACATTAATTTGTGACCTCTGGGTCACTCCATGAAACACTGGAGCTGCCAGCAGGTCACAAATCATAGGAGATGACAAGAGGGTTGCTTTAAAAAGATGAAGCCACCAGAAGGAGAGTATAAGACCTGGGGGCAGGGGACTTAGATTTGAAGCATCATTCTAGCACTGATAAAAAAAAAAAATGGTGGAGTGGTGCTTTTAAATATGTGGTAAAAGTGAAACGGCATCATGATTCTTCAGGCTACTATTATAAGGATGCCAAACTTTTATATTTTCTTTAACATATATCTTAGTCGTTAAATTCTGACTTTTGTTATAAAAAAAAAAGTCAAATTGGCAACCCTGATGTGGGCCTTCTGTAAGCCATCAGTTGCCATGGCAACCTATTAGCACCCTATGTCATGAGGGTGGGAGTGACGAGCTCCCAGAACGGTGCACCAACCGAATTGTGTTAATTAAAGGGGTTGTTCACTACTTTTAGCATTGATGTCTTATCCTATGGATAGGTCATCCACTTCTGATCGGCTGGGGTTTGACACCCGGTACCCACGCTGATCAGCTGCACTCGGTGGCGGTGGCATCAGGCGGATGGAGATGCACAGTTCCGCAGCTGCCCATCTTCTGATAGTGGATGCAGCCCAATACTGCACATCCTCTCCTTATTGATTGGAATAGAAGGAGAATGTGCAGTACCCGGCCACAGCCTCTATCAGAAGACGGAGCAGCTCAGAAACTGAACATTTCCGGCCACCTGCTTCTGCCGCCGGCACCGAGAACATCTGATCGACGGGGTGTCGGAACCTTGGCTGATCCGACATTGATAACCTATCATAAAGATAGGCCACCAATGTGAAAGGTAGTGGAGAACCTCTTTAACTGATATGCTCTGTGCTTTCAGTGACAGATGCTGGTTGTATACCACAGTCGGCACCCGCCATGTTGGAGCTGGCTCAGCTCTCTAAACCCTTGAATCCTCCCTGTCCTGCGTGTGTACGGTGGTTAAAGGATAGAGTTATTGAAACTTCAAAGATCATCATTCTCTGACAACCACAGACTGCCTGACTGTTGGGGAGATGAAGGGGTTGGAAACCATTCATCTATAGTATGATAGATTAACAATGATCTATATCGCTGATCAGGTTGGATCGCTGATCTCTAAGCTAAGCCAATAAAATATTTGAAGAGCAGCCTACTGTATATCTGGATCTGTAAATTGGAATTGACCTACTTGTACATGTGTATATTTTATGTTTTGTTTTTATTCTTTTCATATATAGGGGGGCACTCTGATTGCGGTGGGACTCGGAGTTGCTGCAGCTGCTTTTGCAGGTATGTACATTTATTTTCTCAGCCTCAGTGACTTTATGTGAATTCAGGAAAGCTCTTGGCTCATTCATTAGAGAACGCTTGTAGGTTTGTTACCAATGATTGATGTTAGACTGTGTTCACATAGTGTTTGTTTTTTTTTTTTTTTTTATGTAAATTAAAATCTGCTTTTTACAGGACCAGGAAAAGCTATGAGCTTTCCGAAACCTCATGCACACTGGTTTTATTTTTCTTCTAACTAAATTTGTGAACCGCAACATGTTTTAATTCTGCAGCATGTCAATTCTTTCCATGATGTTAAGGCCCTGTGCTGTGGGATTTGCTGCGATTTTGCTACATGAATTGCTGCAGAAAATGTTCATAACCTTTCTGCAGTCCTTCCCTAGCAAAACATATGGTAAAATCAAATGTTGTGCGCACACTGCAGTTTTTTCCCCTACAGGTTTTGCTGCAGAATTTCCACTGCGGAATTACCGTATTTTTCGGACCATAAGACGCACTTTTTTTCCCCCAAATGTTGGGGGAAAGTTGGGGGTGCGTCTTATGGTCTGACTATAAGGCTGCGGCTGGGAATGAGGGTGCTGCGGGTCATCGGGGGCACGAGCAGGCAGCAGCAGCGCCTGCCGTGACCACGTGGGCCCGCTCATTACATATGCACGCCCATCCTCCCGCCCATCTCTCAGCGCTGAAGCCGGCACTGACAGGTGGGCGGGGAGGACGAGCGGGGACGCGCGCATAGTAAAGAGCCGGCCGCATGATCACCCCTGGCAATTACAGCCTGGAGTGATCATGTGCGGCTGTATTCACTGCCCCCCCGCGCGTCATCATCAGCGCGGGGTGCAGTGAATCAGTGCACTCACCCATCCCCGTGTGTGGAG
The DNA here is from genome assembly GCF_048569485.1 of Anomaloglossus baeobatrachus. Lineage (NCBI taxonomy): Eukaryota > Metazoa > Chordata > Amphibia > Anura > Aromobatidae > Anomaloglossus > Anomaloglossus baeobatrachus. Next base: position 624,482,348 of record NC_134354.1, read on the forward strand.
CCGCCCCCCTGCTGCACGCGATGTCTTCCTGTCTGTGCCGGTCAGCTGATCTGTGCTGAGCCGGTCAGCTGATCTGTGCTGAGCTGGTCAGCTGATCGGCACAGACAGGAAGACATCGCGATGCAGCAGGGGAACGGCTCCACACACACAGATCAGCGTGCCAGAGAGTATGATGTGATCGGTGCTGCAGGGAGTGAGGAAAAGGTGAGTATAAACGTTTATTTTTTTCTCTGTGCTATAGGATACAGGCCATATACCAGGATGGTATATGAGCACGATGGGGGCATATAGCAGGATGGGAGTATATGAGCAGGAGGGATGGGGGGGGGGGTATGTGAACAGGCTGGATGGGGGGGGGGGGTATGTGAACAGGCTGGATGGGGGGGGGGGGGTATGTGAACAGGCTGGATGGGGGGGGGGGTATGTGAACAGGCTGGATGGGGGGGGGTATGTGAACAGGCTGGATGGGGGGGGGGGTATGTGAACAGGCTGGATGGGGGGGGGTATGTGAACAGGCTGGATGGGGGGGGGGTATGTGAACAGGCTGGATGGGGGGGGTATGTGAACAGGCTGGATGGGGGGGTATGTGAACAGGATGGGGGTTTATAGCAGGATCATATACAAGGCAGGAGGATCATTACCAGGATGGGGTACCTTAGTAGAGAATTTGGGGACATTACCCCCATAACAGTGTCAGCAGCAGATCCTCGCCCCATAACAGTGTGTCATGACCACATTTTTTGCTTAAAGTTTTATTTTCCCATTTTCCTCCTCTAAAACCAGGGTGCGTCTTATAGTCCGGTGCGTCTTATAGTCCGAAAAATACGGTAATGTGCATGTCACTTCTTTTCTGCAGGTAGCTGCGGTATTTTACACCATTGACTGTAATGTAATCATGAAATACCGCAGGGAATAACGCAGGTAGCAATTTATGTGCATTTCATTGCATTTTATTGCGTTATTCCCGCGTTATTTTGCGTTTTTTGAGATAGTGTTCATCACTACCCTGCGTTTTGCAATGAAGGGATGTCATTAGGATAGGAAGAGGAAATTGAGCAGAGAGTAAATACACACATCATACACACATACATATATAATGCACAGACACATAGAAATCAGAAATGTACATATTAAAAATAAAAAAACAAAAAACCCCCCCCCCCCGTGAACTCCGCTATATTTTTACCATCCAGCCAAGGTAAGCACACAGCAGGGGCCTGGTATTCTCAGGCTGAGGAGGGCGAGGGCCATGGTTATTGCCCCTCCCCCGCAGCCAAGAATATCAGCCCACAGCCGCCCTGAGAATGTTGCATCCATTTTGCGACAGTCCTGGCGTGTTACCGACACTTCCCGATTGCTGTGATGCAGTGGCAATCGGGGTAATAAGGAGTTAATGGCAGCCCATAGCTGCCACGAAGTCCAAGATTAGTAATGACAGCGTCTATGACACGCCCCCGTTACTAATCTGTAAATAAACACATACACCCGAAAAATCCTTTATTTGAAATAAAACACAAAAAAAGCCCCCTCTTTCTCCACTTTATTAAACCCCCCCCCCCCAAACACCCAGGTCCGACGTAATCCACACGACGTCCCACGACGCTTGCACACTGATCCAGCGACATCTGATACATAGCACTCAATGCAGCTTCATTCCGTGAATGAGGCTGCAGGGGTAACTCCAGGACATTTCTCACGGTCGGTGATGTCGACACATTACCGCTTGCGAGAACTTCAGGGCCTCACAAGTGGTAATAAAGTGACGTCACCGAACGGCAGTGACCCTGTGAGAACTCCGATCCAAGGTCCCGCAGGGTCACTGCTGTATGAGAAATACTGTTGGGACGGGGAAACGCATACATCAGAAATAAGCTGTAATATCTTATCCTATCTATCTATCCATTATCTAATTATCTATCCACCTATCCATCTATCCATTATATATCTATCCATGATCTATCTATCTAAGAAGAAGTAGGAAATGACCACACTTTTTTTTTCCAACGTGCTTTATTGCATTGAAGTCATAAAAAACACCGCTACCAACCCACGGCAAACTGCGGGTGTGTTATTACGGCGGTTGTTGCCGCGGGTGTGGTATTCTGCCAGATGCCAGAGGGTGCGGATTTTTCTTAAAAGTCCATTTTTTACTGCGCACATAGCCTAAGGCCTCTGCCACACTCACGTGTAAAAAACGTACGTTTGTTGTAGTCCGTTTTTTGTGTCCGTGTTCCGTATTTGCAGTCCGTTTTTCCCCTCCGTGTGGTGTCCGTATGCATATCGTGTGTCATACGTGTGTACGTGTGTGCGTTTTCCTGTGCGTGAAATACGTCAGTGTGTATTCCGTGTGCAGTCCGTTTTTTGTGCGTGTTTCACATGTTTCACACATTGAGATAATGGTGATTACTTGGAATTAAATGACACATAGGTGTATGTGATTAGGACATAAATATAAGTTAACTATAAACTCTTTCCTGCTTGTATTATGCCTTGGAGCACCTATGTGTTGAGACAAAATTGTGGCAATGCCATTATCCACGGAGGCCTTAGTGTTTTTATGTTGGATTATATCTCGTCGTTTTGGCGTTAGACGGCACATGTTGCATTATGATAATGTAAGAAGAACCAGATTGTGGGTGCATCCACTAATGATGATGCGGCCTATGCATGGTCATTTCCATACTTTATTTTTTGAGTTACGGAATTTCCCAGATAAGTTTTTTTCATACTGCCGGTTGTCAGTTGAGAGTTTTGATTACTTACTAAATATTTTACGACCTCATTTGCAACATCAGGACACTTGGATGCGGCTTTCCATTTCCCCAGAGGAGAGATTTATGGTGACTCTGAGGTAATATATTTTTTTTTTTTGTAATTTGTGTAAATGTGTTATTTTTCACAGTGAAATGTGTAATTGATCCTTATTGATGTAATCTCATTTTTGATTCAATGTTTGTGTTTTCTTCTGATTGTTTTAATTTTTAAAAAATAGTGTTAATTGTAAATCATTCTTTGTCTTGTTTTCATAGATTCTTGGCGACTGGTCAATCTTTTAGTGCTTTACATTTTGATTTTTTGTTGGGTCGATCAACCATTGCCGTTATAGTACGTCACACATGCGACATGATATGGCAACATTTAAAAGAACAAATGATGCCTCAGCCAAACAGAGAAGATTGGTTGAAAATCTCTAAGGGCTTCAAGGACTCTGTTGACTTTCCTAACTGCATAGGAGCTTTGGATGGCAAGCATTTCAGAGTTAAAAAGCCACCAAACTCAGGGTCACGTTATTTCAATTTTCATAAGTTTTTTTCCGTTGTTATTTTGGCATTGGTTGACACAGAATACCGATTTATTTATGCAGACATTGGGGCCTATGGTAGTGCCTCAGATGCCCGTATTTTCCGTTCATCCAGATTAGCCCAACGCCTGCAAGAAAATTCATTATTGATCCCCCCTCCAGTTGCCCTACCTGGTACATCTGGACCGTTGGCACCATATGTGATGGTAGCAGATGCAGGATTTGCATTATCCAAACATGTTATGCGACCATATCCAAGGAGATCCATTGATGACAGGAAACAGTACTTTAATAATCGGCTAACTAAAGCAAGACGTTATGTGGAGTGTGCATTTGGTATTTTAGCTAACAAATGGCGCATTTATCAGACAACGATTCAGTTGCAGCCAACCTTTGTCACATCTGTACTCAAGGCTACCATTGTGCTTCACAATTACTGTCGGATACATGAAGGAGGAACTTATGTGGATGATGAATTTCAGATAAACCATGTTGTTAATCCCACAGGTGAACCTATGTCTCATAATTCCGTGACATCTGGTTTACAAATTAGAAATTTATTTACTGATTACTTTAATTGTTTTGATGATAATAATAATAGTGATGATTGTTAAGATTGTGATGGTTTTTTGTTGATAAAAATATAAAATTATTTTATTATAGGAACTTGGTTAATTTTTCTCAACATCTCAGAGCTTAAATCAAACAAGTATTAAAGGGGAAATGCGTTATTCATAAACTGACATTTCTGTTAGCAACATGGTTTTGTGAATGTTGTATGTATGTGTATGTACATTTCTGTGTTACTATCATGTTTTAGGAAACTTATTTCTAACTTACAACATTAATAATGTTAATCGTCTAATGAAAAAATGCAATATTATTAATAAATATCAAAAATAAACATGTTTCTTTTCTTCAAAAACATAATCTTTTATTACGAATAAGCATATTAATCCATAAATTAAGGATGTTATTTTTTCACATCCACATTAAAAATGTACATATTGTTCATTTTGTGTTAAATTTTTCAAAATGTTAATTTTAATGCTAATCTTCATAACATACAAAATATACTTTACATACAAGAGTCATTGTAAAGAAAATGTGTGCATTGCTTACAATGTTGAAAAATGTCGGCCAATTAAGTTGCTATCATGTTGGACATTGACATAGACCAAAAAATTGTAAGCTGTGTTTTCAGAATATTAGAACTAATCTAACCATCAAATTGGTTGGGTAAAAATGTGTTAATACATTTCCAGACATAAAGGCCATAAAACATATATGTGATCCGTCACTAAGTATAATCACACATTTTTTTTAAATCTTTTCAACTCTGAGTTTGCACATTTTTGGAAATCCCTCTTTTTTAACATTTTGACACATTCATCAGATTTGTTGTTTGATTGTTAAGATTAGCAAAAATGTGCATCACAAGTCAACAAGATCTTCTAGTGAAGTAACCTGAGTGTTGCTGAGTATGTTGTTTTGTGTGGCCTCAGAAATGGTATTTTCAGGAATGGAAACAGTTGTTTGCTGAACAACATTCCTATTACTAGCTACAGTAGTGTGTGGAACAGTCTGTTGCATGCTGGTTTGTCCCAACACATTGCCTGTGGTTGAGTAGACCTGTGGATCTACATGGGTAATTGGGTATTGTGTGTGTGTATGTTGTTGACCTTGAGGATAGTTGACTGATGTTTGTAAGTGTGGTGTAGGTAACATAGTTGAGATTGGATAATGAGGCATCATGAATGATTGTGGGTATGTTGAACCTGGAAACAAATTAGGTAAACCACCAATATTTGTGGGTTGAGTAAAGTAACTACTAGTTTGAGTTGGTTGTAAATTCATATAGTTCAAGGGTTGCTGTGAGGTAGCACTTTGTACTGTGCTTAAGGCACCAGTATTGGTTGCAACATACCCTTGTCTAATTGGTGTTGGGAATAACGTACTTGAAGCCATTGAAGGTTGTCCAGATTGTTGTAATAGTGGATTATTGACTATTACAGTTGCCATTGTTGTTTGTGTTGAAATTGTATTTTGATTGTCTGTTGTGTTTGGGACTGTATGTTGTTGCATAATGGTACGCCAATTTTCTATGGCCTCATACACTCTCACTGGTTCCTGTTCTGCCTGACTAGCTGACAGTAGGGTCAGCATAGCAGCTCTTACACGTTCCTGCCTATCTGAAGGAATTTTGGTTAAGCTAGTTGATAAAGAGCGACAAAAACGCTCAGCATCTGTTTCTGGAATTAAAGTGTTCATTATGTGAATAATGCGTGTGTCAATTATTTCCGGTAAGGATCTCATTTCCTCAGGTCTGCGGATTCTTCTTGCACGTAGAGGTTGTGGTGCAAAACGTGGAAGTACATTTGTTTGTGTTGCTTGTGTAGCTGGTGTGGTTGTTTGTTGCGTTGATGAGCCTTGGGTGTTGGTTTGTGCACTCTCTGTCCCACCCTCATGTGATTCAGTTGCTGCATCTTGTTGAGTCTCAGGAATTTCAATGTCTTCTCTGGCAGGTTCTTGTTCTGATGCTGAGGTGGCTGTAGCAGAGGGACCTGCTGTTGGTTCATCATCTGATTCGTCAAGATTATCCTCCGTTCTATAAGAAATGTAAAAACATATTACAATCTTAACATTTATGTTTGTCCAATTTTCTTCAGGGGTTTTATTTTTTTTTTTTAAAAAAAAAAAAAACTTACTGTGTAACTTCTAAGATGGGTGCTAGGAAGCTTATTTGTTCATAGTAGACATATCTGCGTTTGCGGCCTTGGCTGGATGAGGATGGCATAGGGTTGTACTCCCTTCGGTACTGATCACGGGCTGAACGCCAACGCCTTTTTACCAAGTCAACTGGGGAAAATTAACAAATATGTCACTTGCAACATTCTCCATAAATCTGCACACATTAATTTAAATAATGTTTGCGAAATTTAATATACAATTTAACACAATTATGTTGGTCAAATACTTAGGATGAAATTTAATTTATTTAGATATTCTTCATTCAAAAACATGTTTAGACATTCACACAAAACCAAATAATATTTCTGAATAATTATATTTTAAGTCATTGTCATCTATATTTAAATTATAATTCGGTGTTTTTGCAATGACATTTGGCTAAAAATTACTCGAAATATTATTTGATACATGTAGGTAATGATATTGACATGTCATTTTAAACAATTTTTTTTTAAAAAAAAATAAAAAAATTTTCAAGTGTGATACTAAATTTTGACTAATACAACAGGGAATTTTAAAACACATGACAGTTTAATCAGTTAATTAAGTAAATTCATGAGGAATTCCAAGTCAGATTACAAATTTAAGTATACTTCGATTTTTGACACTGATGAAAGTTTGGTGATACTATGAAAAAAGTGTACAGGAACTCAATATATTGAGTAGTACATACACCAAATCTTCTCATAGGATTTTACACTAAAAGACAACATAACTATGCCAAAACAATCACAGTTTGAAAGTATGAATAAATCCAAATATAGATATTAAATAAAAAAATATAAAAAAATACAAAAACTTACCATATTTAGCACGCTTTGCAGGAGAACATCTAGACCATGCATTATTGGGGTACACTTCCTCAGCTACTTGATTCCAATGGCGATCAACTGTCAGTCGGTCATGGTAACCATCTACACGTGTATCCCATAATGGTGGGTGAGTCTCGACAGCTGTTATAAGTTTCTCCGTGTCCACCCGTGGTGCCATTATTATATTTCGAAGACGAAAGTTTGCTCAAAATAGATCTTGCAATACACAGAACTCCAACTTCTTGCTTGCTCACTCCTTCTGCAAATGCACAGTTAGTTTTGTGCAAAAAAATATGTTAGCAACGCCACCTGAAAGTATTTCAGAGTATAACAAACTTTCTAATTAAAACACGGACACGGACCACACGGATAGCATACGGAGGCCATCCGTATCACGTACGTGTAAACACGGACCCATAGGATTTAATGGATCCGTGAGGACGTGATGCCGGTGGAAAACGGACATGTCAGCGCTTTTTCGACACGCACAAACGTACGCACGGAACGGACACACGCTCCGTGCGCAAACACTGACGTGAGGCTTTTTAGATTAAAAATAGTATGTCAACATCAGCACGTGTCTCCGGTACGTGCAAAAAATGCCAAAAACGTACCGGAGGCACGGATGTGTGGCACAGGCCTAAAGCATTTTTTTTAACCCATAGAACGCAAAAAGAAAAAAAAAATGCAACAAAAGGCATACATTTTTTGAAAAGATTTTGTTGAATAAAACTAACTTTATTCAACACTTATTATAGACAAAGCACACATGAAATCCGCACCCAAAAATGCCGTAAAGTGTCCGTGTTGAATGCAACGTTCTTGCCTGCAGAACAAAGACTGCGTGTGACTAATACCAAGATATTACAGGGACCCCCTTTTTTTTTTTTTTTCCTTTTAATTTTAATTTTATTTTCCTTGGCTGGTTGTGAAAATCAGGGTGGACCCCCCCACGTCCACTTCTTTTTTTTTTTTTTTTTTTTTTATTTTAATATCCCCTATCTGCATTTGTTTGCAGGATAATTGCACTGCTCTTATCCCCATTTTGCTTCCTTTTGAAGCCTCCTAGCTCTTATTACATGTGTAATTCACGTTTTTTTCAATGCATTGGCACTTTATTAGCATATTGCACTTTGTCTGTTTGTTCTGTACAGACATATTATGACTATGAGTGCATGTTTACATTTACATCAGTCTCTCTCTGTCGGTCTCTCCCTCTCCCCTCCTCTCTCATACTCACCGATTACTGACTGATCACCGGCACGGCGCTGGACGGCTGTCACACTGCTCTTGCGGCTTCTCCAGCTTTTGAAAATGCCGGCAGCTCATTATTCCGTCTTGTATTCCCTGCTTCCCCCGCCCCCGGCGCCTATGATTGGTGGCATTCAGACGCACTTCCACGCTGAGTGACAGCTGTCTCCCTGCAACCAATCACAGCTGCCTGTAGGTGGGTCTATGTAGAGCAGTAAAATAAATAATTTAAAAAAAAAATGGCGTGCGGTCCCTCCCAATTTTGATACCAGCCAAAGTAAAGCCACACGGCTGAAGGCTGATATTCTCAGGATAGGGAGCCCCACGTTATGGGGAGCCCCCCAGTCTAAAAATATATCAGCCAGCAACCGGCCGGAATTGTTGCATCCATTAGATGCGACAGTCCCGGGACTCTTCCCGCCTCATCCAGAATTACCCTGGTGAGGTGGCAATCGAGGTAATATAGCTGCCACTAAGTCCTAGGTTAATCATGGCAGCCGTCTATGAGACACCCCCAATGATTAACCTGGAAGTGAAAGTAAATAAACACATACAGCCAAAAAAATCCTTTATTCTAATATATAAAGCTGAATGTGTGTGTATGTCCGGGATTGACATCTGCACCGTTGCAGCTACAGCCACAAAATTTTGCACACTCACACGTCTGGACCCCGAGAGCGTCATAGGCTATGTTTTGAGGGGAAATTTTAACCCCGCGCTTTACAGTTAATCACCAAAAAACCTGCCTCCATTAAAGCGAATGGAGCTGGGAGCCACAGTGCAGCCAGAACTTCAGAAGAATGCGCAGCCATGCCCTTATATGGAATGTTGGCGTCTCACAATGCAGCCAGGGAAAGAGACAGACACAGACAGGGAAAGAGGCAGACACAGACTGGGTAAGAAATAGACAGGGTAAGAGACAGACACAAAGAGACAGACTGACAGGGAAAGAGAGGGAAAGAGAGAGACAGGTTAAGAGACAGACAAAGAGACAGACATGGGGAAAGAGACAGACAGGGAAAGAGAGAAAGAGACACAGGGAAAGAGAAGGACAGAGACAGACAGGGAAAGTGACAGATAGACAGGGAAAGAGATTGAGATAGAAGGAGAAAGAGACAGTCAGAGACAGACAGGGAAAGAGACAGACAGACAAAGAGAGAGAGAGACAGAGAGATATATACAGAGGGGGAGACAGACAGAGAATGGGAGATAAACTGAGACAGTTACTATCCCGGGCAGCGGATATTGTGTGCAGAATACATTTTTGTTAATACATTCTATTTTGTTAACAACAGTTATTAACCCGGGCGAAGCCGGGTAGTACAGCTAGTTTGGAATAAAAGACAAAAAAAACCCCACCTTCTTTCACCACTTTATTAAAATCCCCAAATACCCCTCCAGGTCCGGCGTAATCCACACGAGGTCCCACGACGAGTCCAGCTCTACTACATGAAGCTGATAGGAGCGGCCGTAGAACACCGCCGCTCCTGTGAGCTCCACGCAGCAACTGAAATGAGCCGCGCGATCAGCGTTGACATCACTCGGGTTACACGCGGCCACAGCTCTCAGGTGGAGTACTGCAGCTGGTCGCGGGTAACCTGAGTGATGTCACCGCTGATCGCGCAGCTCATTTCAGTTCATTCCCGCTGATGGTGGGAATTTGCTCTTATTGCAAAGCATTGCTCTAAAACCAAGTTACAAATTTTCAAAAAGCTTTGCTTGTCTTGCAAAATGCTCTCAAACCAAGTTACTCTTAAACCAAGGTTCCACTGTATAAAAGTAAACCTATACATGTTTGCTGTCTACGAACTCGCACTGACCTCAGGCATCACACCTTCACATCAGTTTTACCATATAGTGACCACAGTGAATAAAATATCTCAAAAACAATAGTGCTATTGCACTTTTTTGCAATTTTTCCGCATTTGGATTTTTTTTGCCGTTTTCCAGTACACTATATGGTAAAACGTATGGTTTCATTTAAAAGTATAGCTCGTTCCACAAAAAATGAGCCCTCACATAACCATATTGACTGAAAAATAAAAAAGTTACATCTCTCGAAAAAAAGAATGGCGAAAAAAAACGGAAAGCGAAAAATCGGCTGGTCTTGAAGGGGTTAAATCAGTCTTGGTGCGTCTGCATGAACAACACAGACTTAATTTCATCTTCATGTATGACAATGTCCAGCTCTTCGAGGTAGCATCATTAGGGAACAGTTTCTGGAGACTGGGGTACCTCAAATGGAGTGACCTGCACTTTTTCCAGACTTTAATGTATGGGATTAGCAGAGTCACCGTTTAGAGGCTCGCAAGTCTGTACCCCAGAACCTCAATGACATGAAGGCTGCACTTCAAGAAAAGTGCGGTGCCAAGTCTCAGCAGACAATAACTCCACTTGTGAACAGCATGAGACGTTATCAAGCTGTAATTGATGCTCAAGACCACGTAAGTTATTGAGACATTTTTTTGGGGGGGTGTTACCACCACTGTTTGCTTTTTTTTCAATAAATTGTTAAACTGGAAGTATGCAATGGTGAATTCCTTATCTCAAAGACCCTACTTTCATGATAAAATATCACTGTAGTATGAAATTTATTACGTTTTCCATAAATTTTACCTGAAAGACAAATATTCCTAACTTTTTTTGTGAGTTGTGTATATCAATCTGGTCAACTTCTGTACTGTAAGGCTAGGTTCACAATTCCGTTGTTTTGCTTCAGTCACAATCCGTCGTCTTGAGGAATTACAGTATCCTGCAAAATATTTTGCAGGAATCCAGTTTTTCCCCATAGACTTCTATTAGCGACGAATTGCGAATGATGACCCTGCGTTGCATCCGCTGCGTCGCGGTCAGTCGTTTTTTGACTTACCGTTGGGCGGGAGCAACGCAGAATGTAACGTTTTTTTGAGCAGCGCAATCTGTAGAATTTCGCTGCACATGCGCTCCCTGCACACGTAACCAGGATACACATCAGGTTACTAAGCAATGCGCTTTGGTTAGTTACCCGATATTTACACTGGTTACGTGTGCAGGGAGCCAGCACTAAGCGGTGTACGCTGGTAACCAAGATAAATATCGGGTAACCAAGCAAAAAGTGCTTTGCTTTTACCCGATATTTACCCTGGCTGTGCACTGAGCCCGACACTTCCCCGCTCGGCTCCGCCCCCTCCCGCACTCAGCATGTATACACACACACGCACACACACTCACCTGTCCTGCAGTCCCCGTGGCACTGACGTCCTCAGCGCCACGGCCCCGCTCGGCTCCACCCACCCCGAACTCCGCCCCCGCACACAACGGAGTCCGACAATGAAATTCTGTTCATTGTCATCCGTTGTACAACGCGTCAGTCACATGCAACAACAAAAACAACAGAAATGTGAACCTAGCCTTATATATAGTAATGACCATAAATTCTAAAGCATTTCCACACTGATGGGCCCTTTAACGTTTGGCTGTTACAGCAGAGAGCTGTGGGGGGAGGCTCCTGCTGCAGCCACTTGTCTTATTGCCGCTCTGGATTGTGAGGAGAGGAGATGACTGAGCCCTGGGCATGTTTAGTGCTTTCATTATCTTGTTATCCGCTTAAATTGTAATATGAGATAACAATATGAGGCGTCTGTCTGTTAGCTTTTCTGCTTAAGTGATTACTTGTGTTTTCCATTTAAAAAAGAAACCAAAACACAATGTGGATAAGTCCCTTTTTATGGGAAATGAATTTCCGGGATTTTGGGGGATTTTTTTTGTTTAGTGTTCTATTCTTAGACATTGCAGCATAATAAACCTAAATGTAGAGTTAGACTTAGAATATGTATCTCTAAAATCCTAAACTAATCAATATACAGCTCATGTTGACTGCTTCATATTTCTTAATTTGTTTTTCTCCGTCGTCTTCCATTGATTTGATATTTTTTTTTTTTAAATATATTCCCTTAAGACTCAATGAAAAGATCTGGAGTGAATGGACGCAAGAGTGAAATTGCCTGTTGGAAGACTGCAAATGGCTTGAATGTAGTTAGCAGCATTGCATGCACTGAACACACAAAATAGCTGATCTATCACAACTATTCAGATTTTAACTATAGGCCTTAAATTATTTTCAGTAAGCAAATTGCTGTAGAGAGTCTGTAAATTGTGTGACTTTTCATAGGTCGCTTCGCTTTCCAGCTGTGGAAACCTTTGGGTCAAGTTATCATGGAAAATGCAAAAAACATTTCTACTCCAGTAAGTGTGAATTGACTTATTTTGTAAGTAAGGCTTAGCTGTATGATTGCTTAGTGTAATTCTCGGCTTCAGCTTCTGGTCACGTCCAGGAGTGTGATATTGTTACATTGCAATATGACTTGTTTTCTGTCTCTGCAGAGCCTTTCTTATTACTACAAGGGAGGATTTGAGCAGAAAATGAGTAGGCGAGAAGCAAGCCTTATTTTAGGTGTCAGGTGGGTGGACTGGATTTTATCTCTTTTTATTTTATATTTTTTTTTATATACCGCTGCTATTACATAAGACACATCCAGAAATTCAGTAGGAGTAATTGCCTATAAAGGAATGCCAAAATTTCTTAGGGATGCAAAGTTTCCAAAGAAAACAAAAGAAAGTAGCAACTGTATAAGCTGGTAAGATCCGGGGCAGTGACCATGTGCCGGACTTCATGCTTGGCACTCCAGATATGCGAGAGAGACGTTAGGCTGCGTGTCCATGATCAGTGTTTGCAGCGTTTTGGATGTAGCATGCTTCAGCTGCATCCAAAACGCTGATTTGTACAGTACAAGCACAGTGGATGGATTTCTTAAAATCCAGTGCCCGCTGTGCCTTGTTTATTCCGCAGTAAACACTGTGCGTCCTTCCAGACCGCAGCATGTCAACTGTTTGCTGCGGATTCGCATGCGTCCTTCGTAGGGAGAACAGAAGCGAGAGACCGCAGCGGACTGGACCCTGATCGTGTGTACAAGCCGCTGCGTTTTCCTGCAGAGGAGTCGCGCGGCCCCACAGGTCAGGACCCGCTGCGTCCAGGACACAGGGAGTCCTGATTGTGGGCAGCATAGTCCCTGTACAGTTGGATCTCTGCAAGAACTGAGAGCTATAGGCACAAGTGTTCATTCTCAGTAAAGATAAAACAGTGTAGTTATATGCAGAGCCAAGAGAAACCTAAGGCTATGTGCCCACGGGAGCTTGCTTCTGCGGATTTTGCCGCGGATTTATCTGGATTTTTCAGATAAATCCGCAGGTTTCAGCATGTACAGACACTCCCTATGTTATCCTATGGGACATGGGGAGTGTCTGTGTCCACGCTGCGGAATGTGCGGCTGCGGAACATGCTGTGGATATCCCGCAGCTGCACATAACTGCATGTCAATTATTCCTGCAGAATTACCTGTGGAAGTCCCGGCCCTCCGCTATGGAGATAGAGGCCGGGCCATTTGCAGGTAAATCGCATGAAAGTCCGCAGGTTTACTGCAGCTATTCTGCTGGAATCCCGCAGCTAAAAATAGCTGCGGATGCCGGCGAGCAGCTACGGTAAACCTGCGTCCGTACCTGCGGATATATCCGCAGGTACGAGCTCCCGTGGGCACATAGCCTAAGGCTCCAGCATCAGATGATATATCAATAATAGTAATAATAATATTGTATTATTACATCATTTAAAACAATATGGTAAACATTTTTCTATAATGCGTTTTGAGTCATTCAGACACATGTTCACACCTTTTGTGTTTTTATTACTGGCACAGTAAAATGTATTTTTGCAAAGTGAATGAAATTTCTGAAGTCTCGCACTGCTTATTTTTTTCCTTCCAGATTTGAAGCAGTTTCATATCTGCAGCATATTAACTCTTTCAGGATTTTTGCTGCATTCTTCACACATTTAAATGATGAGGAAAAAGATACATAAAAAGCACATGCAAAAAAAGTTTTTGATGCAGAAATATCTGCTGCAAATACGTAAAAGGGCATCCCTCTTTCCAAGATCCTATCCCAATATCTAGTAGGTGTAGTAATAATAATATTAAATAACTCCAATTAGAAATGTAGTACAGTATAGTTCTCATGATATTTCTCTTAACCCCTTAAAGACCCATTATGTACTGGGTACGTCATGGATCGTGTGCAGTTAATCCCCCCCCCTGCCGTGGGCAGGCCGCAGCAATACGCACACATATCAGCTGTTTTCAACAGCTGACGTGTGCCTGCTAGTCACTGTTGGAATCGCTTCCACCCGTGACTATTCACCCCTTACATCTCGCTGCCAAAATCTGGCAGCGAGATGTATATGCGCGCCGCCATTATGCTGACTTACCCCGCCCCCATCGGAAGTCACGTGGCATGATCACGTGACTTCCGGTGGTTGCCAAGGTAGCACAGGGTCTTGTGATGACGCCTGTAGCTAACATGAGTCATTTACTCTCAATGCCAGAATACAGTTGGCATTGAAAGTAAAGCAGCAAATCTGCAGTTCTCAGCTCTGTAGCTGTGATCTGGAGATATGGCAGAGCGATCGGATTGCTAATCGCTATAGCCCCCTAGGGGGACTAGTAAAATAAAAAAAAAAGTTTTAACAATGAAAAAAAAATAAACTTAAAAGTTCAAATCACCCCCCTTTCACTCCATTGAAAATTAAAGGGTAAAAAAATACACATTTGGTATCGTCGTGTTCAGAAATGCCCGATCTATCAAAATATAAAATCAATTAATCTGATTGGTAAACGGCGTAGCAGCAAAAAAATTCCAAATGCCAAAATTACGTTTTTTGGTCAACGCAACGTTGCGCAAAATGCAATAACAGGCGATCAAAAAGTAGCATCTGCGCAAAAATGGTAGTTAAAAACGTCAGCTCGAATCGCAAAAAATAAGCCGTCACTTTGCAATAGATCAAGAAAAATGAGAACGCTACGGGTTTTGGAAAATGGCGCAAAACGTGCGCCACTTTTTTTTGGACAAGCTTGTGAATTTTTTTTTAATTCCTTAGATACAAGTAAACCTATTCATGTTTGGTGTCTACAAACTCGCACCAACCTCAGGCATCACACCGACATCCGTTTTACCATATAGTGAACACGGTGAATAAAATATCCCAAAAACTATTGTGTGATCACACTTTTTTTGCAATTTTTCCACACTTGAAATTTTTTTGCCATGTTCCAGTTCACTATATGGTAAAACTTATTTTTCCATTTAAAACTACAACTCGTCCTGCGAAAAAGAAGCCCTCATATGGCAAGATTGATGAAAAAATAAACAAGTTACAGCTCTCGGAAGAAAAGAGAGGGAAACACCCCTTTCCCCCCCCCCCCCGGAAAAACGCAAAATGCCCGGGGGCTGTAGGTTGTAGATTGTAAGCTCTCACGAGCAGGGTTGTATTTTTTTTCCCCTCTAAATATTGTATTTCTATAACTGTTACTTGTTTGTATATGATCCTCCTGAATTGTAAAGCGCTACGGAATATGTTGGCGCTATAGAAATAAAGATTATTATTATTATTATTATTATTATTATTATTAAGGGAACCTGTCAGGTGCAATATGCACCCAGGACCATGAGCGGTTCTCGGTACATATTGCTAATCCCTGCCTAACTGTCCCTGTATACCCTAGCATAGATAAAGAGATTTTTAGAAAATAATTTCTTTATGTATGCTACTAAATACAGGGACAGTTAGGCAGGCATTATTAACATGTACCCAGAATTGCTCGTGGTTCTGGGTGCATATTGCACCTGACAGGTTCACTTTAACTTATGTGCAGGTAATTACAGCTTATGTAACCATGGTTATGACCACGCGCAACGAGCTTTCACTATATGAGTGGTTGTAATCATGGATACCTAAGCTGCAATGCCCTGCACATGAGGTATGAGACATGGCTATATCAGGAGAACTATACTACGTTTGTAATTGGAGGTATTTGAATATAATTATTATTATTATTATTCCTACATCTTCGGTTAGGATCTTGGAGATGGGAATAAGCCTTTAAGTCTAGTTTCCCATGATGAGATTTTGGTGTGTTTTTGATGCTACATGTTTTCACTGCAGCAATATGCAGCATCTTACAATTCCACCAAAGTGGATGGGATTTATAGAAATGCACTGCGTAAACTGACCTACGGTGCGTTTTTCAAATGTGCAGCTTGTCAATTTTTCTTGCGAGCACACTGCGTTTTCTGTCCAGATTTTGACCATAGACTTGCATTTAGATGTGGAAAATCCACAGGTAAAAACGCACTTGCTGTTTTATTGCATTTCCACAGCAGAAATACATGTAGTCTGCAAGCCAAATACCAGGAAGTATCAAGAAGGAAGCAGCTTTATCTAAAGCGTGACATACTAACAAGACAAAAAAACTGTAGTGTCAAAAACGCACACAAAGATGCAATGAAAAAAATGCAAGTAGCGTAATTTTCATAGGGGCGTAAATTCTGCAACATAAAAAAACTCACCGAAAGCTCATTTTGGGGAACGTAGCCTTAAGGCCCCGTCACACGCAGCGATATCGCTAGCGAGCGTACCAGCCCCCGTCGTTTGTGTGTCACGGGCAAATCGCTGCCCGTGGCACACAAAATCGTTAGGACCCGTCACATGGACTTACCTGCCTAGCGACGCCGCTGTTGCCGGCGAACCGCCTCCTTTCTAAGGGGGCGGTTAGTGCGGTGTCACTAAGCGGCCGCCCAATAGAAGTGGAGGGGCGGAGATGAGCTGCCGTAACATCCCGCCCACCTTCTTCCTTCCTCATTGCCGGCGGCCGCAGGTAAGCTGTAGTTCGTCGTTCCTGGGGTGTCACATGTAGCGATGTGTGCTGCCTCGGGAACGACGAACAACCTGCTTCCTCAACAATCAACGATTTTTTGAAAATGAACGACGTGTCAATGGTCAACGATAAGGTGAGTATTTTTGATCGTTAACGGCTGTTCGTTGTGTCACACGCAACAACGTCGCTAACTATGCCGGATGTGCGGCATGGAATCAATGACCCCAGCGATATATCATTAGATACGTCGTTGCGTGTGACGGGGCCTTTACTCGTGCACATACCGAGTCTTCATTATGGAATGCATGTTCAAAAGTCAGTGTAGAAGTAATGCAATAAATACTAAACCCCAAAACTAAAGAGTAATTTAAAATATAACTTTTATTACTACATTAATAAGTACGCAGGGGCTTACTATCAAATAGTGAAAGCATGAAGAGCTGTGATCTGAAATCTCCCTAGGTAACAGTATCAATTCCGACAGTTAAGCAGAGTATTGTAGCCAGATTCTATCTGAATAACAGTCCACTGTCTGTGTATATTCACTGACTATTGTTAAAGTATTCATAGGGATAATTATAATTATTGCAGTCGCTAATTAAAAGTGTTAATTTTGCCTCCCCAACATGTTTCGCCATACTGGCGTCATCGGGGGAATGTGGCTCAAATGAATTAAATGGACAGTCCGATCTGATAAAGCCTCTGGTGTGACCACAGTGATCTTACTCAATCAGCCTCCTGCTATTATAATGTATACGCTCCTTTACTAGGAGATAAAAGAATACCATAATAAGAAGCTCTATGACTGGATATTATAATAGAGGAACCCTGATTGGCGATCACTGTCAGGTCACAACAGAGGCCTTATCAAATCGGATTGTCCATTTAATTCATTTGAGCCTCATTCCCCTGATGACATCCGTGTGGTGATACAAGTTTTGGAAGATAAATGAATACTTTTAATACTAGGGGGGGGGGGCAACCTGCAGAGGGCACCAGTAGTCCACACCCTTCTACAGCTATAACTTCACCCCTAATTGCAAGTCAGCAAATGATCCATGGACTATGAAACTGGGACTTGAAAACACTATTAGAACAGTATTATTTCCAAAACCGAGCAATGGGGCAAAACCAGTTATGGTAACTTGCAGACCAGCCCATTGCTTAATGACTTTGTAGTTTTTCTCCGAAACACCTAAGAAAAACTATTGTATGTTCAGTTAATGAATGATAATAGCTAGATTCTGCATGAATAACTTAGTCAAACAGTGAACGGCAATGATATGTTCTTATGCGTCAGGGGAGAAGCCAGCAATTTGCCCTTCATACTTAGTTACACATATCCCTTTTCCTTCATCTACACATAATTACAGTAAACTAATCGGTAGAAGAACAATTACTGTGTCAGCTAATTAATAGTAGAGAGTGGACATGTTTCTTAATAGATTTATATTGAAATTTCTTGTGCAGTACTAAATGTTGTCCACTAGATGGCAAAAGTCCTGCTGCATTTGGAGCTCTGCTGTAAAATGTAATTTATGCTCTGTAGTTGATGCAGTTTATTGTAAAACTTTACTTTTACAGTCCATCTGCTGGCAAATCCAAGATCCGGATGGCACATCGGAAAATCATGATTTTAAATCATCCAGATAAAGGTAAAATAACTTTTTTTTTCTCTATTTTAATTTTTATTTAGGAATAATAATAATAATCTTTATTTCTATAGCGCCAACATATTCCGCAGCACTTTACAATTCAGGAGGATTATATACAAACAAGTAACAGTTATAGAAAATACAATATTTAGAGAGAAAAAAAGACAACCCTGCTCGTGAGAGTTTACAATCTACAATGAGATATGGGGGGTGAGGGGGGGGGGGGGGGGGGGGGCAAGGTACAAGTGCTTATTTACAATGACAATCCAGCCATCTCACGTAAATGGGGGATAGATAATGGTTTCCTGGACCAGTTGGCCAGAGCCTTGAGATGCATTTGGGTGCCATGGAGTTTGATGTGGAGTTATGTTGTGAGAAGTTGTAGAGGGACTATGTGAATCGAATCTGATTAGGGAGTGTGAATAGGCCGCCCTAAAAAGATGCGTCTTTAGGGAGCGTCTGAAGCTGAGTAAGTTGTGATTTGTCCTAACTTCTTGGGATAGAGCGTTCCAGAGAATTGGTGCAGCTCGGGAGAAGTCTTGGATCCGGGAGTGGGAGATTCGAATTAGTGTGGATGTTAGTCGAAAGTCATTTGCAGAGTGTAGAGAACGGGTGGGGTGATAGACATAGAGGAGGGTGGAGATGTAGGGGGGTGCCGCACTGTGGAGAGCTTTGTGGGTGAGAACAAGCAGTTTGAATTGGATCCTGTGATATATGGGCAGGCAGTGCAATGACTGGCACAGAGCACCCCTTTGAAAAGTTGTCTCTGTAATATAGAGATCATTGCATTAAATATTTATTAACCAGGTTCTATATCTGTCCCTGTACCTCTCCTCTTCACATTAAGGTTGGCGTTAATGTGGAATGTACTTTTTCATGTCTATACACTTTTCTGACAAGATGATTTTTGAGACCTGTCATAAGACTCTCAGATAATTTTGTAACACTCGTGGATTTCTGGAGACAGTGGCTGACTTCTCCAATGAGTGAACAGAAGAGATCCCCTCTGATTAACATGACAAGGGTCTATTATAGGAATGTGTCATCAGATTTCACATTAAAAGATGCGTACATTATAACATCAGTCATTGATCCAGTGTGTAATCCTTTTTTATAGTTTTCCCACTTCTTAGCAAGATAAACATTTCATGACTCCAGCTCTTCTTCTTCTTTCTTTTTTTTCTTTATTAAATATCAACCAGGAAAACGTTTAAAAGGATGATACAACCAGTGTGATATAGATTTCTGAGATAGGTCTGATGAGACTGGTGTAATTAAAGGGGTACTCCGGGGAGGAGAGAAAAATAATCTTCAACTGACCCTTCCCTCATAACCTATAAAGATGAGCTGCACAGTGCAGTTCCAGATCCTCACACTACCTGTAATTCAGGGTGACGCTATATTTTTAATATTTTGCTACTTTTGCACACTAACCACTTTATAAAGTGTTTTGCTTCACTATATTCTTACAGCTATAACATATTTACAAAAAAATGTATTTTTGCTTTTTTTCTGATCATTGAATGGGTTAAATCATTTGGAAGGTTTGTATTTCAGCTCATTCTAGATGCACAGTTTCCAAATTTGTGTACTTATTTTTCAAGTTTTGTTTTACATGAAAACTGCATATTAAGTGCCAAAACTTTTTTTTTTTTTATTTAATTTTCTACTTAATCTTCCTACGGGTCTGATCATTGATCTAATATACTGCAATAACAGCAAACCAGGGTAATTTTTTCATTGCCATTTCAACCATCATCACCCTGCAATTGCCTTATATCCCTAATATATACACACACACACACACACACACACACACACACACACACACACACGCGCAAGCAATGCTGGGCAGGACCTGTTTTTTCCTGACTAGTTCACGTAATCACTCCCTTCCCTATCCATATAGTTTTCTCTATAACATAGCAGCATTTCAGAGTTAAAGGTAACCTGTCAGCATATTTTTGCTACCTCCTCTGAGAGCAGCATGATGTAGTCAAAGACATTCTGAATCCACTGATGTACCACTTAGATTACTGGCTGCAGCCATTCTGACGCAACCTAAATTTTTAGGTTTAGTCCTGTAGCAGAGACCAGCTCTCTATCCTTGCCCACACCAGGCTCTCTATAGAGATTGTACATTGACAGTGAGGTGTCCATCTTGGACCCCCTATGCTCAGTGTGTTTTTAGCCATGCACAGTTAATCACACTAAAAATGTAAACAATAGAACGCACAGGTAAGAGAGGCATAGTTGCTTTTTGTTTTTTAGCCCTTACAGCATGCTGTCCTCTGCTTACTTAGCAGAAACCTGCTTACAGATTCCCTTTAAACATGGTTATTTGTAATGAGGGAGTCTGTCAGCATGAATCCCCTAACAGGTTCCCTTTAAACAGGCCACTGGTCTGATATTAACACCTGCTCCCTTTATTTTTATTCCAGTGCTTTTTAAAAGAAATCTGTCCCTGGGCATTTTTATTTTTTTTTTTTACCCTATGTAAGAGCATCATGCTGTAGGGACAGAGACCCTAATTACAGCGATGTCACTTCCTGAGCTGCTTGCTGTTATTTCGACTTATGAATAGTGTACACGCCACTGATTGCACAGTGTACACAGAACACTGCCATAGGCAGAAAGCTGTCACAGTGGTGGGGGCTCATGAATAGGGAGGACTATATGACAACAAGTTTACTAGTTCTCTAGTGATCTCCTGCTGATAAACTGAGCAGATCTTTAAGTGACATATTTCTGGAATCGGGGTCTCTGTCTCTACATTATGCTGCTTTCAGATTATGTGGCAAAACCCTGGTGACAGATTCCCTTGAAAGATCTAGTCTTGTAATGTTCACCAGGTCATGTGAGACACTTGCAGACTATCCTAAAGTGTGAAAGGATAACTTATACTTTTCATATGAAACCACCTGAAATCACATTACGTCACCCTGAGGTTAGGACCCAGGAAATATTGATAAAGCCTACAATCATCTATATATATAATTGCCTTATTCTGTCTGTCTGTCTGTCTGTCTGTCTGTCTGTCTGTCTGTCTGTCTGTCTGTCTGTCTGTCTGTCTGTCTGTCTGTCTGTCATGCTCCAAAATTGTGTCCTTACGGTGACACAAAGCTGATTGGCCGCTGGGCTCGCCATGGCCCCGCCCCCCCACACGGATTGGCCGCTCGCCCAGGCTGCGCCCCCACACGGATTGGCCAGCCGCTCGCCCAGGCTCCGCCCCCCCCACAGATTGGCCTCTCGCCCCGGCACCCTGCAGGCATTGGCAATTCGGCCACGCCACGCCCCGCCCCCCTCACGCAATGCACGTTAGCTCTGGCCCCACCCCCTCCCTCCTCCCGCGCATTTCTCGAACTGACACGGCTGTCACGGAGGTGAGTACGGTACTCCCTGCCCACCCCCCCCCCCCTCCCCCCCCCGCCCCCGCCCCCGCCCCCGCCCCCGCTCGCACAGGACTGGTGTGGATACGTTGCTAACCATGCTCGCATGGTTACAAGCGCTGTCACGGAGGTGAGTACTGTACTCCCTCCCCCCCCCCTCCCCCCCCCGGCCCCCCGCTCGCACGGCAGTGGTGGGAGTGGTGTGGATACGTTGGTATCAAGCCCATCAAGGTCCTGCTGCGCCAGAAGATCCACACGCACACACACAAACATACACACACATCAGATCACACTCACACTCACTCTTACACACACCTCACACACACCTCACACACACCTCACATCGCATCCACATACTCACGACATCCTGGGATATCGCTTGCTTCTCGGCGGCGAAAATGTGCTGTTGTGATCTTCCAGGACCTGACGGAGGATCACATGGCCAGAAGCATGTGATATCCCCGGATGTTGTGAGTATGAGCGCGTAAGTGCGATATCGTCAGTGTCTGTGTGTGTGAGTGGATGCGATCGGGTGTGTGTGAGTGGATGCGATCGGGTGTGTGTGAGTGGATGCGATCGGGTGTGTGTGAGTGGATGCGATCGGGTGTGTGTGAGTGGATGCGATCGGGTGTGTGTGTGAGTTGATGCGATCGGGTGTGTGTGTGAGTGGATGCGATCGGGTGTGTGTGTGAGTGGATGCGATCGGGTGTGTGTGTGAGTGGATGCGATCGGGTGTGTGTGTGAGTGGATGCGATCGGGTGTGTGTGTGAGTGGATGCGATCGGGTGTGTGTGTGAGTGGATGCGATCGGGTGTGTGAGTGTCGGCAGAGGACCAGGCCGTGCTGGAGGAGGCTGGGAGCAGAGACGCTGATCATGGGGAAGAGGGGAATGCTGATGCTGAAGGAGGCTGGGATGGGAAGGCTGGGAGGAAGGAGGCTGGGACGAGAGAGGCTGATCCTCAGGAAGGCTGAGGAGGGGAGGCTGATGCTGAGGGAGGCTGGAAGGAGAGAGGCTGAGCAAACGTGCTCCATCCGCCATACTGCGCACTCCCAAACGTGGTCCATCCGCCATGCTGCGCACTCCCAAACGTGGTCCATCCGCCATGCTGCGCACTCCCAAACGTGCTCCATCCGCCATGCTGCGCACTCCCAAACGTGCTCCATCCGCCATACTGCGCACTGGAGCACGTTTGGGAGTGCGCAGCATGGCGGATGGAGCACGTTTGAGAATGCGCAGCATGGCGGATGGAGCACGTTTGGGAGTGCGCAGCATGGCGGATGGAGCACGTTTGGGAGTGCGCAGCATGCCGGATGGTGCACGATCGGGAGTGCGCAGTATGGCGGATGGAGCACGTTTGGGAGTGCGCAGCATGGCGGATGGAGCACGTTTAGAAGTGCGCAGCATGGCGGATGGACCACGTTTGGGAGTGCGCAGCATGGCGGATGGAGCACGTTTAGGAGTGCGCAGCATGGCGGATGGAGCACGTTTGCAAGTGCGCAGCATGGCGGGTGGAGCACGATGGGAGGTGCACACCTCCCCCCAACACACACACACACGCGCACTGCACAACACACACACACTAGGAATCACAAACAACGCCCTACACAGACACCCACACAGACAACGCTGCACACACAAATATACGCACATACTGCACAACACACACATTGCTCAAAACATACCTCCCCCCAAAACACACCACACCCACACAAACCGCACAACACACACACACACACACAACGCTACAGACACACAGCGCTCCACAAACAACGCAACACACGCAACACACATACAACACCGCTCTCACCCCCCGCGACACTCAGAACATGTACAGCGCCCTACACAAACACTTGGTAACTACACACAACAACATCTATATATATATATAACAAAAATCATACATGAACTACACAATACGTAAATTCTAGAATACCCGATGCGTAGAATCGGGCCACCTTCTAGTAGTATGATATGGGCTCAGTGGAAACTACAGTGTAGCAGCAGCAGTTACTCTGATGACATGCTCAGCTCCCTTATAGCCAAAGGCGGCTCCATTGTAATCTTCATGTACGTTCATCATCTGCACCAGTACATGAAGAACCCTTGCTCAGTCCCACCTCCTCCGGTGCTGAGAAGTGGACTATATTTTCTCTGCTGCATTTGTTTGCAGTGAACCTGCCGCTATTTTCTTTCCCGTCCTCTCCAATTCTAGCTGTCCAGGTCGGCTCATGTCTACATTATTGTAAAGCAGGTTGTGCTTAATCATTTATAACCGGTGTTGCTAAAACTGGAGAAAAAAAGTCTGCTCAATCACTTCCATTTTGGTAATACACAAGAAATAAAAGCTCTTCTGAGTGAGATTGCCTTCTGTAAACTTGCCATAAAATATTAATGCCATTCAGAGTTTGGAAATTACAGGCTGCAGAGCCGGAGCACAAATGCTGTAACTAGCCAGGTTTTGAATGTAAATGATTTATTTTACAGAAAGACTATTATTATAACTTCTAAGTAGACCGCATCTGCTGGAGAAAAGCTCACCCATATGCTCAGCCTGCATCAGCTTAAAAATAGCAGATGGGAAAACATTACGCTGTATTTCAAAAGTCAAAGAGGAGACTATTTTTTGCTTTCCTTATAGTAAGATTTACTACGCTCTTCACGTTTTATAACACCGTGCTGATACTTTACCCGTACCATTAAATATAACCTCTGAACCTAGGGGTATTTTCAGAAATGGACATATCCTGGATATGATGTTATAGTGATCAGAATATATATATATATATATATATATATATATATATATATATATATATATATATATATATATATATATATATATAATTTGCCTTATTCTGTCTGTATGTCTGTCATGCTCCAAAATTGTGTCCTTACGGTGACACAAAGCTGATTGGCCGCTGGGCTCGCGATGGCCCCGCTCCCCCCACACGGATTGGCCTCTCGCCCCGGCTCTCTGCAGGCCCCACCCCCCTCACGCAATGCACGCTCGCTCTGGCCCAACTGACACGGAGCTCCGACTCACAGGTGAGTACACACACACACATCAGATCACACTCACTCTCACACACACCTCACACATCACATCCACACACTCACAACATCCTGGGATATCGCTTGCTTCTACACCGGCTCCGTCACGATCCCAGCAGCGCCAGACATAACCTTGCGATGCTGAGATCTTCACGGAGCCCGTGAACGCTGGTAACCATTATACATATCGGGTAACTAAGGTCCCTTGGTTACCCGATGTGTATCATAGTTACCAGTGTACACCGGCTCACACTCCCTCTCACACACACCTCACACATACATCACATCGCATCCACACACTCACAGCATCCGGCGATATCGCTTGCTTCTCGGCCTCGATACTGTGCTGTTGTGACCTTCCAGGACCTGCCGGAGGATCACATGGCCAGAAGCAACTGGTATCTCCGGATGTTGTGAGTATGAGCGCGTATGTGCAATATCGTCAATGTGTGTGTGCGTGAGTGTATGCGATCGGGTGTGTGTGAGTGTATGCGATCGGGTGTGTGAGTGTCGGCAGAGGAGCATGGCGTGCTGGAGGAGGCTGGGAGGAGAGAGGCTGATCCTGGGGAAGGCTGGGATGGAGAGGCTGATGCTGGGGACAGAGAGGCTGATGCTGGGATGAGAGAGGCTGATGCTGGGATGAGAGAGGCTGATGCTGGGATGAGAGAGGCTGATGCTGGGGACAGAGAGGCTGATGCTGGGGACAGAGAGGCTGATGCTGGGGACAGAGAGGCTGATGCTGGGGACAGAGAGGCTGATGCTGGGGACAGAGAGGCTGATGCTGGGGACAGAGAGGCTGATGCTGGGGACAGAGAGGCTGATGCTGGGGACAGAGAGGCTGATGCTGGGGACAGAGAGGCTGATGCTGGGGACAGAGAGGCTGATGCTGGGGACAGAGAGGCTGATGCTGGGGACAGAGAGGCTGATGCTGGGGACAGAGAGGCTGATGCTGGGGACAGAGAGGCTGATGCTGCGGGGAGAGAGGCTGATGCTGCGGGCAGAGAGGCTAATGCTGCGGGTAGAGAGGCTGATGCTGGCGCAGCATGGCGGATGGACCACGTTTGGGAGTGCGCAGCATGGCGGATGGAGCACGTTTGGGACTGCGCAGCATGGGAGATGGAGCACGATGGGGGGTGCGCAGCATAGGGGATAGAGCACGATGGGGAGTGCGCTGCATGGGGGATGGAGCACGATGGGGAGTGCGCTGCATGGCGGATGGAGCACGTTTGGGAGTGCGCTGCATGGCGGATGGAGCACGTTTGGGAGTGCGCTGCATGGCGGATGGAGCACGTTTGGGAGTGCGCAGCATGGGGGATGCAGCACGTTTGGGAGTGCGGAGTATGGCGGATGGAGCACGTTTGGGAGTGCGCAGCATGGCGGATGGACCACGTTTGGGAGTGCGCAGCATGGCGGATGGAGCACGTTTGGGAGTGCGCAGCATGGGAGATGGAGCACGATGGGGGGTGCGTAGCATAGGGGATAGAGCACGATGGGGAGTGCGCTGCATGGGGGATGGAGCACGATGGGGAGTGCGGAGTATGGCGGATGGAGCACGTTTGGGAGTGCGCAGCATGGGGGATGCAGCACGTTTGGGAGTGCGGAGCATGGCGGATGGAGCACGTTTGGGAGTGCGCAGCATGGCGGATGGACCACGTTTGGGAGTGCGCAGCATGGCGGATGGAGCACGATGGGGGGTGCGCAGCATAGGGGATGGAGCACGATGGGGGGTGCGCAGCATGGGGGATGGAGCACGATGGGGAGTGCGCTGCATGGGGGATGGAGCACGATGGGGAGTGCGCTGCATGGGGGATGGAGCACGATGGGAAGTGCGCTGCATGGGGGATGGAGCACGATGGGGAGTGCGCTGCATGGGGGATGGAGCACGATGGGAAGTGCACACCTCCCCCCAACACACGCACGCACGCGCGCGCGCGCACTGCACAACACACCACACACACACACACACACACTGGGAACCACAAACAACTGCCCTACACAGACACCCACACACAGACAACGCTGCACACACAAATATACGCACATACCGCACAACACGCACTGCACAAAACATACCTCCCCCCAAAACACACCACACACACATAAACCGCGCAACACACACACACACAACGCTACAGACACACAGCGCTCCACAAACAACGCAACACACAAACAACACCGCTCTCACCCCCCGCCACACCCAGACAACACCCAGAACATGTACAGCCCCTACACAAACACTTGGTAACTGCACACAACAACATATATATATATATATATATATATATATATATATATATATATATATATATATATATATATATATATATATATATATATATATATATATATATTAATATATATAATATAATATATATTAATATAATATATATATATATATATATATATATACATATATATATGTGTATATATAGTAAAACCTGATTCATATAGTCATCTTGTAAAACCATCTACACACCTTAAGGCCCTGTGCGCACGCTGCGGATTTTGCTGCGGAATTGCTGCAGAAAATGTGTCTAACATTGCTGCAGTCATTCCCCAGCAAATCCTATGCGTTTTAAAAAAATGCTGTGCGCACACTGCGGTTTTTTTTATACCCGTGGATTTTCCACTGCGTAATTAATGAGCATGTCACTTCTTTTCCACATGAACCTGCTGTTTTTGCCATAGATAATGGTAAAAATCCGCGGGGACCAACTTGCGGTAAATCCGCGGTAAAACCGCATGCGGATTTCGTTGTGGTTTTGGTGTGTTTTTTTTTTTTTTGTTTTTTTTACTGCGGGTGCGGGATTCTTTAAGAGGGTCCAATTTTTTTTCTTAAGAAAAAGGCACTTTCTAGTGCGCACATAGCCTTAAGGGGTTATTCAGGACCTTTGATTATTTTTGCTATGGGACTAAGAATTTTCAAGCAGATAGTTGCTGACTACCTGCCTAGCGCTGATCTCTGTAGGCATGATCTCTGCAGGCTCAGCATGGTCATGGACCGTTCCTGCCAGCGATTCTGAAGATTCCTGTGTCGTCATGTTAGCAGAGTAGCTTCATCTTTTCTGCTCTGTTGACTGGGCGTCTCTGCTGATGTCATGCTATAATTGGCAGCCTGCTCCCCGCTGCCCAACTGCAGGGAGCCAGCTATCTGTTAGCATAACCTCAGCAGTGACACCCTGGGCCCTGAGCAGACCAGAAGAGGAAGAACTGCTCTCTTGACGTGATGTCAAATGAAACAACAGAATTACAGGCAACAATCTGCCTGTGAGATCTTTGCCTCATTATAAAAAATAAGCATAGTACCACATAACCCTTTAATATCAAAATTGTAACACCAAGAAAGAAAAGTCATTGAGTTGTACAAATCACCAGATGGATAGACTTGTTGCTGATATGTAATTTGTTAAAAAAAAAAATAGGAAATAAAATTTTCAAAACATCTCGATGTATTCAGTATAAAGTATGAGCACAATAACAGAAGTACACACACTTACACAACTTGGCTTGCTTTCAGTGAGGTTATGAATGGTTGTCTGGGGGAATGTCCTGCCACACTAAATGCACTTGAGCACACAAATCATCAAGATCTGCTGCTGCCAGCTGCCATATAATTGCTGACTAATCACATCAAATATTTGTTCATTGGAAAACCGTTTCAAAGAATGCTATGTTAGCACATTTCAGCCATCCAGGCTGCTTACAGTAGTATGAGCAACATTCAACCTTTGAAAACAGCTCGTGGTACACTTTGGAGAAATGGCCGTACCACTGGTTATACAACCAAATCAATGTAACGCTGAGCTGATTATACCTGGAAAGAAATCTTAAGTTGACTGGCTACGATACATTATGCCACCTCACACCACAATCTCAGGAGTAGGCATGATGTGACATTCTCTCATGAAAGCCTCTTCATGGTGTTTTCCATGTTGTCTCAAAACAAATCTTTGGCTATCATTTGCATCCAAGCTAAAAGCAGAGCCCATGGGTGAAGAGGATAAGCCTCCATTGTTCTCTTGCTTTGCAGCATGATGGCCTCTGAGAGCCGTGGTATGAGTAAGGTCAATCGAACACCTGTAGCTGGATGTTGTGCAAATGACTTCTGAAGGTTAAGCTGGGTTTACACACTGCAACATCGCAAAGGACATCGCTGTAACGTCACCGGTTTTGTGACGTAACAGCGACCTCCCTAAGTCTCTGCTAAGTCGCTGGTGAGCAGTCAAACAGGCAAACCTGGCCAACAATTCAACAGCGATCCGGACCTGCAGAACGACCTAGCTGGTTGTTTGGGGACGTTGATAAGCAGCCTTTTGAAAGGGAAGTTGCTAACAAAGTCGCTGCAAAGTCTTTCACACGCTGAAACTTTCCAGCGATGCATGCTGCACAGCGGGAAACAAAGGACCTAGGAATGGTCCTGAACGATTTGTAACGATTACAACTTCACAGCAGGGGCCGGGTCGCTGATAGGTTTCACACACTGCAACATCGCAAACAACATCGCTATCGCGTCACAAAACCGGTGACGTTACAGCGATGTCGTTTGAGATGTTGCAGTGTGTAAACCCAGCTTAAGTGCAGACACTGATGCCTTAGGCTGTCTTCACACTTGCGTTGTTTTGCATTCGTCACAATCAGTTGTGTGACTGACTCAATGGATGCGTTGCACATAGTGGCACAACTGATGTGACTGATGCTGCAAAACAACGATCCGTTGTTTTGGGGGTTTTTTTTACTGTGTTACCGGCGGCAGGCTATTGTGAATGAAAAGCAAACAAAATAAAAGTCGACCGATCAGCTGATTGCTGTCAAAAGCCGGCCGCTGGGCGATCAGCTGATCATTCACAAAAGCCGCCGCCGGCCAGTCAGCTGATTGTTCGGCTGCCGAGATAGAAACATTGATTTCAATGATTAAACAGAAGAACTGAGCATGCGCAGTGGAAAAAAAAGGATTCCGCATCTCCAAAAAACGCTACATGCTGCATTCCTGACGCCTGACGGTCAGTCGTTCCACGACTGATCCGTCACGCGGCTGATGCAACGCAGGCACATTAGTTGCAATGCGTCGTCAATACAAGTCTATGGGAAGCGGCTCAAGCTGTTAACGGATTGCGCTGTTTTCCAAAGCGGCGGATTGAGACTAACGCAAGTGTGAAAGTAGCCTTAGGCGGGCTTTACACACTACGATATATCAAACGATATGTCGTCGGGGTCACGTCGTAAGTGACACACATCCGGCATCGTTTGATATATCGTAGCGTGTGACGGCTATGAGCAAGTGTGAACGAGCAAAAATAATCACCTTATTGTTGCGCATTGACACGTCGCTCATTTTCTAAAAATCGAACGTCCGGTTGTTCATTGTTCCCGAGGCAGCACACACCGCTCCGTGTGACACCCCGGGAACGATGAACACCGCTTACCTGCGCCCCGCCGACAATGCGGAAGGAAGGAGGTGGGCGGGATGTTTACGTCCCGCTCATCTCCGCCCCTCTGTTTCTATTGGCCGGCCGCTGGGTGACGTCGCTGTGACTCCGAACGTCCCTCCCCTTTCAGGAAGAGGATGTTCGCCGCCCACAGCGAGGTTATTTGGAAGGTAAGTATGTGTGACGGGGGTTACAACTTTGTGCGACACGGGCAAGAAATTGCCTGTGCTGCACAAACAATGGGGGCGGGTGCGATCACACGAGAAATTGATGCGTGTAAAGCAGCTTTTAGGCTTGGTATGTCACATCCATTTTTACTTGCAGTACAGAATAGATCATTGGTAATAATATAATTATTCACTTATATAGCGCTATTAATTCCACAACGCTTTACATACATTAGCAGCATTGCCTCCTATTGGGACTCACAATCTAAATTCCCTATCAGTATGTCTTTGGAGTGTGGGAGAAAACCGGAGTACCCGGAGGAAACCCTCGCAAACACAGGGAGAACATACAAACTCCTTACAGATGTTGCCCTTGGTCAGATTTGAACCCAGAACACCAGCACTGCAAGACTGCCGTGCTCCTACTGAGCCACCGTGCCACCCATGGTAGAATCATTGGTAAAATTCTCCGTGGTGTCCCAGGAGCTGTTTTTGTAAACAACAACGCCATGCCACATGTTGATCATTGTTAAACGTGCTACCATGGCTCACAGCATCTCCAAAGTTGTCTCCAATCAAGCAAATTGGTGACTACATTATTTAACAATTGCAAACGGAGTTCCTAGCAGCAGATCTTGATTATTTGCGTAACCAAGTACATTCAACGTGGCAGAACAGTCCTCAGACAAACGTTAATCATTGATAGCTGGCAAGGCATGTAAGGGCATGTATTTCTGCATGCAGCGTTCATAATCAATATTGAATAAATCAAGATGTTTTGAAAATTTTTCAATATTTGCATATCATTAACTTGTCTACTTTTGATTTCCATAATTCACAACTTTTCTTTTTTGGTGTTGCAATTTCAATATTTAAGAGTGTATATTATCATAATGAACAACATCTACAAGGAGTCTGTATGTGCTTCCCATGTTTGTGTGGGTTTCCTCCAGGTTCTCTGGTTTCCTTCAACACTCCAAAGACATACAGATTGGGGCTTACTATCTATATTCCCTGTGGGGACATTGGTGATGCCTGTAAAGCGCTGACACACAGAATCAAGCTACTAGCTTATATTGCTATACCTAAATATACACCCTCCACAAAAGCTGCCATCATTGTACGTCATTATTTCATATTGAGTTAATGCTCTAAAAATACACAATTTACTTTTTATATAGTAAAAGTTTAGTCTATATGAATTCTCTCACTACATCGGAACATACAATTACTTATGACTTTACTGGTGCCATTGCTAGTAGTAAAATCAGTAATAGTTAGTAAAATGTAGCCTTTAGTTATATTATAAAACCACTTCGGTCACACAGGGTCTTTTACAAGCCATTTGAAACATTCTCATAATATATGGGGCTAGGCTTTCCTGCGTTGTCTAATAGGAAGGGGAGAACATATTTTAGGGTTATTTGTAGTCCCTGGTGCCTAAGGTTTATTTATGGCTTCCTATTATTCATTTAATACTCTGAATACTGTAAAGCAACATAGTAACACAGTGAAGAGAATTGTAAAAAAAACAAAAGTGTTGTAGTTTTGTATCTGGGCAAGATAGGAAGAACTTAGTTTATAGACACTCACTTCTTTAATAGTAATTAGTGAAGATAAGAAACTGATCTTACAAGGAAATATGCTTCCCCACTTATCCGTTTTTTTTATTTTTTTAAAACTCTTGCACTGATCAATCATTTTTAATAACTGCTCAAAGCTTTCTACAAATCTGTCTGCACTCGTTATAAAAGCCTATGGAAAGATGGGATGGAGAGAAGTTGGAAGAAAAAAAAGACAAAGCATACAAAGAGAAAATGTGGAGGCTTCTAATGTAGAAAAACTCCTAAAATGCAGGAAACATGTCCCATAATGGCAAGAAAGAACGTTATTTTTCATGTATACTCCTATGACAGCTTATTCTGATAAATCACCTGCAAGCAGTTACTCTTTAATGCTGAAGTTACATCTACACAGATACTGAATAGTTATTGTACATTTGCGCTCTCACCCACATACACCTGCATCTTGGAGAAAGTCTAATCTTCCATTTCTCAGCTCTGAAAACACTGGCAATCAGAATAAATCTCTGGCTCAACAACCCATTTTTTTAATGATTTTGTACATATTACAGCATATTTTAATGACTCAACCATGAAAACTTAAAGTGGCCATATACGTACAGTGGGGGAAATAAGTACTTGATCCCTTGCTGATTTTGTAAGTTTGCCCACTGACAAAGACATGAACAGCCTATAGTTTTAAGGGTAGGTTAATTTTAGCAGTGAGAGATAAAATATGAAACATAAAATCCAGAAAATCACTTTGTATACATTATATAAATATATTTGCATTTTGCCGAGAGAAATAAGTATTTGATCCCCTACCAACCAATAAGAGTTCTTGGTCCTACAGACTTAGATGCTCCTAATCAACTAGTTGCCTGCATTAAAGACAGCTGTCTTAGAGTAAGTTCACACTTACGTTGTTTTGCATCAGTCACAATCAGTTGTGTGACTGATGCAACGGATGCGTTGCAGACAGTGGCACAAATGAGGTGACTGATGCTGCAAAAAAAAAGATCCTTTTTTTTTTATACGGTTTGGCCGGCTTTTGTGAACGATCAGCTGATCGTTCACAAAAGCCGGCTGATCAGCTGATTGTTCACAATAGTCGGCAAATCAGCTGATCGACCGGCTTTTGTGAACCATCAGCTGATCGTTCACAAAAGCTGGCTGCCGGGTGATCAGCTGATTGTTGACAATAGCCGGGCGATTAGCTGATCGTACACAGTAGCCGGGCGATCAGCTGATCGCTCACAGTAGCTGGCCGCCGGCCAATCAGCTGATCGTTCCGGCCACTGGAACTAAATTTACAGTCAATCATGGTTTTTTACCGTGCGCATGCTCACAGTAAAAAACTGATCCGCCGCACACAAAAAACGTTACATTCAGCGTTTCTCCCACCTGACGGTCAGTCAGTAAACGACTGATCCGTCACGCGAGGATGAAACACAATTCCATCAGTCACAATCTGTCACTAATAAAAGTCTATGGGGAAAAATGGATTCCTGCAAAATATGCAGCATACCGTAATCCCTCAAGGCAACGGATTGTGACTGATGCTAAACAACGCAAGTGTAAACTTACCCCTAAATTGTCACCTGTATAAAAGACTCGTGTCCACAAACTCAATTAATCAGTCAGACTCTAACCTCTACAGCATGGGCAAGACAAAAGAGCTTTTTAAGTATGTCAGAGACAAGATCATAGACCTACACAAGGCTGGAATGGGCTACAAAACCATAAGTAAGGTACTGGTTGAGAAGGAGATAACTATTGGTGCAATAGTAAGAAAATGGAAGAAATACAAAATGCGTGTCAATCGACATCGATCTGGGGCTCCATGCAAAATCTCATCTCATGGGGTATCCAGGATCATGAGAAAGGTGAGAGATCAGCCTAAAACTACACGGGGGAACTTGTTAATGATCTCAAGGCAGCTGAGACCACTATCACAAAGAATACCATTGATAACACATCACACCGTAATGGATTAAAATCCTGCAATGCCCACAAAGTCCCAGTGCTCAAGAAGGCACAGAAGGTGCTGTGGTCAGATAAGACAAAAATTTAGCTCTTTGGCAATAACAAATGAACCCTATGCCCGAAATAACACCATCCCCACTGTCAAGCATGGAGGTGGAAACCTTATGTTTTGGTGGTGTTTCTCGGCTACGGGCACAGGACTACTTCACCGCATCAGTGGGACAATGGATGCAGCCATGTACCTTTAAAATCCTGAGTGACAACCCCCTTCTTTCTGCCAGGACATTAAAAATGGGTAGTGTCTGGGTCTTCCAGTACGACAATGACCCAAAACATACAGCCAAGACAACAAAGAAGTGGCTCAATAACAAGCACATTAAGATCACTGAGTGGCCTAGCCAGTCTCCAGAACTTATTCCCATAGAAAACTTATGAAGGGAGCTGAAGCTACGAGTTTGTAATAGACGGCCTCAAAATCTAAATGATATTTAAAGATCTGCAAAGAGGAGTGGACCAAAATTCCTCCCGATATGTGCACAAACCTCATAATTGGCTACAAAAACGTCTGACTGCTGTGCTTGCCAACAAGGGTTTTTCCACCAAGTATTAAGTCTTGTTTGCCAGAGGGATCAAATACTTATTTCTCTCTGCAAAATGCAAATAAATTTATATAGTTTATACAATATGATTTTTCTTTATTTTATTTTGGATATTCTATCTCTCACTGTTAAGATTAACCTACGCTTAAAACTATAGACTGTTCATTTGTCAATCGGCAAACTTGCAAAATCAGCAAGGGATCAAATAATTATTTTCCCCACTGTAGATGAATTTTGGTTGAAAAGGTCAATTTTGAACATTTAGGTCAAAGATCATTTTAAAATGTACAATCATTTGCAACAGGTGATGCCAATGGAGGGGATTTTTTTAAGTTAAATTGCCTTCTCCTTTACCCAGTCGTAGCTAAATGTGATTTGTAGTCCTTTATGGAATTAAGAGCCACGATTGTAGCCTCCAAAATGTTATCTTGATCACTCTTGTTTTGAACACAGTGGGCGATCCCATGAAATACTATGAAAACTTTTAATAACGGTTTCTCGATTCATGAAAGCTTTTACACCAATATTTTGATGTAAAAAGCTTTGAAACTATAGACTGAACTAATTTTTTTATTTGATATTTGGCATTCTCCGGCATTTTTGCCCATCTCAGACAAAGTATGTAGAGCTAGAATGGGGCGTGGCAACCAGCAGTTGACAAATTCATGACCAGCGGCAGTCTTTACTACGCCACAAATCTTACTCCAGCAGGGACTGGAGTAGGATTTGTTGTGAACCGCACAACGAGATGCACAACAATTGTCCGGCTCTCTTGATTCATGAACAACGCCATTCTTGAGGAATTGGGCCATAGCATTTTCCTAATCCCATTGATGAAGTCTTCCACCGTTGGCATAACTGAATTATAAAAGAGATGAACACTACCGGCTTAATTCATAATTAAGCAGGTGCAGTCATATAATTCAGTATGTCAAGAGGATATAGAGATGGATATTGTATGCAGCCAGATACCAGTTACTCCTTTTTACGGTCCCCATTTATTAAAGGACAGTAAAAATGTACTTTCAAATTCTTACAGCTTTATGAACCTAGTTTTAATCAATGTGTTTTATTGGTGAATGGAAAAACAATAAAGGTGACGACCAAGTGTAATTGAGTAGGTCTTTGGCGTAAGTACATTCTTCTGCCAAGACATTTTGTGTACTTCCTTTATGTTAATAAACAACTATATTAATCATGTGGATGCCTTATACTTGTTTGATGTGTATATACTAGGTATTTTTTCCTGTTTTGAAATGGAAGGCAATGAAAGATATCACTTTCCCCAGACAGGCAACTGCTCTGCTGCAAAGTCATGGAGCAAACTGAGTTTCTACAATTATTACTGTCATAAGAATGTCCTATCCCTGATAAATATCCAAGTAGAGTCCTTCTATAGTTATTAATGCCTTCCTTTTCACTTCTGTGGAAGTTGTTCTCCACGTGGTAGATGTTTTCTGAACATATTTTTATCTTCTAGGAGAACCAGGTTCTAAAACCGTAATGTCCAATATACATAGTAATAATAACAAACCGAGGTAAGCCAACACCCAAACACAGTACCAGCAAGAGACTGTATATGAAATATCACAAATACATTGTCTACATTGTCAAAAACTAGCAATTGTATAGCAAGGGATACTTCCTAGAGGGCATTAGGTCGAATCATTTAATCATTTTGGTGGCTTTGTTGTAATTTAACAAAACATGTTGCACCTTTACCGTGCTATCTAGTGTATACAAAGGCATTGGTGCTAAGGTCATCCGGTTTAGCTTTGTCATATTATAGCTGTCAGATGTTGTAAGAACTTTAATTTGCCCTGTCTGTTTCTTTTAAAGCTTTGCATATGGCTTAAAACTGATAGTATAGTGCGAGGTGTAAATCTTTCTTTTCTTTTTTTTTTTTTCTTCCCCTCCCAAATCATATGGTTGCTGTTAGTGTATGCCAGTCTTCTACTAGGGTTCACCACGTACGTTCACTGATTTGGGTTGCTCCAAAATTTTATGGTGTAGGCTGTATACCAAAAAAGTCACACTGAAATTGACGAGTTTAATGGGTCAAATAAAATGCATTCACAAGGTAGACAAATGTATTTGTGGTATTTCATATATAGTCTCTTGTTGGTACTGTGATGTTTGGGTGTTGGCTTACCTCCATCTGTTGTAATGCTCTCATCAGATAGTATCCCGTAATAGGATTGCCATATTCAGTTGTGTACTCACCCATTTTTTCAACTTTACCAGCCAAACAAAAGGCAAAGTTAGATGCATTTTGTTCTGCTTTCGCCCACATGGAACAGTTTGGCATATTACTTATTAGGTTTAGTAATTTTACAGTTCTCGAGCCTTGTACAGAGTGGAAATATAAGAGCAGTTTTGACCCTGAATACAAAGGCAGGAATGTAGTTACTCCATGTTTTACTATATTACAGAGTTATTCACACTTAAAGAGAGTTCAGACTACATCTAGGGCTACCATTGTTCTTTAGTTCCGATCTGCCAATGCAGAAGATTGGGCTAAGCTAGGGCGCCCCTGCCAGGGCATGACTCACTCCCACTGTCTAGTAGAAGCCTCCTGTGTCATGCCTCCAGGTATCTGATCTCCTATTCTATAGGGCCATACTTAGTCTTCTGTTCTCATCTTTGT
This sequence comes from Anomaloglossus baeobatrachus, assembly GCF_048569485.1. NCBI lineage: Eukaryota > Metazoa > Chordata > Amphibia > Anura > Aromobatidae > Anomaloglossus > Anomaloglossus baeobatrachus. The sequence goes on from NC_134354.1 coordinate 624,519,689, forward strand.
GGAGCTCTTACCAGTTGCATGTAGGGATACAAGTCTTAGTAGAAGGTTATTACAAGTGTAGGTTGCACGTGTAATAAAAAGAGGGTTTGTTCTTCTTCATGCAGTACTAGTACTAGTATTAGTTTTCCCACCGCAAGGACTTGTTTAGGTCATCCCATGGCTCCTGTGTCACCCAGTGAAGCATTTGAGAAATTAGGGTTTTTGGTACTCACCGTACAACTATTGTTAGTGTTTGTCTCTAGTGTCTGTATTCTTAGGGTCATCCTCCAGGTGGCAGCATAAAACCCATGATTCTTGCTTTCCTTAATGAAGGCTACAAGTGAGATTTTACAGGGAGTAGCTAAAATCCTCATATTCTTACCTATATCATTCCCTGCGTTACAGAGCCACCTTCCCAATTCTCCCCACTGGCCTTCTGTTTTTTTTAGACATAGTGATGTCATCTTGAATTCCCTACATGACCGCTGCAGCGGTCTTCACCAGCTTCAAAGGGTAAATGATGTGCGTATATATTATTGACCTAGGTGTGTTGCTGCTTGTGTGTAACTTTTTAAGTAACCAGGACAGCCTCTTTAAATTGATTGAGTGTACAGACCAGAAATATGGCTTTTATTATTGTAAACACGCAATCGCAAATGCAGATGTACGCACACGGACACACAAACATAACAGATATGTTCACAGTTTATTGCTGCTCCTTCTTTTTTTTTTTTCTCTCTTTGATTTAGCGTTGCCTGCGGATACTGTTATTTGCATGGATGCTCGACTTAATTTATAAACAGCAGTTGTCTGTCCTGTCACTCCTTCAAAGAATGAAGCTTTTAAAGAACTAGAACTCTACTCGCAGCATATCGTGTTTCTGGAAAGTAAAATAGCTGTGTGCATTTCATCTATTTAATTTGCATTTAACCGATTAAATCTTTTGTTTTTCATTTTAGGCGGATCCCCTTATTTAGCAATGAAAATAAATGAAGCAAAGGACTTACTGGAGTCTAGTAAACAATGACATAAGAGAGATGAATAATTAATTTGTATTAAAGCTATTTGCTGCCAGGAAAGATAGCGCACTGTCTGTGCCTGTCTACCTGTTAGCGAGATTTTTATTTTTTTTTTTTAAATGTTATTTATACACTTTATAAATATATATTTGATTAGAGAAACCATTCTCCCTTGTCTTATATTTTAACTGCAAGGAAATTGTTCAATGGTAAAACCACAACCGATGTCATACATGACCTGAATTTCATGGGTGTACGTTGCATGGACTAAATCAGCCGTCTCTTCGAATCTGCATATTTTTCAGCCTCTTTTGTGTACATGCCTGGGCAAATAGACATTGGTGTACCCTTGGCAAGCTCACAAGAGCAGGAGCTGTAGAAACTTCATCACATTCTGTGCCTGGATCCCAGCTGTTCTTATAAGGGGCCATCCGCCAGCTTCACAATCATCTCTCTCTTTGGACCATCGTCTTTATACATTGGATGCAGAGCACGTCCATGTAATGTGGAGAAAAAAAATAAATATGTAATAAAATGTTGTAGTCGCTGCCAGCTTCTCCCGGCAATCAACGGCTACTGGCTGAATAGAGCGGAAAACTCACAAACAACTTCAACAGGAGGGGAGGGAAAGCTATCCATTTTATTTAAAGGGAAGTGTCAGAGCTGGCAATTATATAAAATGTAAATTGTATGCGTAGCACATTAGAAATTACATTTTATAGGACTCATCAAGGCCCCCCTGAGCTTTAATAAGCAGTAAGTTCGAAAGATCAATCTATGCGAGTGGGCAGAAAAACAATGCCTGGCATCATTATGAATGTTCAGCTCCGGCTGTGAGCTGGGAGATGCCTAATATTCACAAGGAAATTAAAGAACAGGCCTACTGTGTTAATGGAGTATACAGTGGTGATCTACACTACCTTTGTTATGTGGAATGTGTTCTGAGGTCAATGAGCCATGTGAAATATTGAGCATGTAATGACCTATAAATGTTAGCATGCTGCAATCGAGGTTCCCTATAGAAAGCCTAAATGTTATGTCTCCTGCCATTTTATTTCAATCTTCCAATATACTAATTTGTTTTTAAATGTATGGGATTTTTTTTTCCCCTGTCAAAGTACAAATTTCAGTTGTACATTATAAAATAGATGTCATTTATAGTACAATGCAGAGACCGCTATTTTATGAAGTAGACCTGTCAATGGATTTTACTATTTAAAATGAAAACGTTATTAAAGGGAACCTGTCACCAAATTTGGCGATTATAACCTGCGGCCACCACCAGTAAGCTTTTATATACAGCATTCCAGAATACGAATGATTCCAGAACGTAAAAATCACTTTTATAATACCTAGGGGATGGTCCGGTCCGATGGGTGTCATTGCTCTCCGGTCCGACGCCTCCTCTCTGCGGCGATCGCGGTCCTCCTTCGGCCAAGCCCAGTATGGATGATGTGTTCTATGTCACCTACACAAGCCAGCATTGCGGTCCTGCACAGGCGTGCTTTGATCTGCCCTGCTCAGTGCAGGTAATGCGCAGATGCGAGGAAAGGTGAAAGACCACCCGTGCTTGCGCACTACAATACTTTGATCTGCTCTGAGCAGGGAAGATCAAAGCACGCCTTTGCAGGACCGCAATGTCGGCTTGTGTGGATGCTGTAGAGAGGAGGAGCCCATCGGACCGGACGGCCTAGGTGAGTATTAAAAAAGTGATTTTTACGTTCTACAGAACGGCCAGGGCTCTTATATACAACATTCCAGAACACTGTTTAGAAGGGCTTACTGGTGGTGGCCGCAGGATATACTCGCCAAATCTGGTGACAGGTTCCCTTTAAATAGATCCCTCAGACATAAGAGGTGACAATTTTTACTTACAAGATTCTGTTGCAGAACCAAAAGAGAGGGTATAGAGACAGAGCTCCTCCTTCCTCCTCTCCCCTCCTTTCTGCATAGAATTTTAGAAAAAACAACTGCCATCTCTTATTTCGGTAACACAAAAATCTTTATTCACTGACACAGATATTACCTGGCAATTGAGAATTTTGAAAAAGAATGTTCAGTACAGGAGGAGAAAGAAGCAAATTTGTCTGATAAAATATATTACAAAGTCGCTTATTTTCATGTGTATTGTTGATTTGTGAAATAAAAATGAAACGTCAAAATCTAAACTCCTCCAGACATTTTTATGCACCCGCACAGGAATATTCTCAGCTTAAAGCCTATTGGAGTCCCTCTACACCAGTGTTTCCCAACCTCAGTCCTCAAGAGGCAGCAACAGTGCATGTTTTCAGGATTTTCTTACTATTGCACAGGTGATTAATTGCGTGACCTGTGCAATACTAAGGAAATCCTGAAAACATGCACTGTTGGTGGCTCTTGAGGACTGGAGTTGGGGGAACACTGGTCTACACAGTTTAATGCCCCCACTGTGCCTTCTGTATGGTTTGATGCTCACACACTACATTACCCCCATAAAGTCTAATTCCTGGTATGATGCCTCCAATACATACTCAACTCTGCAACATCAACCGAAAAAGCTCTACAATATTGACACACAGCTCTGCTACATCAAAACACCCATAGTTCGTAGATTCCAAATATTTATACTTTTACTTTTATCTAAGGCAGGGGTGGGGAACCTTTTTAATGCCGAGGGCCATTTGGAATTTTCTACCAACCTTCGGGGGCCGCACAAAACTATCAACTTAAAATTACCCTGCTATACTTAGTCAAACAATTAACTCATCGTGGCGGCTGAAGCTTCTTGTTTTTGGTGCGGCTATATTATTCAATATTGATCTTATTGCTTCTCACAACTGTTTTTCCACGTTTGTGTCAGCTGGGACTGCTGTAAATACATCACAGGAGATGCTGAGGGCATATACATCACTGGGGAGGGCTGGAAGGACTAGACATCACTGGGGAGGGCTGGGAGGACTAGACATCACTGGGGAGGGCTGGGAGGACTAGACATCACTGGGGAGGGCTGGGAGGACTAGACATCACTGGGGAGGGCTGGGAGGACTAGACATCACTGGGGAGGGCTGGGAGGACTAGACATCACTGGGGAGGGCTGGGAGGACTAGACATCACTGGGGAGGGCTGGGAGGACTAGACATCACTGGGGAGGGCTGGGAGGATTAGACATCACTGGGGAGGGCTGGGAGGACTAGACATCACTGGGGAGGGCTGGGAGGACTAGACATCACTGGGGAGGGCTGGGAGGACTAGACATCACTGGGGAGGGCTGGGAGGACTAGAAATCACTGGGGAGGGCTGGGAGGACTAGACATCACTGGGGAGGGCTGGGAGGACTAGACATCACTGGGGAGGGCTGGGAGGACTAGACATCACTGGGGAGGGCTGGGAGGACTAGACATCACTGGGGAGGGCTGGGAGGACTAGACATCACTGGGGAGGGCTGGGAGGACTAGACATCACTGGGGAGGGCTGGGAGGACTAGACATCACTAGGGAGGATTATATATCACTTGGGAGGGCTGGGAGAAATTTAAGGACATTGCTAGGGGTTCTGACATACCAGGGGGGCACAGGCAGCAGTGTGAAGGCCGCAGGGGCATAGGCAGCAGTGTGGAGGCCACAGGGGCACAGGCTGCCGTGGGGAGGCCACAGGGGCACAGGCTGCCGTGGGGAGGCCACAGGGGCACAGGCTGCCGTGGGGAGGCCACAGGGGCACAGGCTGCCGTGGGGAGGCCACAGGGGCACAGGCTGCCGTGGGGGAGAGTGAGGAGCACAGGCTGCCGTGGGGGAGAGTGAGGAGCACAGGCTGCCGTGGGGGAGAGTGAGGAGCACAGGCTGCCGTGGGGGAGAGTGAGGAGCACAGGCTGCCGTGGGGGAGAGTGAGGAGCACAGGCTGCCGTGGGAATGCACGAGGAGGACGGGACACTGCACGGAGAACAGGCTGCAGTGGGAATGCGCAAGGTGGATGGGACGCTGCACGGAGCACAGGCTGCAGTGGGGATGTGCAGGGGCACACACAGGCATGGGAGCACAAACACACCTGTCGGACGCTGAGGTAGTAGCTTCTCTTCTGTGGAAAAAGAGCGAGTTGAGCGCTAACTCCACCCACAAAGTACGTCCTCACGCTAGCATGAGGACGTAAGCCATACAGGGTTTAAAGGGCCAGCAGCAAGCAAGACGCTGCTGCCTCCCGAGCTCTGTGGACTGTGCAATGTGCCCGGGGGCCGCAGAAAAGGTCATGGCGGGCCGCATACGGCCCGCGGGCCGGAGGTTCCCCACCCCTGATCTAAGGGGATAAAAAAATTCAGAAGTTTGTCCAAAAGAAAAATGTGCTTTTGTCGGCATTTTCCAAGAACCTGTAGCGTTTTCATTTTTCAGGATCTGGGGCTGTGTGATGGCTTACTTTTTGCGTCTTGAGCTGATGTTTTTATTGATGCCATTTTTGTGCAGATTCTAATTTTTGATCACCTGTTATTGCATTATTAAAAAATGTTACGGCGACCAAAAAAAAACAATTATTTCTGCGATCCACCCACGCCTGTTAGCTGCACATGTCTGCTGATCGGATTAGCAGATATGTGCGGGGATTACTGCGGGTTTGCTGCCAGAGCCTGCGATTACCCATATATATATATTTAATGTCCAAGGTTGTGAAGGGGTTAAGGTGAACGTATTGTGACTTTCTCTAAACTTTTGAATGCACATATCCAACAGTTTAATGTTTCAGTACTTTTTGCGCAACTTGCTGTTTTCCAACAAGGAGCTTAATGGCAAAATTCACTACAGATGTTTGATCCATGAATCACCCAATAGGTTTTGGGATTCAACTAGAATTGGTATTAAAGAGAACTTGTAACCAGATTTGTCCATTATAAGCTGCGGTCACCACCGGTAAGCTCTTACTGTATATACAATATTCTATAAGTGACCTCTTTTATTCTACTCACGTGCGGGTCGCTTCATACGGAGCCACACCTTAGTTGCCCTGACTGTGTGTCTTGGGTCATTGTCATGCTGGAAAACCCAGTCATGACTCCTCTGCAATGCTTTTACTGAGGGAAGGAGGTTATTGGCCAAAATCTCACAATACATAACCCCATCCATCCTTCCTTCAATACGGTGCAGTCGCCCTGTCCCTTTTTGCAGAAAAGCACAACCAAGGTATGATGTTTCCACCCCCATGCTTCATTGGGGCGGTGTTTTGGAAGTTGTACTCATCCTTCTTACTGTAAACACAGTGTGTGGAGTTAAAAACAAAAATTTTTTTTTTTTTGGTCTCATCCGACCACATGACTGTCTCTTCTGGATTATCCAGATGGTCACTGGCGAACTTCAAATGGACCTGGGCATATGCTGGTGTGAGCAGAGGGATTTTGTGTGCCCTGCAGGATTTTAATCCATGATGTGGTAGAGTGTTACTAACAGTAATATGTAAGCCTGGGGACCAAGCTCTCTTCAGGTCATTGACCAGGTCCTCCTGTGTAGTTTTGGGCTGATTCCTGACCTTTCTTAGAATCATCCTTACACCACGAGGCGATATCTTGCATGGAGCCCCAGACCGAGTGAGGTTAAAAGTCATCTTTTGTTTCTTCATTTTCTAATAATTGTGCCTATTGTCCTGTAGCCCATCCCAGCCCTGTACAGGTCTACAATTTTGTCCCTGGTGTCCTTAGACAAAACTTCGGTTTTGGGTAGAAATGAGCTAACTCAAGTTTCTGTGTTCATACTGGACACAGACTTTACGAAAGAAAAAGAAAGAAAAGAGGGGTTCAGGGGCTTTTCGAATGAAACCACTCGCGCAAGCATCGATGTGTTCAGGTACGCTCCGTTCTCAGCCCAGTGTGAGCCGCTTGCAGTGTTTGAACAGCGCCCTGGTGGTGATAACAACAGGATCGGATCTAGTGTGAACTTTATCTAAAGTCTGGCTGAACTCGCCTAAGGCCCCCTTCACATATCCGTGTCTCCAGTACGTGTGACGTTCATTTTCACACATACCGGAGACACGGGCACACGTAGACCCATTAAAATCAATGTTTTCACATGGACTGTGTGTCTGTATGGAGCATACATGTGTCCCTGTGCTCCACATGTAGACATGTCCGTTTTACTCCAGCAGGAACAGATGTGCTCCATATGACATCAGTGTGACACGTACCGGAGACAACCACGTTTCTGTGAAATAAAATTAATTTCTATACTCCCTCTCTCCGGCACTGCTGTCTCTGCCATTGCTGTCACTTGATTCCGACCCCCGCTCATTATGCTCATCACATATTATTCACTGCACTTCGGACCGGAGGCAGCAGCGGGGAGTCAGAAGGGTCAGAGACCGCAGAGCACAAAACATCAGCACCGTGGACATCAGGGATAGGTGAGCAGAAAGTTCCTGCTCTCCCTGTGTTACCACGGATAGCACATGGAGAACATTTGTGTGCTAAACTCACGGCACATGGAGGGCCATACGCACCATCTACATGTTCGTGCAAAACGTGCGTGTTTTTCACGGACATGTGAAAGGGGCCTAACCGAACTTTGACTGGTCCTCTAATCTGTAGTCTTGGCTTTGGTGGAGAGTTTGGAGTGTGATTGAGTGTGTGGACAGGTGTCTTTTATACAGGTAACTAGTTCAAAGAGGTGCAATTAATACAGGTAATGAGTGCAGAATAGGAGGGCTTCTTAAAGAATAAAATAACAGGTCTGTGAGAGCCAGATTTCTTGCTGGTTGGTAGGTGATCAAATACTTATTTCATGCTATAAAATGCAAATGAATTATTTAAAAATCATACAATGGGATTTTCTGGATTTTTTTTAATTGTCTGTCACAGTTTAAGTGTACCTAAGATAAAAATTACAGACCTCTCCATTCTTTGTCGGTGGGAAAACGTGCAAAATCAACAGTGGATCAAATAATTATTTTCCCCACTGTATGAGGACACACCTAAGCTTATACTTGATCATAACTGAGATTACCACACAGATACAGGAACAGAAGAAACATATAGTGACTAGTAACAATGATTGTTTATAAAATAAAGGCAGTCTCACGCTTAAAGATATAGTGCATGGTGAGACCTGGAGCCTGAAAGTCAGAGGTTCAAAACATTGTTACCTTTTTGCTTGTCACTGTAAGTATATAGCTTGGAAATTAGATGTTATCATAGTTTGCTTTATTCAAACTGTGTGATTTGAACTCTTTCCGAAACTACGTCCACCCTTTTGGACACTACTTTTATGAATTACTTTTGGAATCTTTTTCACCCCAAAAATAGATTCAAAGGTACTTAATAATTAAAGTATTGATGGAATTCAATGGAAACCACATTCAAACCTAAAGGGGTTATTTATAGGATTTGATACTGACTCTAACATGCAGAATCCTAAGGCCATGTGCACACGGGAGAAAATACCTGCGGAAAAGCTGCGGAAAACCTGCAGATTTTCTAGATTTTCCAGATAAATCCGCAGGTTTGCGCAAGTACAGACACTCCCCATGTTATCCTATGGGATTTGGAGAGTGCTGTATCAATGCTGCAGTATTTGCGGCTGCGGAAAATGCTGCAGATTTCCCGCAGCCACATGTAATTGTATGTCAATTATTCATGTGGAATTATCTGCAGAATTCCTGCCTCTCCACTATGGAGATACAGGGCAGTAAATCCGCACGAAATCCGCACTGTTTCTGCAGGTTTACCGCAACAAATCTGCAGAAATACCACATCAATGGAAAGCTGCAGATTCCGGGGAGTTGCTGTGTGAACTTGCAGAAATGCCTGCAGAAAGGTCCGCAGGTATTTTCTCCCATGGTATAAGTACATACAGAAATTGATCAGAGAAATATGCGACCATGCACAACACTAAAAAGTGTATGGTGTAAAATAATAAATATATGTTCCAAAAAAATAGTGTGTGGGTCCTATGGATGTAGCTGACCTACGGTAGCAGAGACTAGGCACCGAAAAATAGAACAAAAAATTCTAAGGAGAACCGATTTGGTCAAAAAAGTATAACAAATTTTATTATTAAAATGAATGCCAACTGGCAGAGAGCTAAAAACAGGGGCATCACATGTGTAAATATTGAACAGGTAGGGACAGGTATCAATGTACAGGTATAAGGATAAGGATACTAGACCTGATGGTTTATAAAGGAAAAAAAAATTCAGGTATACAAAGCCATATCACGTTAACATAGTTATTCACAGTAAAATCAATGGTAAATATACAGTAATAAACCATCAGGGTAGTGAGAGCTGTGGTATGCTGTGTAAATGGATGTTAAGGAGGTGTGCATATACAGCTCAAAGAAATCATTAATATGGCCTATTGTGCAAAAATAGAGACATGTGTCCACATAAATAGGGGAGTATTGGTGATAAGAAAAGGTTGTTTTACCTGGATACAAGAATACCTGTGTTCACATGTGACGCCAGCCCCGACGCGCACGTTTCGGCGTCACCTTCGTCAGGGGGTCAATCGAAGGTGACGCCGAAACGTGCGCGTCGGGGCTGACGTCACATGTGATGCCCCTGTTTTTAGCTCTCTGCCAGTTGGCATTCATTTTAATAATAAAATTTGTTATACTTTTTTGACCAAATCAGTTCTCCTTAGAATTTTTGTTCTATTTTTCGGTGCCTATTTTCTCCCATGGGCACATGACCTTACAGTGCCTTATGTACTGCTTGGTTTCCGCATTTTCACACTTACTAAACTTGTCGCGTAACCACTCCATGCGAGGAGTATATTTAAGATTACGAGTCATCTTCTTTACTACTTCTCAGTTGTTCCTACTGAGAAAAGCAAAAGAAAAAGTAGTCTGCTCGTGATCAACTGTAGTCAATAAAGACGTGACAAGTAGTGATGAGCGAGCATGCTTGTCACTACTCGGTACTCGCACGAGTATCACTGTACTCGGGCTGCTCGGCGGGGAACGAGTAATCTCGCGATACTCGTGCTTTACTCGTGGTCTTCATTTCTGCATGTTGGCGCTCTTTTGAGAGCCAGCCCTCATGCAGGGATTGGCTGGCAGACCACTGCAATGCCACAGCCCTGTTAGTTGTGGAATTGCAGTGATTGGCCGGCCTGCACAGCGTCACCGAGCCTTTATATAGGCCGGCGCGCTGTGCTCTGCTCACAGCTATTCTGACAGTGAGTGTAGGGAGAGTGTCGCTGATTCAGGGAAAGCTTTGCGGCCCTTTATAGCTTTTTCAGTTGCAGGGCTGCAAACAGTGTGACCAAAAGTCCTTCTCAGGACTATTCTAGTTGTATACAGGCAGGCAGGGTATAGCCAGGTCGGCGTACAGTAGCAGAGTCCTTCTCAGGACTATTGTTGCTATATACAGGCAGGGTATAGCCAGGTCTGAATACAGGCTAGTGACCAAAAGAGTCCTTGTCAGGACTATTGTAGCAGTATACAGGCAGGCAGGCAGGGTAGTGGTGACCGTATACCAGCCTTCATATCTGGGGCTGGTGTACACAGTGTAAAACAGTCCAGATAGTGTCTGACTTGTCTGTACTGTAATTGTCGCTCCCCAAAAAAACCTGTTAGGTTATTATTGCGTCCGTGCTTGGTTTTTAAAACCGCACGTGTGTGCCTGTTGGTGGCAGCGTACAGGTGCACTGGTGTGCGTTTACCAAACTATTATATAACGCACAAGTGTAGTGTATAATACACGTCAGTCAGCAGTGGCTGATAGTGTCAGAGTTCTTAATTTTTGCTCCTAAAACCTGTGTTAGGTTATTATTGCGTCCGTGCTTGGTTTTTAAAACCGCACGTGTGTGCCTGTTGGTGGCAGCGTACAGGTGCACTGGTGTGCGTTTACCAAACTATTATATAACGCACAAGTGTAGTGTATAATACACGTCAGTCAGCAGTGGCTGATAGTGTCAGAGTTCTTAATTTTTGCTCCTAAAACCTGTGTTAGGTTATTATTGCGTCCGTGCTTGGTTTTTAAAACCGCACGTGTGTGCCTGTTGGTGGCAGCGTACAGGTGCACTGGTGTGCGTTTACCAAACTATTATATAACGCACAAGTGTAGTGTATAATACACGTCAGTCAGCAGTGGCTGATAGTGTCAGAGTTCTTAATTTTTGCTCCTAAAACCTGTGTTAGGTTATTATTGCGTCCGTGCTTGGTTTTTAAAACCGCACGTGTGTGCCTGTTGGTGGCAGCGTACAGGTGCACTGGTGTGCGTTTACCAAACTATTATATAACGCACAAGTGTAGTGTATAATACACGTCAGTCAGCAGTGGCTGATAGTGTCAGAGTTCTTAATTTTTGCTCCTAAAACCTGTGTTAGGTTATTATTGCGTCCGTGCTTGCATTTAAAAACCGCACGTGTGTGCCTGTCGGTGGCAGCGTACAGGTGCACTTGTGTGCAATTTCCAGAAACTTTGATATAACGCACAAGTAGTGAATATACACGTCAGCAGTGCACAGCATTGCAAAATGCGCAAGGGCATTGGCAAGGAACAAGGAAGTGGACGTGATGGTGGTGCAGGCAGAGGCCGAGGTCGTGGGCAAGCTCTAATTTCGCCACAACAAAGGGCCACATCTAGTCGCTCGCACGTCCTGTCCCAAATTCTTGGGGACCGCAGCAGTACACCGCTCTTGAACCAAGACCAGTGTCAACAGGTTGTTAGTTGGATAGCGGATAATGCTTCCAGTCAGATTGGCACCACCACAAACACTCTGTCTTCCACACGGTCAAGTGTCAGTAGCCGTGATACTGCACCGCACATTTCTGAACCTGATCCTCCTTCCTACCACCAGGCTGAGTACACGTCCTCCTCGGACATTAATGATCCCACACTTGGACACTCGGAAGAGCTGTTCACGTTTCCATTCACACATTCTGGCCTCTCGCCAGCTCATATTGAAGTGGGTCATGAGGAGATCGTCTGTACAGATGGCCAAATATTTGAGCAGCCACGTTCTCACGAAGTTGGCAACGTGTCTCAACAAGTGGTGGACGATGATGAGACACAATTTTCAGCAAGTCAGGAGGAGGAGCAGGGTGCGGAAGAGGAAGACGACGTGGTGGATGATCCAGTAACTGACCCAACCTGGCAGGAGGATATGCAGAGCGAGGACAGCAGTGCACAGGGGGAGGGAGGCGTAGCATCACAACAGGCAGTAAGAAGCAGGGTGGTGGCCCCAGGCAGAAGTCAGGCAACCGTTCCCCGGAACAACACGACGACACAAGGTGCCTGTACAAATGTTAGGTCTTCACGAGTCTGGCAGTTTTTTAAGTTGGATCCAGATGATTCAAAAAAGGCCATTTGCAACACCTGCCGTGCCAGCATCAGCAGGGGTACCAAAACTAGCAGCCTGACCACCACCAGCATGATCAGGCACATGTCAGCCAAGCACCCGACTTTGTGGGAAGTACAACAGAGTCGAGGAGCAGTGCTTGCTGATGTCACTGCTACGTCTTCGCTGGTTGTGCATGCGAGCCAATCCTCTGTCCATGCTGCCTGCGAACAAGCCTCCTCCACTCCTGCACCTGCAGTTGCCTACGCAGAAAGAACACCATCATCAAGCACGTCCTTGTCCCAGCGCAGCGTTCAGTTATCCATTCAGCAAACCTTTGAACGCAGGCGCAAATACACTGCCAACACCCCACATGCCACAGTTCTAAATGCTAACATTTCGCGACTGCTTGCGCTGGAAATGTTGCCTTTTAGGCTGGTGGAGACAGAAGCATTCCGTGACCTGATGGCGGCAGCTGTCCCACGTTACTCGGTCCCCAGCCGCCACTATTTCTCCCGGTGTGCCGTCCCCGCGTTGCATAACCACGTGTCACAAAACATCACACGTGCCCTGAACAACGCTGTTTCACCCAAGGTCCACCTAACCACAGACACGTGGACAAGTGCTTGTGGGCAAGGCCGCTACATCTCGTTGACGGCACACTGGGTTAATATTGTGGAAGCTGGGACCCAGTCTGAGCGAGGGACGCAACACGTCCTTCCCACACCAAGGTTTGCAGGCCCTACCTCAGTCAGTGTTTCACCCACACTCTACAGCTCCGGAATGTCATGCTCTTCAGCCTCCTCCTCCTCCTGCGCATCCTCATCCACTGTGCCCTCCACACCAGTCACAAGCTGGAAGCACTGCAGCACTGCCTCGGCGAAGCGGCAACAGGCTGTGCTGAAGCTAATCTGCATAGGTGACAAACCCCACAATGCAGAAGAGCTGTGGACAGCTCTGAAACAGCAGGCAGATCACTGGCTCACACCTCTGAACCTAAAGCCAGGAAAGGTCGTTTGTGACAATGGCCGGAACCTGGTGGCGGCTTTGAGGCGAGGCCAGCTGACACATGTTCCATGCGTGGCCCATGTGCTCAACCTCGTGGTTCAGCGGTTTATAAAGTCATACCCAGAGCTGTCTGATCTGCTGGTAAAAGTTCGCCGCCTGTCTGCACATTTTCGAAAGTCACCTACTGCTTCAGCCGGCCTTGCCGGCTTTCAGCGCCGTTTGCATCTTCCGGCTCACAGACTGGTGTGTGATGTCCCCACGCGTTGGAATTCAACTCTGCACATGTTGGTCAGGATATGTGAGCAGAAGAGGGCAGTTGTTGAGTACCTGCATCACCTAAGCCGTCGGGAAATGGGTCAAACTCCACACATAACACCTGAGGAGTGGAGATGGATGTCAGACCTATGTACCATCCTCCAAAACTTTGAGGACTCCACCAAGATGGTGAGTGGTGATGACGCCATTATTAGCGTCACCATACCGCTACTCTGCCTTCTAAAACGGTCCCTGCTGAAAAACAAACATGATGCTTTGCAGGCGGAGCGCGATGAGTTGCAGCAAGAAACAGTAGTGGGTGTGGGTGATAACACACAGCCCAGCCTCGTCTCATCACAACGTGCAGTGGAGGACTATGACGAGGAGGAGGATGAAGACATGGAGCAACTCTCCGGCCAAATTGAGGATATGACATGCACACCAGTCATATCCTCGATTCAGCGTGGCTGGCCAGAGGACAGGGTAGATGAGGAGGAGGAGGAGGAGGAGGAGGAGGAGGAGGAGGACAGCATGTTCAGTCATCTTGTTGGTCAGGCTACTGAAGTCCTGGCTGTTAAGAGTCTGGCGCACATGGCTGACTTTATGGTAAGCTGCCTGTCTCGTGACCCTCGCGTTAAGAACATCTTGGCCGACAATCATTACTGGTTGGTAACACTGTTAGACCCACGCTACAAGGAGAACTTTTTGTCTCTTATTCCCGTGGAGGAGAGGTCAACCAAAATGCAGCAGTTTCGGAAGGCCATACTCACGGAAGTAGGCAAAGCATTCCCCTCACAAAACGCTAGCGGCATAGGTCAGGAATCAGTGGACAACCGAGGCGTACAGCCGAGAGAGGCACAAGTCCAATCCGCCAGAGGTAGGGGAACAGTCTTTAAGATGTGGGACAGTTTTCTCAGCCCCTCACGTACCACAGCCCCTGAGGTGCGGGGTAGTGCCACAAGAAATCCTAAGTTTGCCCAGATGCTGAAGGAGTACCTTGCAGATCGAACAACTGTACTCCGACATTCCTCTGTGCCTTACAATTATTGGGTATCCAAGCTGGACACGTGGCATGAATTGGCTCTCTACGCCTTGGAAGTCCTGGCCTGCCCTGCTGCTAGCGTTTTGTCAGAGCGTGTTTTTAGTGCCGCAGGTGGAATCATTACAGATAAACGCACCCGCCTGTCAACTGAAAATGCTGACAGGCTGACTCTGATAAAGATGAACAAGGGTTGGATTGGGCCAGACTTCACCACACCACCAGCAAATGAGAGCGGAGTTTAAAGTTTGCCATGTACCTCCACTCACCCATGGGTACACTTCTCGACTTTGGATAATCGCTGGACTGCTCCTCCTTCTCCTCATGCGCCATCATGATGACCGTTACAATAGTTAGGTCTTTGTTTCAGGTATACCCCCAGTGGTAAATTTTTTCGCCCATTCTTTGCAGAATGGACATTACAACGACAGGAGACCCGCTCCTTTGCAATGGGAACAATGTTTTGAGGCCCTCATGCACGTCTCTACCCAGGGACAACGTGGAGCCTCCCAATTTTTGGCTGCCCTGCCTAAGGGCTATACTGAAATACACCCACTTCCTTACAATGGGCACTTCAGGTTTACAGGCCATCATGCACGTCTCTATCCAGGGACAATGTGGAGCCTCCCAATTTTTGGCTGCCCTGGCAAAGGGCTATACTGAAATAGACCCACTTCCTTACAATGGGCACTTCAGGTTTACAGGCCATCATGCACGTCTCTATCCAGGGACAATGTGGAGCCTCCCAATTTTTGGCTGCCCTGGCAAAGGGCTATACTGAAATAGACCCACTTCCTTACAATGGGCACTTCAGGTTTACAGGCCATCATGCACGTCTCTATCCAGGGACAATGTGGAGCCTCCCAATTTTTGGCTGCCCTGGCAAAGGGCTATACTGAAATAGACCCACTTCCTTACAATGGGCACTTCAGGTTTACAGGCCATCATGCACGTCTCTATCCAGGGACAATGTGGAGCCTCCCAATTTTTGGCTGCCCTGGCAAAGGGCTATACTAAAATAGACCCACTTCCTTACAATGGGCACTTCAGGTTTACAGGCCATCATGCACGTCTCTATCCAGGGACATTGGTGAACCTCACAATTTTGGACTGCCCTGGCAAAGGAAAATACTACAAAGACTCACTTCCTCAAAATGGGCACATTAGACTCAAGAGGCCTTCATGTACGTCTCTTCTCAGGGACATCGGAGTGCCACACAATGTTTTCACGTAAAATCTTTCATGTATTAATCTCAAAAAGTAACATACACCAGCTCTATCTCACTATTGGGTATGTGCCCTTAACATTTCTGCCATGAAAAATCATTTTGGGGTCATTTTGGAAGGTTTTCTGGTGAGTCCGTAAAAATGGCGTAAAACGCGGACAAAATTGTTCACAGCTGTGACTTTTGAGTGATAAATGCTTCAAGGGGTCTTCCCCATGCTGTTGCCATGTCATTTGAGCACTCTTCTGAGACTTTTGTGCCATTTTTAGGGTTTCTCCATGCTGCCGGGAGGTCATTTCACAAAAATACTCGGGTCTCCCATAGGATAACATTGGGCTCGTTGCTCGGGCCGAGTACACGAGTATCTTGGGAGGCTCGGCCCGAGCTTCGAGCACCCGAGCTTTTTAGTACTCGCTCATCACTAGTGACAAGTATGGCGAATGTAAAAACAACGGTACCTTAACAGTATATTACAAACTGTTAATATTCCACGTTTGAGTCAGTGTCAAATCCAATAAATGTATCGGATAACCAATCTCAGCCACAACATTTCAGTCAGAAGAAAAAATATATCCACCACCATTGTAAAACACACAAAAACAAATCCATCTAAAACAGCTTATAGTTTATATACAGTGCAAATCCTTGTTTTCAAGAAACTTGGATACATTTAAAAACGTGGTATGAATCTAAAAAAGGCATTCTTTATATTACAATTGCAGCATCAGCCAAGTGAATACATTTGGAAAAATACACAAGAAAATAGCATTCAAAGTAAACCTCTGCAGCCTGAATCACATCAATAGTGCTTATGTTCAACAGTGTGTATGGCAGGGATTTTTTAACAGTATATTGTAAACTTTGCTATACTTAATTTTTGTTTTCAACGTATACTTTTTGTAATGTTGGTGAAACATAAGCATATGTGTACTATGTCTGGCAATCTCTTTTCTATTTTAGGGACAGACAAGTGGAATTGGTGTACAAAACAGAGGACCTCTTTGCTTCTTTTTGTACCAATCATACAAAAGATCAGTTTTGCGCATTATTTCCATTTGTCTGTTCATAATACAGAAATAATAAATTATATTGCCTAATGCAGTTATGTAAGAGTCCTTACATATTTGGAAAATATGCCCCCCAACATCCAATTACGTTATCCACAAGCATTTCTAACAACACATATACTCAAACCACAATACACTATTCCCACTGTTACATATCCTCAGTCATAGTTTGAGTAAAACAAGTATTGAACATGTCACCAATTTTCTAAGTAAATATATTTCTAAAGGTGCTATTGACCTGAATTTCTGACCTAATATCAGTAACAACCCCTTCCAATCCAAACAGGCAAAGAAATCTAACCACAGATGTCTATAAATTATGTGTACTAAAGAGAAATTACACAGGAAAAAAGTATTGAAGATATGAAGAAAGAGAGGTGCAAAAGCCATGGAAAGTCATGACACCAGCTGAAATCTATCAGTAATTAGAAAGCAATTCTTCCACTTAGTGAATAATAATAGCTGGTTCAGCAGATTACCTATAAAAAGGTGTTTTATTACCAAGGTACCACACAAGAAACATCTCATGATAGGTAAAACTAGTAAGCTGTTGCAAGACCTTCAAAACCTTATTCTTGTAAAACACACTGATGGCATTGGTTGCTGAAGATTTTTTAGACTACTGAAGGTTCCAGTGGGCTACAATCCCTAAGTTTATTTGAACATCATTTCACCTTAACCCCTTCACGACCATGGACGGATCTACCCGTCACGGATCGTGTGCCGTTAAGCCCCGCCCCCTGCCACGGGCAGGGTGCGGCGATCGGCGCACATAGCTGTTTTCAACAGCTGACATGTGTGCCTGCATGTTACGAGTGAAATCGCATTCCACCCATAACATTAACCCCTTACATCTCGCTGCCAAAGTCTGGCAGCGAGATGTATATATGCGCGGTGAAGATTTTCACTTACCGCCGCCCCCACCGGAAGTCACGTGAGTGATCACGTGACTTTCGGTGGTTGCCATGGTAGCACAGGGTCATGTGATGACGCCTGCAGCTATGACGTTTCACTTTCGTTTTCACTCGTCCCGGAGGCCAGTGAAGCAGGAAGTGACCGTATCTGCTGTTTACAGCTGTATAGCTGTGATCAGCAGATAGATCAGAGCGATCGGATTGCTGATCGCTATAGCCCCCTAGGGGGACTAGTAAAATAAAAAAAAGTAAAAAAAAAAGTTTTAAAACATTAAAAAAAAACTAAAACTTCAAATCACTCCCCTTTCACCCCACTGAAAATTAAAGGGTTAAAGAAAAAATATATACACATATTTGGTATCGCTGCGTTCAGAAATGCCCGCTCTATCAAAATAAAAAAATGATCTGATCAGTAAATGGCGTAGTGGCAAAAAAATTCCAAACGGCAAAATTATGTTTTTTGGTCGCCGCAAGTTTTACGCAAAATGCAATAACAGGCGATCAAAACATAGCATCTGCGCAAAAAATGGTACCATTAGAAATGTCAGCTCGAGACGCAAAAAATAAACAGTCACTGAGCCATAGATCCCAAAAAATGAGAACGCTACGGGTTTCGGAAAATGGCACAAAACGTACGCCACTTTTATTGGACAAGCTTGTGAATTTTTTTTAAACCCTTAGATACAAGTAAACCTATACATGTTTGGTGTCTCCAAACTCGCACCGACCTCAGGCATCATACCCACACATCAGTTTTACCATATAATGAACACCGTGAATAAAACATCCCAAACACTATTGTGCCATCACAATTTTTTTGCAGTTTTTCCACACTTGGAATTTTTTTGCTGTTTTCCAGTACACCATATGGTAAAATTTATGGTTTCATTTAAAAGTACAACTTGTCCCGCAAAAAACAAGCCCTCATATGGCAAGATTGACAGAAAAATAAAAAAGTTACGGCTCTCGGAAGAAGGGGAGCAAAAAACAAAAACGCAAAAACGGAAAGTGCTCTGGGGCTGAAGGGGTTAAACCAGCTACAATCAGGTGCTCCCCACAAGATTTCAGACAGAGGAATGAAAAGAATGATCTGAAAAGAATGATCTGAAGAGTTTTCCAAGAACCACCTGTGGAGAGTTACAGAAAAACCTGGAATCAGCAGCTACAATTTTTTCAAAGAAGATAAATAATGCACTCCACTTCCATACCTGTGTGCATGCTCACCACACAAGAGTCCATTGCTGAACAAAAAGCATGTTTATGTGCTTTTAATGTTTGCTCAACAATATTCAGACAAGCCTATGAAATACTGGGAGACTGTATTCTGGTCAAATGAGGCCAAAATTTTACTCTTTGGATTCCATAATATCATGTTTGGAGGCCAAAAGGCACGGTATATCACCTCAAAAACACCATACCAACAGTAAAATTTGGAGATGAGAACATCATGGGGTTGGGGCTATTTTTCAGCATACGGCGCTGGCAGCCTTCATATAGATGAGGGAGGGATGAATGGACAAATATGGCAAAACATTCTGGATAAAATCTGCTGCCATCGACCAGGATGATGATGATGATGATGATGAAACGAGGGTGGATATTTTAGCAAAACAATCATGCCAAACACAGCCAAGGAAACTCTCAGTTTCAGAGAAAGAAACTAAAGCTGCTAAAATGGCCCAACCTGACCTGAATCCAATAGAAAATGTATGGAAGGAACTAAAGAGGGAGTGGGAGACCGTGCGGTCAATCACCCAGCAATCAGGAAGTTATCACCTATCTGATGAACAATGGTTAAAAACAAAGTTGGCACAACCACATTTAATATAGACAACCACTGTTTCATTAATATTATTATGCTTGCTTATAGAGCACAATTAATTGTGCAGCACTTTACAGACATCATCATTACTCTCCCCATAGGGGCTCACATTCTAAATTCCTTATCAGTCAGTCTTTGGAGTGTGGGAGGCTTCATGGGAGAAGACTAAAGGCCACTTCACACATAACGAGATTGAGAACAAGATCGTTGCTACGTCACAGTTTCTGTGATGCAACAACGACTTTACTAGCGATCTCGTCATGTTTGACACGTACCAATGATCCGCCCCCTGCTGTGAAATCGTTGGTCGATGCTGAACAGCCTAGGCCATTTTTGGCTCATTGGATTCCTGCTGGGCAGGATGGATCTGTATGTTTGACACCTACCTATGATTTCGTTAACGACCTAGATTAGAACTTTAGTGTGGCACGTAGGCGTATAGTTGCGTCCCCGTTTCCGCGCCCCCTCTGCACCGATTGGTTGGCGCTGAGAACAATAGCGTGTAGTTGCGACACCGTTTCCGCACCCCCTCTGTACCGATAGGTTAGTGCTGATAACAGTGCTACGATCTGATTGGGTATCGCTTCATGCTTTGTTCCCTTTTGAGTCTTGGGATAGAACCTGTGACTACAACCTGTGACTACACAAATTGTTTGTGCGCACGCAGTTGGTGCTATAACGACCCTAGCCGCACCGTATGCGTCAAGGCGTGATTCCGTTCCGTTTCGTTCGAAGGAGGAATGAATCCGGGTGCAGATGCAGCTTCGATCCGAAAAGCAAGCAAGCAACCGGGTACAAAGTACGAATGAATCAGGGTGGAGTCGCAGGCTCTATTCTCAAAGCAAAGCTCAAAAGAAGTGACAAAGGATGACGCGATACAAAAGTTACCTTTTAGGCCCACCCACCTGCCCAATCAGAATGCAGTATTGGCCACCAATCGGAGCGGAGGGGTGTGGAAATGGCGACGCCCGGCCGGCCGCCCAATCAGAACGCAGTATTGGCCACCAATCAGAGCGGAGGGGGTATGGAAAAGGCAACGCAAATGTACGCCTACGTGGCTCACTGCGTTTCACTACACCCCTAATCGAGATCGGAATCGTTACCACAGCTGTTGTGTGACAGGGTCCCGACGATTTACAAGATCGTTATACGGGTCGCATGCTCGTTCCTAAAGTCGGTGTGTGTGACACCTCACATACGATTTCACCAACGACTCAGCAACGATCCGGGAACTGTGACGTAGTAGCGATCTCGTTCACGATCTCGTTATGTGGGACTGGACCTTAAGATCTGGCCTCTCATATTAACCTTAATATGTTGTGATCAAGATCCAGATACTTCTCAGTCGCTCATAGAGAATCCACCAAGCTCCCACACACATTGTACATTTTAACACCACCAAGCCATCAAAGTTAACAATCTGACAGAGTGTACATTGTGATGTGGTAAGGCCGCTATACTTAAACTTACAGTGCCGCCCAGACTTTGCTAAAAGAGCAGGTGACCTTAAACATCTGCTGGGAGACGGGCACATACACATCAGTATATAACCAACACCTTGCTTGTGCACCTTCTCTTCTATGCCTTTTACGTGACCTGCATCAAAAATTCAATTAGAAGTGGACTCCCGTGCTGTCTTAAGAAGATGGTCAGCAATATTTGTTAAATCGTGATTTTATTACGCGTTTTTGAGATCACATTTCCTTCCTCAGATAAATCACACATGTACATGTTGTAGGAGATGTGATCTCTGAAACGCGTAATAAAATCACGTTTAACCATTTCTGCTGACCGTCTTCTTACGACAGTGCTGGAGTTCACCTCTGTTTGAATTTTTGACGCTAACTCCTTGTGGTGCCTGCTGCAGCCGTAACCTACACGCTTTCAATAGCAGTTGTGACTATTTAGACAACTGTATCAGGTGAGCACATCTGATTTTTTTCCCTACAAATGTTTGTAACATTAGTACCGTATTGGCGCCTTTTGTCTTTTCAGTCTTCTTCACATTGATTTTATGTGACCTGAGTTTTTTGTAACCAAAAGGTCCTGGCAGGACATTCAGGGTTTTCATAGCCTGAATGGAGGAGGATCGACCTGTCAGCTTTCTGCTCCACTGTTATATTATTCAGCTGTATCTATGCCCTGAGGACACAGATGTCGTTGAAGTCAGGACACACTCCCGACCTTATGGAACAGATCACCAAACTTTGGATAGTGCCGCAGGATCCGGGCCAGTTGAGAGATTGAGTATATTAATAGGGGTACTTGACTTTACATATCAACTAGAATATGATCTTGTATCATGTATGGCGCACTATGCATGCAACACAACCTCAACTGGATTTTACATCTTGAAACATGTTCAACTAACTGTTATTTTGCAATAAAACATCATGACAAGTGTTTTCCCTTAACAGACAACTTCTTGAGTTGTATTTCTAATACACAGAAGACCAACAATATTGTAAAACACAAAATGACATCAATGTTTTTCAACTTTTCCTACTGCTAAATTTCACATTGCATAGCACATAGGGAATGTTTCTTAATGATCTTTTCTTTTGGCAACACTACAGTCTGTTCATTCTTGCAGAGATACAGCTGTTTCATCATGAAGATAGTTTTTGAATTCCCTATGTCCCAATACGGAGAAAAAGATACATTTTTCAGTATGCGTAATTAGATTTCAGATTCCAAAACATGAGCAAAGATGTGTCAACTTTGCTAAATTTTGTTACTTACATTATACTCAATAGTGCTGAATTTAAAATCCAACAGAATTACTTCCAATATACATTTAATCTCTAAAAGGCTAACAAGATTGCCTCGTTAGATGTGAAATTGCCTGCATAGCTCTGAAAGAGAATGATTAAAATTCAAATTAATTTATTACCTGCTAGATTGTTTCATTAGCTGCCTGTTTAAGTCACCCAGTCAGCATACCCTACTTTTTGACAATGCAAATTGTGGTAATGGCATACTGGAATATGCAGGCTTACAACAAATGGTATGTAATCAGTTTGATAAAAAACTAAAAAGAACTAGTTGGAAATTAATCATAATAATAATGCAGAATCAAAGTGAATTTGCACTGTCATCTTCATTTTACTATTGATTCTGTTACAGTGCCCTTGCAGTGTTTTCAGCTGAATTGCTTAAAGAGGGCCTACCACCAGGATTTTCATGTATAAACTAAAGTCAGTGTTATACTGGCGTATCATGCTGATTCTAAACAAACCTTTAGTAAGATCGGATGTATAGTTTCTGAAATATACACAAGTAAAGTTTGTGAAATCCACTGGTATTTAATGAAAGGTGCAACAAAATAACTAATAGATGGGTCGTGTTTTGCTACTTATTCCCGGCCCTATCTGCCTTCCTCCCCCTGTCTCTGTTAATTATACTAATTACAGTATATCAAAGATTTACTAAGTCTCTTCACTAAGATGGCTTCGGAGACATATCTACCAGGAAGAGCCCAGGAGGGGTGACATATATAACAGGAAGAGCCCAGGAGGGGAACAGATAACCAGGAGGTGGACATGTACCAAGAGGGGCTCATATATATCAAGATGAGCCCAGGAGGGGGAGATATATACCAGAAGGGCCCCAAGAGGGGGACATATGCAGTGGGGGGAAAAAGTATTTAGTCAGCCATCAATTGTGCAAGTTCTCCCACTTAAAAAGATGAGAGAGGTCTGTAATTGACATCATAGGTAGACCACAACTATGAGAGACAAATTGAGAAGACATCCAGAAAATTATTTTCTCTGAATTGGCAAGATTTTTTTTTGTGAAATTATGGTGGAAATAAGTATTTAGTCATCAAAAAATATGCAAGATTTCTGACTCTCACAGAACTGTAACTTCCTCTTTATGAGGCTCCTCTGTGTCCTCTACTCATTACCTGTAGTAATGGCATCTGTTTGAACTTGTTATCAGTATAAAAAACACCTGTCCACAACCTCAGTCACACTTCAAACTCCACTATGGTGAAGACCAAAGAGCTGTTGAAGGTCACCAGAAGCAAAATTGTAGCCCTGCACCAGGCTGGGAAGACTGAATCTGCAATAGGCAAGCAGCTTGGTGTGATAAAATCAACTGTGGGAGCAATAATCAGAAAATGGAAGACATACAAGACCATTGATAATCTACCTCAATCTGGGACTCCATGCAAGATCTCACACCGTGGGGTCAAAATGATCCCAAGAACAGTGAGCAAAAATCCCAGAACCACATGATGGGACCTAGTGAATAACCTGCTGGGACCACCGTAACAAAGGCTACCATCAGTAACACTCTACACTGCCAGGGACTCAGATCCTGCAGTGCCAGATGTGTTCCCCTGTTTAAGCCAGTACATGTCCGGGCCCGTCTGAAGTTTGCTAGAGAGCACTTTGATTATCCAGAAGAGTATTAGGAGAATGTCATATGGTCTGATGAAACCAAAGTAGAACTGTTTGGTAGAAACACAACTTGTCATGTTTGGAGGAGACAGAAGGCTGAGTTGCATCCAACGAACACCATACCTACTGTGAAGCATGGGGGTGGCAACGTCATACTTTGGGGCTGTTTCTCTGCAAAGAGACCAGGACGACTGATCCATGTGCATATGAAAGAATGAAAGGGGCCATGTATCATGAGATTTTGACTGCAAACTTACTTCCATCAGCAAGGGCATTGAAGATGAAATCTGGCTGGGTCTTTCAGCATGATAATGATCCCAAGAACACCGCCAAGGCAATGAAAGATTGGCTTTTTAAGAAGCATATGAAAGTCCGGGAGAGGCCTAGCAAGTCTCCAGATCTCAACCTTATAGAAAACCTTTGGAGGGAGTTGAAAGTCCATGTTGCCCAGTGACAGGCCAAAAACATCACAGCTCTAGAGGAGATCTGCATGGAGGAATGGGTCAAAATACCACGAACAGTGTGTGCCAACTTTAATAAGACTTACAGAAAATGTTTTATCCTCTGTCTGTCATTGCCAACAAAGGATATATAACAAAATATTGAGATTAACTTTTGTGTTTGACCAAATACTTATTTTTCCATCATAATTTGCAAAAAAAAATCTTGCAAAATCAGACCAGGTGATTTTCTGGACTTGTTTTCTCATTTTGTCTCTCATAGTTGTGTTCTACCAATGACATCAATTACAGGCCTCTCTCATCTTTTTAAGTGGGAGAACTTGTATAATTGGTGGCTGAGTAAATACTTTTTTCCCCATTGTATACACCAGGAAGGGGACATATATACCAGGAGGAGGACCTATATACCAGGAAGGGGACAAATAAACCAGGATAGGGATGTATATACCAGGATGGGATCATAAATATTTATATATAAACTTGGTTTTATTGATGCAAAACATATAAGGCTGACATAAACAAAGGTTAAAACATGGTATAAAAAAAGAATGGCTGAAATAGGGGGATGGACATAATCCTGTACTTATTCTCATTGCCTCCCTGACGAAGTAGGATATGAAACGTGCATTGGGGCAGTGGTACTGGATGGATCACCATGACTTCATAGGAAGTTCATTAAATAGCCTTTTCATGTGCCTCTTACTTGCCTATATAGTTTAACTTGTGGTGTTTACTGAACCTATGTTGCCCATACAATTTAGCTAGCTATGCTTACTTATGCACTTTACCTTTAGAGGTTACTGAGCCTATACTACTATTTCCTGTATGAACTTTTGAGCTGGGTTTGTGCAATATTTGCACTAAGTGCTTTCTAGTTACAGGTTACAATAGGACATTTTTATACCTCCTAGCGTGTAATATGCTTGCACTATATCCCCATTGTATGGATTATATTGATAATTTTATGTAAACAATAGCTTAATTTTTTTTTTTCCAAAACGTTTTTTATTGATTTTTCAAATTTGTAAAAACATGACAAGTATCATTGCAAAAGAAGAACATTCGTCTGACAAAATGTGACATAGAGGTGGGTGATACCCCAATTTGGAGTTCCATGTTGCTGTTCGATTTAAGATAGTATACAGTAACATTAAACCAAAACATAGGTAATGAAATATAATATAACATATGCAATACAATTCGTTAAATCTCTGTGTCGTCCCTGAATGATTTCAATTTTGCTAGCGTGTCTTGGTATTCCCAACCGTCTCGTCTCCCCCTCCCGCCAGAGCCCCCTCCTAGGTGATTCTCAGTTTACCCAGGCTGTCCTGGATATCGCTCAGGATATACCACTCCGAGTGAACAAAAGGTGCCATCAGGTTAATTATTTCTCCCTGTGTGAATTGGCTTTCAATAAAATGTCTCCATCTCACAAAAAACTTGGCTGTCAACCCATCTTTATCCCTCTCCGCTTCTAGTTTTTCCCACTTCAGAAGGTTGTGTAGTTCGCCCACAACCTCCTTTATGGATGGGCCCTCCCTTTGAATCCAGTGTTTTAAGATGCAACGCTTAGCTATCATGGCTATGTCATGCGTTATTGCGTATTTCCTCTTTTCCTGCGTGCTCGGTCCTCCTCCTACTCCTCCCTCAAAGGAGTGGAAAATCCACACCATTAAGTCTAGTTTGCTGAAAATTCCCCATGTTGACTGGGCAAATAGTCTGACTTGGTTCCAGAACCTAGCGATTGTCTCACATTCCCATAGCCCATGCAGCATATCCGTTTTCTCTTTTTGACACTTAGGACACCACCTATCCCTACCTGGTATGTTGAAACCTATAATGGCCCTATGTAGAATTCTGAATTGAGTGTCTCTCCATCTCTCATTGGTAATATGTTTCCGCACTTGTACCCATCCTCTCAGTATATCATCCACCACTTCTTCCCTTCCCAATTGTTTCCCCCACGCTTTTAAAGTCCGACTATCCTCCCGTGAGATAAGCACCCCCCTTAGCGATCGATAAATTTTAGAGACATTTATACTTGTTACATCACATTCCAGTAACTCATCAATCGAACTTCTGTTCAGCTCTCTTCCAACCACACCCAGGTCTCCTATTATTCCATGTTTCAATTGTTCATACTGGATGACATGTGAGCTATTAAGGTTGTACTTATCCAACACTTCCCGACCTGTCATCCACCTCCTGTCCTCCACATTCATAACATCTATCATTCTCCTGACTCCCCTCTCTTTCCATCTAGTAAATAGCTTGTTTTCTCGTCCCAGGGGAAAATTTGGGAATGCCCAGGGGTTCAAGTACTTGGACACTTTCCATGAGAGCCCCAGTTTTTTCCTTACCGACTTCCATGTTAGCATGGTGTCTCGGAATATAATTGAGTTCCTTATGTGCCCTTCAACCCTGGATAGTGGGGAGTGCAGAATGGACGTCAGATCCCACGGTGACGCATATCTAGTTTCCATCGCATGATCTGAGTGCCTACTCGTTCCTCTCACCCAATCAATTACATGCCTCATGATACATACAAGATTATACCCTTGGACATCTGGAAAGTTTAGACCTCCCTCCTCTGCTGACTTCATCAGCGTACACAGCTTTATTCTGGGTTTCCTTCCCCTCCACAGAAATTCTGTATACGCGGAGTTGAGCTTATTCACATCCTTTAGTTTTAGCAATAGCGGGATTGTCTGGAAGGGATACAGCAGCCTAGGAAAGCTCATCATTTTTATCAGGTGGCATCTTGCCAGTAATGGAAGTGGCAGACCTTTCCATCCCTTTAATTGAACTATAATTTTCCTGATTAGCGGTCCATAATTCAAGTTATAGATTGTTTCCACCGATCTTCCTATATGCACTCCCAGGTATTTAATTGAAGATTGTGCTATAGGAATTCCACATAGACAGCCATCCCTTATTTGTCCCCCCATTGTCCCATGATGCCCCTTTAGGAACATGATCTCGCATTTTTTTTTGTTCAGTTTGAAACCGGAGAATGAGCCAAATTTTTCAATCAAGGCAAGAGTCTGTGGCAAATCCGCACCGGGGTCCCCCATATAAAGTATGATGTCATCAGCAAAAAGCGCTGTCTTTACTTCTGAACCCCTTATCTTGATTCCTTTAAAGCTATTTTGTCCCTGTAGTATTCTTGACAACGGCTCGATTGCCAGGTTGAATAAAAGAGGAGATAATGGGCAGCCCTGTCTTGTTCCCTTCATCAAAGGGAACACGTCTGAAAGAAAGCCCGGAGTGTGTACCCTAGCTCCCGAGTTGGCATAAAGGTTTCTAATGTAAAGTCTCATCTTGCCTACAATCCCTATGGCCTCCATTACCCTGTCTAACCACCCCCAATTTACATTATCAAACGCTTTTTCTGCGTCAAGTGTAACTAGGGCAGGTCTAGCCCCTCCCTCAGTGAGACCCAGTATAACCGCGTCTACCACTAGAATTGTCTTTCGGATATTGGTAACGGCATTTCTCCCCTTAATAAACCCCACCTGGTGATTCGTAATGATCCTAGGTAAGATCTCGGCCAGTCTATTAGCCATGATCTTGGACATAATTTTTAAATCCTGATTTATGAGCGATATAGGTCTATAACTAGAGGGATCATCCAGGTCCTTGGTTCCCTTGGGGAGTAATTTAATATATGCTATGTTGGAATTTTTGGGTATTTCCGCCCCTCCCAGGAAAGCATTAAAGACTGAGGTTAGATCCGGCGAGATCAGATCCTTCAGAGCCTTATAGAATTCACTATTGAAACAGTCAGGTCCCGGTGCCTTGTTGGTGTTAAGCTCCCCAATTGTTCTCGTCACCTCCTCTACTGTGATATCTGCGTTTAAGGCACTCAAATCTTCCTCCGTCAAGCTAGGCATTTGGGCTTGTCTTAGCCACTCTGCCTCATCAGTCATGTCGTTATTCCCTGACCCATATAGTTTTCTATAGTAATCTCCCAACAGTTTATTAATGTCCTTAGGATCCGTAGTCACCTCTCCCCCCTTTGTTTTCAGTTTAGAGATCACTGTCATCTTTCTGCTGCCCCTTGCCAGATTGGCCAACATCCTTCCCGCCTTGTTGCCAAACCTATGTAAGTCAACCTCCTTGTGCGACCAGAATAGTTGTTCCTTTTTTTTGGCCCATTCGTCAAATCCCTCTTTTGCCTCCAGCCATCTGCCTTTTGTCATGGGAGATCTATTTGTCACATAATTTGTATATGCTACCCGTACTGCTTCACTATGGAAATTATAATTCTCATTGGTTTTCCGTTTGATCATGGCTGCGTACCCCACCAGACGGCCCCTTAGGACCGCTTTTGCCGTTTCCCAAAATATCACTGGGGACTCTCTATGTTCCTTATTGTCCTCTGCGAATTCTCCCCACCACTCCTGTAGCACCTTATGGAAATTATCTTGCCTGAGAAGGAACGATGGGAATCTCCATATGATATCGGTACCTCTCCTGAATTTCTCTCTAATGCCCAATCTCACCGGACTATGATCAGAGATCACCATATTCTCTATCACACAATCTTGCGTTCCACTCAGTAAATCCTGCGAGATCCAGAACTGATCAATACGTGACCAGCTATCATGAGGGTGAGAGAAGTGTGTATACTCTCTGTCATGTGGGTGAGTTAGTCTCCAGATGTCTTTCAGTCCTACGTCTTCTAATGTTACATCCCTATTGTCTAAACTCCTGCCCACATTAGCTGTCCCCTCCTCGCCCCTCCTCCTATCTTCAGCTGAGTCTGGGACGGTGTTAAAATCGCCTCCCACTATAATGTTAGCCTCCCCATCTGCTAATATGGTGGCCTTTATGTCATCATGAAATGTGATTTGTTGTGAATTTGGGCCATAGACATTATAAATACTGAGTTTACCCGCTGGACTAACGATTGTTAAGTGCTGCCACCTTCCATGGTCGTCTGCCTCATGTGCCACTACCTCATGACTGAATTGTTTATTTATTAGAATCATAGTGCCCGCTTTTCTACCTTGTGCCGCTGCCCCGTAAACGGTGCCCACCCAATGTTTCTTCATGCGGAAAAAGTCCTCCCCCCCAAGTGGGTTTCCTGTAATAAGGCAATGTCTGTCTTTAGTCTTTTCAGATGTCTCAATATCATTGCTCGTTTGTTAGGTGATCTCAGCCCTTTAACATTCCACGTAGTTATCTGTATCATGTTAACCTGTGTATTCTGCTTTTACTACTCCCTCCCCTATGGGCCCCTGCATCAAGGAAGACGAGATGTTCGACACTAGAATCACAGTTGGTACCACAAAATCGACACTCCCTTTCCCCACCTTGCAAATATAACAAATACAACAAAAAGCATGTAACTGTAAAACATATTTTCCCTTCCGAGAAATCCACGGCGCTTCCCGCCACGTTGGTGAGCTCCCCTATTCCTAGCCAAAATATGTAGCTCCCTAATCACCCCCCAAAAAATATATGTTCTATCCCCGGACTAACTGGAATAAGCCTTTGAAAATTATGCAAAAATTAGCACAGTATGTCAAAACCTCAGCAAGATTCTCCAGTCCTACTTATCTCTGACTCCAGGTAGCCATCAGTCCGCCCAGAACAGGCCCACTTCATTTGAATTTGGATGATGTTCCTGGACAAAGGAGAAAAAGAAAAAAAGAAAAAAAGACCAAGGGGAGAGAAGATGGAGAAAGAAAGAAGAAGAACAAAAAAAAAAAAAGAGGGGGGGAAGAGGACCCAGACTTTGGGATGTTTTCCTCTCTTTTCTCCCTTCCCCCTCCTCCTCTCACCTCCCCAACCCTCTCTCCGTAATGCATCCTCCTCAACGCCTCTCCCTGTTTGGGAAGAGAAAAAAAAAAAAAAACAGGCAAAAAAAGGAAAAACAATGAGCGAGTTCCATTTCAGGTATCATGATTTCTCTCCAAGGGTTGGTTCCTGTGTTCCAGGCGAGAATTATGCTGTTGACCCGGGCTTGGCCTCCTTTCCTCCCTGGTCTCGACTTGCTTTTGTCCCCCAAGACGTCCCACATCTCTTCCTGAGCTTGTGGGGGATCCTCTTCTATTATTCCCTTCTCCACTAGCTCCTTTTTCTTGCCTTTCTGACCTAGTCTTGTTGAGCTCTGCCATGAGAATGTTTTCTGCTTCTTTGTAGTCCTTGTAGTATACAAACGAGCCATTGGGGTTTCTAACTTTCAGTGTAGCAGGGTATAATAGCTGGCACTTTACTTTTTTGTTGTACAGAAATGAGCAAATTTTGGTAAATTCTTTTCTCCTTCTGGATACTTCCGCTGAATAATCCCCAAAAATTAGCAGTCTGTTGCCTTGATATTGTAGTGGACGCTTTCGTTCTCTAAAGGCCCTCAATATTTCCTCCTTATGCTTATAATCAAGGTATTTGACAATCACCTGCCTGGCTCTTATCGGGGTATTCTTGTTTGAGTTTTGGCCCTCTCCCTTATTCGCCTCCTGGTGTCTCAGTGGACCCACTCTGTGGGCTCTTTCAACTCTGAATTTCGCCTTTATGCCCAGGGCCTGCGGTAGCTCCAACTCGCATATATTATCCAACTGTCCAATCGACACAGACTCTGGCAACCCGACTATACGTAGGTTGTTTCGTCTCGATCTGTTTTCCAAATCGTCCGCTTTATCCTTCAAGTATTCATTAGATTTTGCTAGAGCTGCTATTTGTGCTTGCATAGCCAGTATTGTCTCCTCGGAGTCAGATATTCTCTGCTCTGATTCTGCCAGTCTAGAGGCATGGGCATTTATCTGTTTTTGCATATTAGCTAATGATGTTTGTATGGCTGCCTCAATAGCCACTTTAACCTCTTTTGACAAGTGTGATGTCACTTCTTCAGCCAGTTTTTTATAGTCCACATTAAGCTTTTGTGTGTACTTGTCTTGGCCTGCAGGTGGTGCTGTTTTCTTAGTTCTCTTTGTCTGGACTGGGCCACCACCTCCATCCCCCAATAACTTGCAGGCTTGTGATGTTGGTGTAGTAAGCTGCTTTTTGTTTCCTTTGGAAGGGGTACTATGAATTCTTGCATTTGACTTCCTGTGAGTCTGAGTGGGATTAATCTCCCTGTGCTGTTTGTCAGTTTCATCCTCCAACACTGCTGTGTCTTTGAGCTGCCCTGCTTTGTCTGCATCTTCTCTCCCCTCTGCCTCCATATCTCCTTCATCCTCCCATTGCGATCCACCATCATCAGTCCCCTGCATCCACCTCTCTCCTGCTGTGTCCTCCTGTGACTCCTCGCTCATATCTCCCTTATCTCTCCCCTTCCAGCTCTGTGTTTGCTTTTCTGAGTCTCTCACCATGCGTTCAGGCTCCTCCCCCATCAGGCTCGGCGCCATTATCTTATCTTCTCCCCTGTCCATATCAAAGCTTCTCCAGGCTGACTCACCGCTCCCAGAGCTTCTCAGGAGGTACCGTTCCATAGCTGTCTGCTTTAGGTAACCTCCTGTGCTGCTCTCTGTTAGGTGGCTCGTCCGGGGGGTCTGTTTTTAGTCGGTTTCTGTGAGGGGTGGCAGGAGCTTCTCCTCTATGCTTCCACCTCAGCCAGGACAGGAACCGGAAGTTCACAATAGCTTAATTTTAAAACCTTACAGCGTGCAATAGGTTAACCTCAACATCCTCTAATCAATGAATTTTGGCACATAGACACTTTTTGTTTAATAATAATTTTTATAGGCTGTAAATTATTGCTATATATTCATCCTTTACATCTACTACTGTATGCACTTGGCACTTTCTTAAAGGAATATTTTCTTCTTTTTTTTCTTTTATAAAAATGTAAAATATTTTCAGTACATTATAAATTAATTATTGTGCACTAATTAATGCTCTTTTGTCTGGTCCCCATACCTGTATTGCCATAACCTTTGTTAACAAGTGTTTTTATGTTAATAAAATTGAATATTTTAGGCAGTATACTTTTTGTCCTATTGTTGTTGTTTGGAATGATCTAGCTCATGGCCCGGTATAGTACATTTAAAGGGTATCTAGTGTTGACATTATTTTCATTGGAGTACTAGGGCACTAATAGAATGCACAATAAGTATATAAACAAGGCATTGTCCGCAGATAAATAAAATAACCCCTTAACACACAATACCTGGCTGTAGAGCTTCGCCTTAAAGGTAATGTGGCAGTAAGTGAATAGAGAGTATAAAATTATTAAGGGTATATAAATATTATGCTCTTTCCACTTGCGAATTATGGTGCCAACAGTTCTACATGGAGCCTTCAGTAGTTTAGAAATTCTTTGGTAACCAATGCCATCAGCATGTTTTACAACAATAACATTGCAAAGTTCTTGAGACAGCTCATTGGTTTTACCCATCATGAGATGTTTAATTTTTGTGTGGCACCTTTGTAATGAAACATCTTTTTATACGCCATCAGTTGAACCAGCTGAAATTATTTTTCACTAAGTGGCAGGATTGCTTTCTAATTACTGATAGATTTCATGTGTAATCACTTTCCATGGCTTTTTGTACCTCTACTTCTTCATGTGTTCAATACTTTTTTCCTTGTGTCACTTCTCATTATTACACATCACTAAATTTATGGACAGCCTAGGTTTGATTTTTTTTTTTTGCCTGTTTTGATTGCATGGGTTGTTAGCGATATCTGGTGAGAAATTCATGTCAATAGCACATTTAGAAATTAATATTACTTAGAGAAATTATGACATTTTCAGTACTTATTTTACCCGCTATATTTATGTCCTTCCAACTTCATACACAAAAAAATGAACAATTAGCGACTCCAATAGACTAAATGCTCTAGGAGTATCTTTTATAACTATCTCTTTATGGTAATCAAAACCCGGCAGAATAACATACACATGTTCATATAGCAAAATCAAGGCATTAAACACAGGCAATGATACGCTAAAGAAGTCAATACAATGAGTGGTAATAGTACAGTGCATAAAAGTGAATACATGACGTGTTATAATACAATAGTTAATCATATAAAGTGTGTAAGAGTGGCACTCCTATATGTAGTTGGTGTTCAGATAGGATCCCAATCCGTTAATATAATATAAAAAAGAATTATGCACTCAAAAGTAGGATGATTGTAAAGAAATTCTTTCAATGAACTGGTAGATCAGTTACGTTTCGGTTCTTAATCAAAGAATCACTGGAGTGCGGTGCATCCGATAAAGGCAGAGATGAATAACTTCACCTCTGCACACTAAAGATAGTGCAATGTATACATCCATCTTTCAACTGACATAAACCTCAATGAATGTTTTGCATTTTCGTTTCCTCGCTAACATTGTGTTATATATTTCCTGCTTTACTATAGTTTTAAAGTGTATGCATGATCCAAGGAGTATTTGGAAAAATGATTAATGTCCCGGATATCAACTTTTTGTCTTATCTAAGTACATTTAATTTAAGTGAATAATGCATTGCCGGAGTAAAGTGATTAATTTACCGTATTTCATTTTTTTCCATTTTAATTAATATTTTTTGGACGTCAGCTTACAAAAACCTAATTATTTCCTTATATAATTGAAAACGACAAATATGCCTATAATTTCATATTGTCCAGGAAATCTTTGTAGCTTTGATTGAATTATATTTGAAGGTAACATTTTTCTATAGGTTCATGTTCAGACATATAGATTTCACTTTCACCTCACAATGAATACATGGACATTAGTGTTAAGCAAATCTCCTGAAATTTGATTATGCTGATCTACTCAAATATGTCTAGGAATTGTGACTAACATAGAATATATTAACTGTGAATTAAATGTGTATTATTATGTTCTTGGGTTAGTGATTAGCCTCGTGCCATGTTGATGGATTTATGGGGAGCAAATCACTCAAAATTCAGAATTTCCTAAATCTACGTGTTTTGGGAATTCTCAATTTGCTGAATTTTAATTTGCACATTCATTCTATTGGTGTGTTTATCATTCCAAAAATCTAGTCTGGATTGCATTTTTAAAAAACATAACCAATGCCTCCTTATGGCACATGGTGTGAGCAAGAACTACATGATTTCCAAGCTGTGTAAAAATAGGAGCATTAAAAGGGGTGTAAAATTGTGATATTTGCATTAACATGATTTTATCTATATATATAATTGCCTTATTCTGTCTGTCTGTCTGTCTGTCTTGCTCCAAAATGACATCATTACAGTGACAACCGTCGCAGTGGCCGCTCAACTTGGCCCGGCCCCGCCCCCCGCACGCATTGGTGGCTCGGCCCGGCCCTGCCCCGGCACACATTGGCCGCTCGGCCCTGCCCCCGACACACGTTAGCTGCTTGGCCCCGCCCCTGGCACACGTTGGCCTCTCGGCCCCGCCTCGTCACATGATGGTCGCTCAGCCCTGCACCCGGCACGTGTTGGCCGCTCGGCCCCGCACACATTGGGCACCTATACACATCCCCCCCAGGACTACTCCACCTATTAGACACCTCCCCCAGGACTACTCCACCTATTAGACACCTAGACACCTCCCCCAGGACTACTCCTCCTATTAGACACCTCCCCCCAGGACTACTCCACCTATTAGCCTCCTCTCCCCCCAGGACTACTCCTCCTATTAGACTCCTCTCCCCCCAGGACTACTCCTCCTATTATACTTCTCTCCCCCAGGACTACTCCTTCTATTATACTCCTCTTCCCCAAGGACTACTCCTATTATACTCCTCTCCCCGAGGACTACTCCTCCTATTATACTCCTCACCCCCCAGGAATACTCCTCCTATTATACTCCTCTCTCCCCAGGACTACTCTTCCTATTATACTTCTCTCTCCCCAGGACTACTCCTCCTATTATACTTCTCTCTCCCCAGGACTACTCCTCCTATTATACTCCTCTCCCCCAGGACTACTCCTATTATACTCCTCTCCCCCAGGACTACTCCTTCTATTATACTCCTCTCCCCCCAGGAATACTCCTCCTATTATACTCCTCTCTCCCCAGGACTACTCTTCCTATTATACTTCTCTCTCCCCAGGACTACTCCTCCTATTATACTCCTCTCCCCCAGGACTACTCCTATTATACTCCTCTCCCCCAGGACTACTCCTTCTATTATACTCCTCTCCCCCCAGGACTACTCCTCCTATTATACTCCTCTCCCCCAGGACTACTTCTCCTATTATACTCCTCACCCCCCAGGACTACTCCTCCTATTATACTCCTCTCCCCCCAGGATTACTCCTCCCATTATACTCCTCTCCCCCCCAGGACTACTCCTCCTATTATACTCCTCTCCCCCAAGGAGTACTCCTCCTATTATACTCCTTTCTCCCCAGGACTACTCCCCCTATTATCCTCCTCTCCCCTCAGGACTACTCCTCCTATTATACTCCTGCTATTATAGTCTTCCTATTATACTCCTCTCTGAGGGGTGCGCAGCATGGGGGATGGAGCACGATGGGGGGTGCGCAGCATAGGGGATGGAGCATGATGGGGGAGCGCAGCATGGAGGATGGAGCACAATGGGGGTGCGCAGCATGGGGGATGGAGCACGATGGGGGGTGCACAGCATGGGGGATGGAGCACAATGGGGGTTGTGCAGCATCGGGGAGAGATGGAGCACGATGGGGGTGTGCAGCATGGGGGATGGAACACGATGGGAGGTGCGCAGCATGGGGGATGGAGCACGATGGGGGTGCACACCTCCCCCCAAAACACACACACACACCGCCACACACGCACCGCACAACACACCACATACACACTGGGAACCAGAAACACAGCCCTACACAGACACCCACACACACAGACAACGCCGCACACACACAACACCCAACACATAAACACCGTGGCACACACAAATATATGCACACACCGCGCAACACACACACACTGCACAAAACATACCTCCCCAAAGCACACACACGCACCCCACACCCACACATGCACACAAACCGCGCAACACACACAGCACCATACACATACAATGCTGCAGACACACAGCGTACCACAAACAACGCAACACACACAACGCAACACACAAACAACACCGCTCTCACACACCCTCACACCCAGACAACACCCAGAACATTTACAGCGCCCTACAAAAACATTTGGCAACTATACACAACAACATCTATATACTGTATATAACAAAAATCATACATTAACTACACAATAAATTCTAGAATACCCAATGCGTTAGAATCGGGCCACCTTCTAGTTTATTATAAGCTGCTTGAACATAGGCTCGTTCTTTTTCCACAATGTTGTACCTGATATATTTTACTTTATTTTTATTATTCATTCAGTTAGTAAATGAAACTTCTTTAACATGATGTCATCATGAACTGTGCAGCAATTGGGCAATACATCATAAAAACAGAAGTAAGAGGTGACATTAAAGTTTTTGATTTATGTTCTATATTGCATTAACATTTATTTTTAGTCTCTAGTCATACTGTTTCCAATTTGCTGTGGGGCAACATTTCACATTTATTGTTCATTATAGGTAAGCATCAAAAAAGAAGATTAACTATCTCTAAAAAGAAAAAAAAGACGCTTTGCTTGTAGTAACTGTCAGCTGTTCACCTTTAGTTGTGAGATGGTATGTATACTTTCTGAAATAGAAGCAAGTAAAGTTTGTGAAATGCACTGTTGTTTGATGATAGGTGCTGCAGAATATCTAATATATGGGTCGGGTTTTGCTAGTTATTCCCGGCCCTGCCTGCCTGTCCTTCAGCCCTCCTGTCCTTCCTTCCTCCCAGAGACAGGGGGCGGAAGGACAGGCAGGCAGACAGGGCCAGGAATAACTAGCAAAACCAGACCTACCTATTAGATTTTTCTGCAACACCTAACAATCAAGTAACAGTGCATTTCACAAACGTTACTTGCCTGCATTTCAGAAAGTATACATCCAATCTCACAACTAAAGATATATGTTTAGAATCAGCATGATAGTGCCAATATAGCACTAGCTTTAGTTTATATAGGAAAACTCTGGTGGTTGGTCCTCTTTAAATTGTCCCTCATCAATTCCTCAAGTCTTTCTATTCACATGGATGGCGCTTTAACCTTAGAATCTCAGTCTTTTGAGATATAACCAATATCTGGATTGTTTGTCGTTGTGAATCATTTTTGTTCTCTGTATGAATATGTAGCCTGATGAAGTAAGCTTAAAAATGGTTTATGTGCAGATTTAAATGATTACCCTTCCCGCAGAATGGCAAGCAGATAGAACTTTATAGAGTAAGGCGGGCTTTGCACGTTGCAACATCGCAAGCCAATGCTGTGATGTCGCACGTGATAGTCCCCGCCCCCGTCGCAGGTATGATATCTTATGATAGCTGGCGTAGTGAAAATTATCGCTACGCCAGCTTCACATGCACTCACCTGCCCTGCGACCGTCGCTCTGGCCGGCGACCCGCCTCCTTCCTAAGGGGGCGGGTCGTGCAGCGTCATAGCGACGTCACACGGCAGGCGGCCAATAGCAGCGGAGGGGCGGAGATGAGCAGGATGTAAACATCCCGCCCACCTCCTTCCTTCCATTGAGCCGCCGGCGGCAGGTAAGGTGAAGTTCCTCGCTCCTGCGGCGTAACACACAGCGATGTGTGCTGCCGCAGGAACGAGGAACAGCATCGTACCATCGCTGCAGCAAAATTATGGAAAAGTCGGAGCTTGCAACGATGATACGATAACGACGCTTTTGCGCTCGTTTATCGTATCATCTAGAATTTACACACAACGATGTCGAAAGTGACGCCGGATGTGCGTCACTTTCGATTTGACCCCACTGACATCGCACGTGCGATGTTGCAACGCAAAGCCGCCCTCAGGCTACATTTACACATCTGCTTCTGTTTTTACATCCATATAAATGGACTGTTTTCTCTTATGTGTCATCCATTTTTCCTCTGGTTTTATCTGTTTTGTCTCCGTTTTTCAAAACTGAAGCAGGTAGACCATCTGAACTTTTTTTATCCATTTAATCTTAGTAATGGATGAGTTAAAAACAGATGAAACACAGATAAAACTCTGAAGGACAAAGTATATCTTTCACTTTTCATCTGTTTTTTTTTTCGTTTGTTTTTTTTAAACAGATCTTAAAAGCCCTTTATGACCAAGACTGATCTGCAAAACAGATCAGAAGGATAGGGTATGCTCTGAGTATACAGAGAACAGACGTGCATACACATCTATACAATGAATGTATGAATGCAGCATAAGGCTATGTGCGCATGGTGCAGATTTGGAGAATAAATTTTCTGCATCAAATCTACACCTTCTAGCAAAAAAATACACCAAAAAACGCATGCGTTTGTTTTTGGTGCGTTTTTGCACCTTGCGTTTTTCTTAATGAAGTGAATGGGTGGAAGGGCTAAAAACACAGGCAAAAACGTACCAACAATTGACATACTGCAGATTATTTCTGCTCCAAATCTGCAAGGAGAAAATAGGCAACGTG
This sequence comes from Anomaloglossus baeobatrachus, assembly GCF_048569485.1. Taxonomy (NCBI): domain Eukaryota; kingdom Metazoa; phylum Chordata; class Amphibia; order Anura; family Aromobatidae; genus Anomaloglossus; species Anomaloglossus baeobatrachus. The sequence goes on from NC_134354.1 coordinate 624,558,528, forward strand.
AGCACAGCACTTACAAATTCACGTTGACTTTGCTGGCATAAAGATAGCCATGCAAATTTGTGCCAAAATCTGTACCAAATCTACATCAAAAACGCACTGTGTACACACAGCCTAACAATTTTTTTTATCTATTATTGAGAATTATGCGATAAAAAGTTCAGACAGTTTACCTTTTTTTTATTTTTAAAAGCAGATGATAAATATTAATGCAATAAGGTTGGAAATTGTAAGAAAAATGGATGACACATGAGGGGAAAATGGTTTGTTTTACATAGATGTAAAAATGAAAATAGATGTGTGAATGCAGACTTTGTGCTCTTTCAGACATCTGTGCAAATCAGTCTGATCTCGATCTAAGGCGGGCTTTGCACACTACGACATCGCAGGTGGGGTCAAATTGAAAATGACGTACTTCCGGCATCGCATGCGACATCGTAGTGTGTAAAGGTTCGATGATACGATTAACAAGCGCAAAAGCGTCGTAATCGTATCATTGGTGCAGCGTCGGCGTAATCCATGATTACACTGACGCGACGGTCCGATGTTGTTCCTCGTTCCTGCGGCAGCACACATCGCTGTGTGTGAAGCCGCAGGAGCGAGGAACATCTCCTACCGGCGTCACTGCGGCTTCCGTAGGATATGCGGAAGGAAGGAGGTGGGCGGGATGTTACATCCCGCTCATCTCCGCCCCTCCGCTATTATTGGCCGCCTGCCGTGTGACGTCGCAGTGAGGCCATACAACCCGCCCCCTTAATAAGGAGGCGGGTCGCCGGCCAGAGCGACGGTCGCAGGACAGGTGAGTCCATGTGAAGCTGCCGTAGCGATAATGTTCGCTACGGCAGTTATCACAAGGATATCGCAGCTGCGACGGGGGCAGGGACTATCGCGCTCGGCATCGCAGCATCAGCCTGCGATGTCGCAGCGTGCAAAGCCCGCCTTAGTCCAGACCCGAACATCACACCATCAAAGAAATATATATATACACATGCTGCAGTCGGGAGAACCATGGACAGTCTGTGCACTGAGGTTTTAGATCGGATCGATGTGAACGGTCGTCTGAATGAGCCATAAGTGTGAGATTTTGTGAGTCATCCACGGCAATCAGGTTGCAGTGTCATCCACAGCAATCAACAGTACAAGGGAAGGGGATGACCACAGATCCAAGAGAACTAGTGATGGGCGATCCCGATCTGTAAAGATCGGGGATCGTATGGATCACATAGTGATCATGTACACGAGCCCAATCACAAGCTTTCCTGGGAAGCTCGTGTTATAGATCGGGTGTAGATCAGGTTCAGGGCTGTAAAAAAAAGCACATTATTAAAAAACATTATGATCATACTTACAGGTCCCATGACACGTCCTGCAGACTCTGTCTCCCGGCACTTCCGATCATAGCTGTGCCCCCCGGTAAGCACCTCCGACTAAAAGGACCTTCCGTGACGTCCTAACCATGTGACGAGGCAGGTGTGAATGTTCTATTACCTCATTGGCTACAGACTGGTCACATGACTATGATGTCATCAAAGGTCCTGGTGACTGAACTTTCATTGTCACTGTGCAAGTGTTGCGTCGCATCACGGCATACATTCTCCCCACAGAGGAGCGGGTCAGCTGCTTGTATTTCCTTGTACCTGAGTCGCTCCTGTCTTGAGAGCATCAGGTGCGGGGTGATGCAATGCGACACGCAAGTGCAATCATACTCTCACTGTCAGCCTGCATCTCGCTCTGTACAGAGCGATGTAGCAGAGTTGACATGGTTCTCTTTGCTTCTGTTAGGTTGTTCAAAGTCAGACCATTTAGATATATTGGAAGGTAGCCAAATTGGATGGTAAGACTGCAGTCTGAATGCAATTGACGCAGAGTCAATAATGAGCCTGGGTAAAAATGCAAATACCATAAGTTTTATTGAGCAAATCATCCCATATTTATACACAGGTAGGTGTGTGGACGTGTATGTGTGGACGTGTTAGCCAAAGTCCATTATGATCTAATATTATTCGTGACATCTGCAGTTTCTGATCAATATGCTGAATGTAGCAATACTTATGCTTAGCAGCTTGTTTATTAGTAATAAAATCATAGTTGTGGCCGGTACAGGCTGGTACTTGTGTAATAGTCAGGAGAGTCTGCAGGTCATCGTGACAAATTAAACTGTATTAAGCATTATTCTATATTGGTTTCTGGAAAGGGGGTCTTACTGCCCTATCAGTCCCTCCTTTTGAGAATAAGATATGATTCTTCCTGGTCACCAGGTACATACAAAAGCAAAAGGCTAGTGTCGGATTTCCCAATTATTTTCTTCACCGAATCCCCCAGTGTGTGAAGATCATATCCTTCTTCTCAACCACAGCATCTCTTCATAGTCTTCATCATGAGGTTTCAATCCCAGGTACATAGTCTAAAGGGGGCTTTACACGCTACGATATCGTTAATGTTTTGTCGTCGGGGTCAAGTTGTTAGTGACGCACATCCGGCGTGATTAACGATATCGCAGCGTGTGACACTGACCAGCGACCTTAAGCGACCTCAAAAATGGTGAAAATCGTTCACCATGGAGAGGTTGTCCCAAACTCAAAAATCGGTAAGGGTTGTTTATCCAGGTGGTTCATCGCTCATGCGGCAGCACACATCGCTATGTGTGACACCGCAGGAGCGAGGAACGTCTCCTTACCTGCCGCCGGCCACAATGAGGAAGGAAGGAGGTGGGCGGGATGTTACGTCCTGCTCATCTCCGCCCCTCCGCTTTGATTGGCCGGCCGCTTAGTGACGTTGCGGTGACGTCACTGTGATGCCGAACGTCCCTCCCCCTTGAAGGAGGGATTTTTCGGCAGTCACAGCAACGACGCCGACCAGGTAAGTATGTGTGATGCTGCCGTAGCGATAATGTTCGCTACGGCAGCGATCACAAACAATCGCATGCGCGACGGGGGCGGGTACTTACACGCTCGCTATCGCTCCAAATTGCTAGCGATACCGCTACCGTGTAAAGCCCCCTTAAGTGATAGATGCATCAATCAGTCCTGAAGAAGTCCTCAGATGCAAGGAATACAGCAACATCCACAAGTGACGAGTATTGCTGCTACGACTGCCAGAGAAATAAGAAGGCCGGACACCTGGTGACTCCATTTCCTGAACCACGATTCGAGCCAGTCCATGAAAACATTGTCTAGGCCGGAGTTCTCTGCAAGCTCCTCAGATAACGATGTTAGGCCCTCCAATGCTTTACTTCCATCAGGAGCTGTATCGTTAGGGATAAAAGTACAACAATGAGTACCATGCATATTACAGGCCCCTCCTTTTTCTGCTAATAACATATTTAAAACCATTCTGTTCTGCTACGTCATTAAAGAGGTTGGAGAAATTTGATCAGCTATTTTGTTATATTTCTAGTGTAGTTTATAAAACGTTTTTGTTCACCGTTATTATGGGAATTGATTCAAAACCTGGTTGCTATTTGATTTCTGGCTTTAAATCTATGTGAACATCGGGCGATTGTCTATTTTTATTTATTTATTTTACTGGTTAACAGGGAATCGTTATAGGGGGTAATTTTCTTGCAGTTTAATGGTGTTGGGTACACAATGTATCCACTATTGATAATAAGGAGGATATAACTGAGCTAGAAATGGCATCTTTTTGTGATGGTTGTCTGGTTAGTGTAAAGGGACAATATATATTTAAAACCTCTCTTCTAGGGTCTATGGGGAACGGTACAGTACACAGGTGAGGTGTAGCTGCTGCATAAACAAAACATAATGACCTATTTACCGGTTGCAATGTATCTATGCAATGCTAACCATCTTTCTTAATTATAGTACCTTGACCAACAAGACAAAACAAATACAACCAGCTTATGTATCAGAGAAAATAAGTAACAAGTAGAAGAGGAGAGACAGCCATCTCCTCGTCTCAAGTCCTGCATCTTTTTGTACTGTGATGCATGGATCCATGTAGGTCTCCTTTCAACCTTTACAGCAGTGTTGGTCATCAGGAGGACTTGGAAAGCCACATCATATCTGGTTCCAGGGCTGATTAGGTGAATCTCCTGATAAAGATCTGGAGTGGAGGAAAACAAACTGAACGTATGTTAGTCAAATAGTTCACTTCTTGAACAACAGATTTAGCATCTGGAGGCACTTCCAAACAGAATCTCCTAGAGTTTAAACTTAGTGGTTACTGCTAGGGTGTATCTCGCACTGAACAATGTAAGGGGGAGACTTCATGCCCTTGTTTTCCCTGTTTCCTGTACTGCCTCAACCGCTCAACCCTCCCACTATTCTGCAGGTGGTATGGGGTGTGTAGGGACAGTTGTTACCCATGGCCTGACCTAACTTTATGAAAGCAGGTTCCTGGTCACTTTCTATGGTCTCCAGGAGCCCACATCTGCACACTATCTCAGTCTCTGATGTTTCTTATTCATTAACTTAAGGAGCACAATGCTGTTTCTTTGGCTGTTTTGTCAGCAAAGGCATTTCCTACTGCTTCTCTTCAGGTTCCTCCAATGTGGGCCTCAACCCTGATCACCGCGACTCTACCAGGCAATAGCAAAGCAGTACTTCTGTGACCTCATGGTGATGCACAGGAGTTTCATTGGTGGTGATCAAGTCTCTTGTCTTCCATACAGAGTAGATGTTGGCTGCGATCTTGCAGGCTTCAGTGAGAGGACATACTTCTGCTTCTTGTACAGATAGAGCAGTCGCTACCCACATCCCTATCAGCACAGCGTCTTCTGCTACCACCACGATATCTGTGTGGAACTGTCCTTCTTGATTTGCATATCTTGATCCATCCATGAAGAGGGTTAAGTCAGGGTCTTCCAATCATGTAGAGCTATGCCAGAGTCGACTACCTCTTCCACCAAGTCAGTGTCAGAGATGGGACACTCTCCCCCCTTGGAAGAGGGAGAAGAGTAGCAGGGTTAAGGACTACACACTGGGAGATGGTGACGTTGGCAGGGAGCAGTAACTGTAGCCACACGTAACTGGTGGCAGACAGGTGTTTTGTCTGAGCCTGTGCGATAATGGCAGTGATGTCATGCAGAGCTCTGATCTTCAACTGGTGCTCTAGGATGATGTCGGAGGTCTTATCCGGCAATGGGTGAGTAAGTGGGTGGCAAACACAGGTTGGTGCTCCTGCGGAATGAGCTGGAGATGATGTGATGAATGATGATACTCTTCAGGTGACTGTGAAAGCAGCACATTTGTACCGTGGGGTAGTCTTGGGATTTTCAAGATTCATCTCCACACTTCTTATTACTTGACTTCTTTACTTCTGTAATTAGGAGTTACCAGATGCAGTTGTTTGCGTATCGGCTCTCGGAGATCCGAGAAAAAGAAATGTACCCTGGTCTGTATGTTGGCTTTCTCTTTATAGCTGAACCTTAAATTTAAGAATATAAATCAGTATGTGTAGCAGAGTGGGTTGCTTGTTTTTTTTTTGTTTGTTTTTTTTTTAATCTGTCACATCTTCCAATTGAACCAATAGAAGGGCAGTGAGAGTAAATTAGGGTCAGAAATGAATATTCACTGGAACTGCAGCCTCCTGGGTCTTCCATGTAACATATGTAGAATGACCTTGTGTGGGACTGCTAGGGGAAAAGGAGGTGGGAATAAGGATAGTATCGGTGGGTTGTCTTTGGGGGTTGTGAGTTCTGGGATCTAGGCTAATTTGGAGAATTTGTGTCAATGTGAAGCCTTTATGTCCCTCCTTTGCAGCTCCTGCTGCACAAGCAATAAACACACCAGTAGCTTTTGGGTCCTAGATGGCTGAAAAAATAGGAACTGGGTGTTGGCCAGGGTAAAATGGCCAACAGAGAGGATGAGGAGGGAGGGACATAGGGCATGCCATATGCATTCAGGACGGGAATAGAGGGTGTTGGTTTACGTAAATGTGGAGGGGATTGCTTTCTGATCAGCCTGGGAGAAGCCAATTTCATAGATGGGGCAATATACATGTATTCACTAGCTTCAGAATTACATTTATTCAATCCATCTCAATAATTTCCACTTCCCTTGACGTTCTATATTATACCTCAGCATCTTATAAAACCTTTTTGCTCAATATGACATCCTTTATCCACCTAATGTCCTTCCAGGGACAACCATTCCTGCCCCCCCTTGAGGAGAATTTTCCATGCTATCAACATGCTTTTCACTTTTTGTCACCTACGAATTCCTTCATGCTAAACTTACTGGGTGCCGTCTAATTTGACCCCAGGTCTTCAAATCAAAAAACTAACACTCCTCTTTTTTGCAAATTTTTAACATATTTTTCAGGCTTACCCCTATTTCTTCTGCATCAGAACTGTCTATATTCACAGGAATATACAAACAAATAGATTTGACCTCAGTCAGCAACAAACCCACAGGATTGTCTACAGCAATACATACAGAAACGTTGAGTCTGAACACTTTGCATCAGAAAAAGTACCAGAGTGTGTCACAAAGCCAGTATCACGTGGGTGACAAGGAACTTCATTTACCTTTCGCAATACTCCAAACATCTAATCCATCTATGGAGATTACAAGCTCCAAAGTTCGTTAACACTGCAGATACCTTATTAAGACAAAATGATCCAAACAAACCAATCAGAGATTTTTTTTCCCCCATTTTATTCTCAATGTACTACCTCAGTGTAGTACCTCATACAATTAAAAACAGTTAAACTCTTAAGACCAGCAGAATTCAACTTCCAGCACTTTTTCCTTCTCTTTACACAGCTGTGTACAGTAACGGAATGATTCAACATAGTTTACTTTCACATTTTCACGGAACACATAAAACACACACATTTTTCACATAATGCAGACGCTTAAGGGATGTTATGACCTGATTCAAAACTAGGACTTATCTCACAGAGATCAGTCATCAGGTGTTTGGCAGCCAAAAACTCCCCATCCCAAACAGAACACACCAGGGTATCAAAGCAAGATAATACATTTTCTTACTTTTATGGAGTTGCGCAATCTCCCATCTCATGTGGTCTGCCTGGGGGCGACGTCATGGCCGTCCCTTCATCCAGATGTCTCCTACTCTAGCTCCATGATGTCTTTTCTTTGCTACCTCAGACTAAGCCTTTTCCTGTCTAGTTAACTTATTATTCATTAATCATTAATCCATCCCGTGCTTGTCACTAAAGCTGTTTACCAGACAGCGGAGTCCAATGAATCACCACTCATTCCTATACCTTCCACTATTTCACTGCCACCACAACCCTCATGGTTATATCCTGGCTAAGTGTATTACCCATTTCTGCCTGCCTTCCTCTGGTTGTCTTCCTTCGTGTCTTATCTAGTGTGGTACTACCCGTGGTCTCCTCCCCTGCCTTTCAACTGGCATCTCAAGCGCCTCATAACTTGGCCAGTGACTACACCAATAGTTATGCCCCTAGTCCTACAACTTGCGGTACCTCCAAACTGACTTCAGTGCACTCTATCAGTTTTCAGGTGTGTGGACTCTCAATGTTGAGATTTATGACTTGGCCAATGACTGCACCAACAGTCACATCACTAAATCCCCTAAAGCCTTGTGGTGAGGGACGGTTTGTACCCTAGACTTATCTTTGAATATGTGTAACTCTTATACATCAACCAGAGGGTAAAACAGAACAATCATAGGCAAGCTAGTAAAACAAAAGCTTTCTCAATACTTTCTAATACCATGGGGGGTAGTTGATACACATAAACAGACAGAGAGCAAGAAGACAAAGATGACAAACTTATCCCCTTGTCTCGAGGTTGTGTCGCTCCTTATGGGTATACCGTTTTTGGGCGTCTCCTCGTATGATTCTGGCAAGCCAGTACCGCAGGGAAGATAAGTCCTCATGGCAGACACCACAGGAAAACGTTCTGCACCCTCAAGGCAGACTCATTCATTCACAGGGTAGTCATATAATAAACACTTAACAAAGTAACAGCACATAAAACTATCCAATCCAATATATATCATGTATCACTAGGATATTCTACGGTTCTTTATGGGCAGGATATTATCAGAATGCTTGACTATAACATACCTCAAGATCCAGCTACAGGATAGAGGGCAGTGGAGACACAGAGAGATTTGTAAGAAACTAAGGTTCTTACCCACACCGGTGTTTGAGTCTGTGTGTCCTCTGGTCCTCAGCCTGCAGATGCCGGGTCTCAGGTATTTGGGTCTTCTGTCTTCTCCTGTCCCATCTGGGGTGCCAAATTGTTAGGTTGGTCTAAGTCAGACCATTTAGATATATTGGAAGGTAGCCAAATTGGATGGTGAGACTGCAGTCCGAATGCAATTGACGCAGAGTCAATAATGAGCCTGGGTAAAAATGCAAATACCATAAGTTTTATTGAGCAAATCATCCCATATTTATACACAGGTAGGTGTGTGGACGTGTATGTGTGGACGTGTTAGCCAAAGTCCATTATGATCTAATATTATTCGTGCAATCTGCAGTTTCTGATCAATATGCTGAATGTAGCAATAATTATGCTTAGCAGCTTGTTTATTAGTAATAAAATCATAGTTTTGGCCGGTACAGGCTGGTACTTGTGTAATAGTCAGGAGAGTCTGCAGGTCATCGTGACAAATTAAACTATATTAAGCATTATTCTATATTGGTTTCTGGAAAGGGGGTCTTACTGCCCTATCACTTCTCACTTTGTATAGACTGTGTTTGTGCACAGTGATGAAGCAGAGCTGACATTGGTGTCCTTGTGGATTACGTCGGACTAAGGATTGTTTTTATAATAAAGATGGAGTCTTTAAATGTTTTTTTTTGTTTTATTTCTAATAAAAAAACATTCTCTGTGTTGTTTTTTTTTACTGTTTACTAGAAATTCATAGTGGCCATGTCTAATTTGGCATGACACCATGAATTTCTGGCTTAGTGCCATCTGTGAATACAAAGCTGGTATTAACCTCTTTATTACCCAGCGTGCCACCGCCACCAGGGCCGCTGAATGAGCGGGTAAAGCAGCCTAGAAATGGCGCTAAGAAACAATGCGCCATTTCCAGGGGCGACTGTGGGCTATGGAGAATCCCAGCCCACAGCTGCCTGGCTTTATCTGACTGGCGACCAAAATACGGCAGGAGCCCACACATTTTTTTAATTATTTTTTTAAATAATTAAGTAAAAAATGAATGGGCTTCCCTGTATTTTGATTGCCAGTCAGGTAAACCCAGGCAGATGGGGGGGGAGGGGTGGCAGCTCGTAGCCGTCCGCTTCATCTGCGCTGAGAATCAAAACACCGCGGTATGCTACGTCATTTTTTAAATTATTTATTCTAATACAACTATATATTGTGTACATTCAATAAATATATATATATATATATATATACATATGCACAGCTATGGCAAAAATTAAGCGGCCACTGGAAAATGTTCGATTTTTCTGATTTTACTCTTTATAGGTATATTTTTGAGTAATATGTAGATTGCTCTTTAATTCTATAAACAAGTATTTTCAGAAAGTAAATACAAAAGTTATTGCTTGGAAATTCAGAGACATGTTGCCAGCAGTTCATGGAATAAAAGATCAATTTACATTGTACTCAAAAATATACCTACGGAGAAAAATCCAAAAAGCTGAAAATTTTACAGTGGTCTCTTAATTTTTGACGGAGCTGTATATATATATATATATATATATATATATATATATATATATATATATATATATATATATACATACTGTATATATATATGTATATCAGCAACACATGTACACAGTCTCTTTATAAAAATTTCCAGCCGTTTATTAAAAACTTGTCATAAACGGCAAACATTAAACATAACAGGCCTCTCCTGGCTTAAGGCAAAAACATATCACAATCACATACCGTGGGCTTCCAGTCCAATACAGTCTCTATTGGAAGTGTGGCGCCCGTACACACTGGCTCCTGCCAGCCAGCGAACAACACTTGCTGTGGCTCCTTCCAAGAACCCGGAGACACTCTGCAGACTCCTGTCTGTCTCTCCACTCAAGGAGAGCTTTGGTCCAGTAGCTACAGCACTAACCAGCCTGGCTTGCACACTACTTCCAGTCTAAACCCAGACTGAAATCCAGAGCCCCCTGCTCTGCTCTCACACTCTCCAGAACACACACTGAGTCTCCTAAATCAGACTGGACACCCCCACAGGTGGAGGTCTGTGATTATCCAGACCTGCCCAGCACACAGGCATTATTAAAGGGAACCTGACCCTTAAATGCAGAAACAAGCCTTTGAGGAACTACAAGTCCCATAGCAACCTCTTCAATTTAATATCGCAGCGACCTTCTCCACTGCGACATATAGCGACCATTTACCACGTTGGTGGTCGCTACCTCACATATCCCCCCCCTCTGTTCAAACTTGTAGGGTTGAACACTCGATACCCTACAGGGGCCTCGAGACGGGGCATCAGGGTCACCTTGCCCTACCAGTTGAGAGGGCCCACTTTGACAACCTTGAGCTCCAGTTCTCGACATACCGTCTGTCACCAAACCCTTCACAGGAAACCCACTTCTCAGACACGGTCCCTGGTCAGACCTATCTCTCCATGACCGTCTCAAACGGTCAGTGTGGTAGTGAGACACTCTCTAATTCGTAACTACCGTGCGGCTCGACCCTGCGCTATTCAGTCCACTAGAGGGGCTACTGTTTGGGTACATCAGCCCTGAGGTTCTGCCATAACTAGACCCTATGCATTCTCTGTGTCCAGATCGATATTGGGCTCTTCTTCTAGGACATCTTCGTCCATTGCTCTGATTGTTCACTTTCTCAATGCCATCTTTGGATAGAGACATGTCCCAAGCGCCATTCTTTCCTTCGGACATTGTCTTAGAGGGCTTAGAGTCTTCAGAGTCTGTGCTACAGCCCGATGTATAATTAGGTCCTCTATAACCTTGGCTCCTTTTACTACAGGACCTGCTTCCTTTGCCATCTGAAGCAACACAGTCAGCAGGTGGACCGCACTTCTTTGGGCCCTGGCCCGAAAGTGGTCGCAACCTCACACTAACTTGACAAAGTTTCTCTGCAATCTTCTGTCTTTGAAGATTCAATTGCTTCAGTTCTTCCAGGTACCCCAGTCTGTATTCTAGGAGAACTCGTATATTTTCAACACACTCCTTTGTTCCCACAATAACACAGGGAACCATACCGACTTTACAGAGTATCTTGGCTTCATTATGAATATTAATTCTTACTCTCGTCACACCAGACGTATCAACCATCTCCTGCATGACTCTTCCATTTCTTCCAATCAGCTTATTGACGAGTTTTCTGGGCACTTGTGTGACCTCCTCCACAAACTCCAACAACCTTCGAGCTGTCTTGACTGCTCCTGCAGTTTTCCCATAGATTCGGAATGTTCCACTGTTTTCTTCCACTTCAATAGCTGTAATACCAGGAACCTTCCTGGCTTGCTGAATGTTACTTCTCAGTGCTCTTATTGCAAGCCCAATTAATGGTTTCTTCACAACCACCACTTCCTGAAACGCTGCGGTGAGCCGCTTCATATGCTTCAATTGTTTGGTGTCTTCTGCCATCTTTGTAGAGATGAGCCAATTTGTGCGAAGACACTGTAGGTGCATGCCACTCAGGATAGCCACCCGCTTCTTTGTGACATCACTCACAGAGCACACCACCAACCGACCAGACTCTGGGGCAAAGTACACTTTACAGGCTCCTACGGCCTTCTGAAATCTCTCATGCACCTTCTCACTGGCACAGGCTTCTCTTAAGTCTTCCGGCACATCTATCAGATAATTGAAGACTGGTCTGCTTCCTTTACTTTCAAGGACACTAGACTGTTCCTGAGGTCTCTTGCCTCCTTCTATATTCTTCACCAAAGGCTTCACCTTTTGAGTTACACCCTCCTCGGGCTCAGCCCCAGCCTCAGAGCCTTTGGGTTTCAGGCTCTTAGCTGAGTCAATCTTCTTGTCTGCGGTCTTGGTCTTACCCACCGAGTCAGTCAGGCTCTCAGCTTCTGATGAGACCTCACATCCAGACCTTACCTCTTCTTCAGAGGCTCTTTCCACTTTTACAGCACCAGCTGTGTCTTGGGACTTAACTGCATTCCCTCCAACTTCCTCTTGGGTCTCTGCAGTGTCACCCTCTGCCCTCACTTGGGAGTTCACAATATCGCCTTCTACCAGGGTGTCACACCCTTCACCACAGTACTCTCTTCCTCTTAGAGCTTTGGGGCTGTATTCACTGTTATCCACCCTAGCACTAGATAGTTCACCGGTCTGCTCACTATGACCTTTGTGGATTTTTCTTCCACCAACACTCTCTAGGATGTCATCTCTTACAGTACTTTCCAGGATTTGATATCCTATAGAGCTTACACTCAACAGACCATCAGCTTCACACTGGGAAGTCATAGGGGACACCACCAGTACCTCCTTGGTCGGCTCCTTTTCTGCGTTTTCACCCTGCTGATTTCTGTTGTTACAATGTGTCAGTTCCAGCTCAGACTCATCTTTCTTTTGCATGATTTTGCTGTACGACTCTACATTAGCGGTTGCTATTGGCAACGTGCCTTTCTGAACCTTCGGTGCACACTCAGATTCTGGAAGGGAATCCACACTTTGGGCAGAAATACACGACACTGTATCTATCTGGACCATATTGTCAGAGGTTGTAGCTTGCTCCGCCCCTCTGCGCCTCTTGCGCCTTCGGCGACGGGAGGAGGATTTCCCCTCTTTGCTCATCAGTACGTCACTGTACTCATTTGTCACTTTAGTAAAGTCAGTGTCTTTACTGGAGTCATCGTCAGTCCCCCTGGTGTCCTGGACTAACAAGCCCCCACTTAACCAAGTGTTGAACCCCCTGTCTGGAGCTCTCCCGTTTTTAACGGTCACACTATCCTTTGTTACTGTAAACGTCATATCCCTAAGGGGGGCACGTCCATCTCTTTCTTTGGTCACCCCTAACTTAGTACTGTCACCTCTAGTAGGCATGGTCTTCCCCTTATTACAATTACATAATATCATACTACTAGGAACACTTTCAGCCTCCCGCTGTGATAGGGCTTCCTTTGAGCCTTTCCGGCTTTTACACAAGCAGCTGGCCATTTCCGCCATCGACCACAAGTCGTCAAAAAAATTAAAGTCCCGGCCTATTATAATGGGATGCGGTAAGTCAGGCACTACCCCAACATTAACGGGTCCTAACACCCCATCCGTCTCAACAACCACTCGGGACCGTGGATACTCTCCAATATTCCCATGTCTGCAGCTGGCTTCCATCCTTCCAAGAATCGGGTAGTTATCGAGCGTGGCCCTCACCAGGGACACCAAGCTCACCGAGTCTACCAGCCCAGTCACACATTTGCCATCAACTTCCACAGAAAACAGACGTGACTTCTCGTCAGCCGGGCAGTCTGTACCGCAGACCGGACACCCATAGCATGAACACCATTGTCCTTGGCTACTGTCCATTGGTGCCACTACACCTTCGGATTTGGGATGCTCCGCCCCTTTTTGTGCCACCATCGTTCTCTGGGACCGCGCCCCCTTTTGGGTAACCACCCCTTTCTAGGACTCCACCCCCTTTTGGGGTTTCTGTGGCTTCCTTGCAGTGTCTTTAGACCCCAGTTCACACAGTTCCCCTTTATCTCGCTGGGCACCCTGTGTTCGTACTGGCCCCAGAAGGGAGTTCATCAACTGGTCCACTGCTGCCACATCGGTGCGCACTGACGGCTCCTGCTGTCCACGCACAAGGAACTGGTACAGCTCCTCCATAGCATCCATTTGTGCGCCCTCCATGCTGAAACAAGAAAACAAACAGCAGGGGCGCTCCAATGGGTAATACCCGGTGGTCTAAAGAGGGGGGAGGGGGTTAGAGAACCACTAACCTTTCCAGGTTGTACCGCCCGTACAACCAGGATCTCCAGCCTGTGGTGTATCACTGCTCACCAAACAGGGCCCCGCAATTCCGGGTTGGCCTGGAACCTCCAGTCGCTGGTCTCTCGCCACTGCAGCACAGAACCCTGCAGACCCACTGATTCACCGCCAGCAGCTGGAGCACGCTGTCCCTGTTCGTGGACCCGCCGATCCACCGCCAGCTGCTTGAGTGCGCAGACAACATTTTCGTGGACCCGCCGATCCACCGCCAGCTGCTTGAGTGCGCCGACACGATTTTCGTGGACCCGCCGATCCACAGCAATACGTCCTAGGCAGTTGCCCTTAGCAATCAGGCTGCGTTGCCCCTAGCAACCAGACCGCATGCCCGCATTCGAGACACCATATGTGAACGTTGCTTACCGCAACCTGGGGGGTTCCACTCGCTTGCAGCGGTGTGAGGTAGCTTCAGCAACACAGGTACACAGTCTCTTTATAAAAATTTCCAGCCGTTTATTAAAAACTTGTCATAAACGGCAAACATTAAACATAACAGGCCTCTCCTGGCTTAAGGCAAAAACATATCACAATCACATACCGTGGGCTTCCAGTCCAATACAGTCTCTATTGGAAGTGTGGCGCTCGTACACACTGGCTCCTGCCAGCCAGCGAACAACACTTGCTGTGGCTCCTTCCAAGAACCCGGAGACACTCTGCAGACTCCTGTCTGTCTCTCCACTCAAGGAGAGCTTTGGTCCAGTAGCCACAGCACTAACCAGCCTGGCTTGCACACTACTTCCAGTCTAAACCCAGACTGAAATCCAGAGCCCCCTGCTCTGCTCTCACACTCTCCAGAACACACACTGAGTCTCCTAAATCAGACTGGACACCCCCACAGGTGGAGGTCTGTGATTATCCAGACCTGCCCAGCACACAGGCATTATTAAAGGGAACCTGACCCTTAAATGCAGAAACAAGCCTTTGAGGAACTACAAGTCCCATAGCAACCTCTTCAATTTAATATCGCAGCGACCTTCTCCACTGCGACATATAGCGACCATTTACCACGTTGGTGGTCGCTACCTCACAGTATATATATATATATATATATATATATATATATATATATATATACACTAGCTGTACTACCCGGCTTCGCCCGGGTTGATAACTGTTGTTAACAAAATAGAATATATTAACATTCCCGGGATAGAATGTATAAATCGAATGTATTAACGCCCGGGATAGTAACTGTCTCTCTGTTTCTCTTCCATTCTCTGTCTGTCTCCCCCTCTGTATATATCTCTCTGTCTCTCTCTCTCTCTTTGTCTGTCTGTCTCTTTTCCTGTCTGTCTCTGACTGTATCTGTCTCTTTCTCTGTCTGTCTCAATCTCTTTCCCTGTCTGTCTATCTATCACTTTCCCTGTCTGTCTCTTTCCCTCTCTTTCCCTGTCTGTCTCTTTCCCTCTTTCCCTCTGTCTCTTTCCCTGTGTCTGTCTCTTTGTCTGTCTCTTTACCTGTCTTTGTCTGTCTCTTACCCTGTCTGTCTCTTTCCCTGTCGGTCTGTTTACCTGTGTCTGTCTCTTTGTCTGTGTCTGTCTCTTTACCTGACTGTGTCTGTCTCTTAACCTGTCTGTCTCTTTCCCTGTCTGTCTCTTTCCCTGTCAGTCTATCTCTTTGTCTGTGTCTGTCTCTTTGTGTCTGTTTCTTACCCTGTCTGTGTCTGCCTCTTTCCCTGTCTGTGTCTGTCTCTTTCCCTGGCTGCATTGTGACACGCCAACATTCCTTTTAAGGGCGTGGATGCGCATTCTTCTGAAGTTCTGGCTGCACTGTGGCTCCCAGCTCCATTCGCTTTAATGGAGGCAGGTTTTTTGTGAATAACTAAAGCGCGGGGTTAAAATTTCCCCTCAAAACATAGCCTTTGAGGCTCTCGGGGTCCAGAAGTGTGAGTGTGCAAAATTTTGTGGCTGTAGCGGCGACGGTGCAGATGCCAATCCCGGACACACATACATACATACACACACACACACACATACATACACACCTTCAGCTTTATATATATATATATATATATATATATATATAGATTACTGCTTTGCACACTCTTGGCATTCTCTTGGTGAGCTTCAAGAGGTAGTCACCGGAAATGGTTCTCACTTCCCAGGTGTGCCCTGTCAGGTTTAATAAGTGGGATTTCTTGCCTTATAAATGGGGTTGGGACCATCAGTTGTGTTGTGCAGTCGTCTGATGGATACACAGCTGTTAGAGCTACTGAATAGACAGCTAAGTAAAGAAAAAGAGTGGCCATCATTACTTTAAGAATTGAAGGTCAGTCAGTCCAAAAAATTGGGAAAACTTTGAAAGTGTCCTCAAGTGCAGTGGCAAAAAAACATCAAACGCTACAAAGAAACTGACTGACATGAGGACCGCTCCAGGAATAGAAGACCAAGAGTTACCTCTTCTGTGGAGGATAAGTTTATCCGAGTCACCAGCCTCAGAAATCGCAGGTTAACAGCAGCTCAGATTAGAGACCAGGTCACTGCCACACAGAGTTCTAGCAGCAGACACATCTCTAGAACAACTGTTAAGAGGAGACTTTGTGCAGTAGGCCTTCATGGTAAAATAGCTGTTACGAAACCACTGCTCAGGACAGACAACAAGCAGAAGAGACTTGTTTGGGCTAAAAAACACAAGGACTGCTCATTAGACCAGTGGAAATCTGTGCTTTGGTCTGATGAGTCCAAATTTGATATCAACCACCGTGTCTTTGTGCGATGCAGAAAAGGTGAAAGGATGGACTCTACATGCCTGGTTCCCACCGTGAAGCATGGAGGAGGAGGTGTGATAGTGTAGGGGTGCTTTGCTGGTGACACTGTTGGGGATTATTCAAAATTGAAGACATACAGAACCAGCATGGCTACTACAGCATCTTGCAGCGGCATGCTATTCCATCCGGTTAGCATTTAGTTGGACCATCATTTATTTTTCAACAGGACAATGGCCACAAACACACCTCCAGGCTGTGTAAGGGCTATTTGACTAAGAAGGAGAGTGATGGGGTACTACGCCAGATGACCTGGCCTCCACAGTCACCAGACCTGAACCCAATCAAGATGGTTTGGGGTGAGCTGGACCGCAGAGTGAAGGCAAAAGGGCCAACAAGTGCTAAGCATCTCTGGGAACTCCTTCAAGACTGTTGGAAGACCATTTCCGGTGACTACCTCTTGAAGCTCATCAAGAGAATGCCAAGAGTGTGCAAAGCAGTAATCAAAGCAAAAGGTGGCTACTTTGAAGAACCTAGAATATAAGACATATTTTCAGTTGTTTCACACTTTTTTGTTAAGTATTTCATTCCATATGTGTTAATTCATAGTTTTGATGCCTTCAATGTGAATCTACAATTTTCAGAGTCATAAAATAAAAAAAACTCTTTGAATGAGAAGGTGTGTCCAAACTTTTGGTCTGTACTGTATGTATATATAGTACACAATATATAGTTGTATAAACATAAAAAAAAAATTTTAAAAAAATTATATAGTGTTCCGCGGTATTTTTGATTCTCAGCGCACATAAAGCAGATGGCTAGGGGCCGCCAACCCATCTGCCTGGCTTTACCTTGGCTGGCAACCAAAATACAGGGGAAGCCCTTTTTTTTTTTTTTTAGTTATTTAGAAAAATAATTTTAAAAAAAATGCGTGGGCTCCAGCTGTATTTTCTATTGCTAGCTAAGCTAGCCAACAGCTACTAACCCCAACTGCTTGGTGTTACATTCACTGGCAATGGAAAATCCAGGGAAGCCCTTTTTTTAAGTTTTTTGCCAAAAAAACTAAAAAAAAAATGACGTGAGCTTCGCCATATTTTTGTATTCTAGCCAGGTACAACAGGCAGATATGGGCTGCCCCCAACCCCCAGCTGCCTATTTGTACCCGACTGGGAACCAAAAATATAGGGAAGCCCTTGTTTTAATTATTTCATGAATTTCATGAAATAATTAAAAAATCTGATGTGGGCTTCGGCCATTTTTGTGTCAAGCCAGGTATAATTAGGCAGCTGGGGATTGGAATTCGCAGCACAGGGTGGCCCAAGCTTTCTGGGCGCCCACCGGTGCGAATTCCAGTCTGCAGCCACCCCAGAAGATGGCGCTTTTATAGAAGCGGCATCTTCTGTCATTGCATACAACTCTTCCAGCAGCCCTGTGACGGGTGGCATGCTGGGTAATAAGGGTTTAATACCAGCTTTGGTTTACCAGCGGGTATTAAGGCCGAGATTCCTAATGGCAGGTCAAGTTTGACCCGGCCATTAAGAATCTCCAATAAAGGGTTAAAAAAAGACACCACACAAAGAAAAAATACTTTATTAGAAATAAATACACAGACAGACTTAGGGACTCCATCTTTATTACTCCCTTCCACACCTCCACGATCCTGGTCTTCTGTCTTCTTCAACCGATCTAGCTCTGCTATATCAGAAAGCACAGAGGAGAATGAACGCTTCTGATCCCCGTGCTGTGTAATCAAGCAGAGGCTGTGGGTATGTAAGCAGTGATGTCACCACTGCCACCGTTCGGTAGTAACCTAACGAGCGGGTTACTAAAGCAATGGTGATCTCCGATCACCTGATTCCCGGTGCCGCTATTCACTGGCTGTGGCATTACGGTGTGTGGCAGCCAATCCCTGCATCTGGGCTGACTCTGTAAAGAGTGCTAACATGCAAGGAGGGGGAGCAGAGCATGTGCTCGAGCATCTCGCCGGTACACAGCGGTCACCGAGTATACCAAGTACTGAGATGCTTGGGCGAGCACCGAGTACCGGTGAGCATGCCCGTCCATCCCTATCATCTGACAGTACAGGACCTTGCATGACGTCATAGTCATGTGAGCAGTCTGTAGCTAATGAGATAATACAACATTCCCACGTGACTGGTCACATGGCTATGACGTCACTGAAGGTCCTATCGTCAGCGGTGGTTACTGGGATGGCACAGTGATGATTGACTCGGAAGCAGAAGTGTACGGGAGACAGAGGGTTGAGCCTAGAATGAACTGACTGCAGTCAGGTCATGGGCATGACCGGCTTGGTTGATGGGCATGACCGTTTTGGTTGGGGGCGTGGTGATGTTTTTTTCTGTCCACTATAATCATGGAAAGGGGGCTTTGCCCCCTGCACCACACCATCTGGGGGTCTTACCCCCAGACCCCCGCTTCTATTTTAATCAACTCTATGCCCACGTGGACTTAGAATAAACATTGTTTTTCTGTCTGGAAAGGTCAGGCTGTAAACATCAGGCTGCACTTTTAACACGCTCCATCACATAACAAGTTACATTATACCTGTCAGCAGCCCGTGTACTCTTGCATTTACCAAGACAGAGTCTGTAGGACACATTGCGGGACCTGTAAGTATAACGACAATGTTTATTATTAACTGTATTTTTTATTTTACAGCCCCCCCCTGTCCC
Source organism: Anomaloglossus baeobatrachus (assembly GCF_048569485.1). Lineage (NCBI taxonomy): Eukaryota > Metazoa > Chordata > Amphibia > Anura > Aromobatidae > Anomaloglossus > Anomaloglossus baeobatrachus. Next base: position 624,577,795 of record NC_134354.1, read on the forward strand.
ATTCCATAACTGTAAAGTCCAAGATCGGTGATCGGACGCAAGATCGTGTTATCTCGATCCCAAGCTTTACAAAATGATCAGGCAGGTCTCCCCGATCCCGACCATCGGGAGATCGCCCATCACTAAAGAGAACTCTTTAATAATCTGGATATGCCCCTCAAACCTTTGAGCAGTCACTTGCATTCAGAGGAGAAGCCTTATAAACATTATACAAGTTATACAGCAATAGACTGCCCTATAAATTTAGGATGAGCTTTTCAGATCAGACAAGGTAGTGGCAAAAAAGGAAAAAATTGATATACAAAGGTGGACATTTATTTTAATGTGAAGGGAAATTGACTCTGCAACTATTTCTGGAAGTATTTTATCAGCAGTTAACTGGTGGATTCAGCAGGATTATCATCTAAAAGTTTATATGGTCGACATGAGCCTGGAGCTAAAATCTATCTGGTACAGGCATGCCTTGCAGAGTTGACTTATACTGTATCCACATCCCTATTTTAGAGATCCGATTTCACATTCTCTTAAGTGCTGTTGCTTGGCAGCCGCCACATAAACTCCTATCTTATGCGATTGTCTTACAATATTTGCATAGTACTGAAGAATAAGTCCCACCAGGGTTCTCATATCCATGCATGAGCATTCGAGTTATGTGCCATCCTTCTCTGTCACCCATATTATATACCAGAATTACTACTGACACATCACAGCGTCTCCGAAATAATCTTACCTCATTCTCTTCTTCATGTAATTCATATATGATTATTTATATTCCTTTCCCCTATTTCTTCAAACTTTTAGTTAAGAAAAGAAAACTTTTATTACCTTGTCATGTGTCTTAGGCAGGCTTTGCACGTTGCGACATAGCAAGCCGATGCTGCGATGTTGCACGCGATAGTCCCCGCCCCGTCGCAGCAGCGATATTTTGTGATTCCTGGCGTAGCGAACATTATCGCTACGCCAGCTTCACATGCACTCACCTGTCCTGCGACGTCGCTCTGGCTGGCGTCCCGCCTCCTTCCTAAGGGGGCGGGTCGTACAACGTCAGAGCGACGTAACACGGCAGGCGGCCAATCAAAGCGGAGGGGCGGAGATGAGCAGGATGTAAACATCCCGCCCACCTTCTTCCTTCCGTATAGCCGCCGGCGGCAGGTAAGGTGATGTTCCCCGGTCCTGCGGCTTCACACACAGCGATGTGTGCTGCCGCAGGAACGAGGAACAACATTGTATCTGTCGTTGCAACGTAATTTTGAAAAAGTCGGAGCCTACACCGATAATACGATAACGACGATTTTGCGCTCGTTAATCGTATCATCTAGGATTTACACACTACGATGCCGGATGTGCATCACTTTCGATTTGACCCCACCGACATCGCACATGCGATGTTGCAATGTGCAAAGCCGCCCTTACATTACCATCAAACTTTAAATATGCATAGAAATGTGATTAATTACAATATATTAATTTTCCAAGCCTTTAGTTCTCTGACAGTTCAGTCTTTAGATCCCTTAGGGTTCTACTTGCCCATGAAGATGCTCCTCATAGCAAACTCCACAACAATAGGTTTTAGGCTGGGTTAGCAGACATCTTTTGAGGATTTTGTCATAGTATTCTCAAAGTAATTTTAAACATTTTTATTGCCAGATGTTACTTTAAAGTTATAAACTATTTTTAAAAAGTCTACATAAGTTTTTGCTTGTCGTGTTCTTTATAAGCAGCGTGTGCTGGGTATGACAGTTTTCCTGGCTCTACTCCCTGCTTGTCTATAAAAAAACACAATAATGTTAAAGTAAAACAAAACAATTAAAAGCACTTATAAAAGAACTCCATGAAAAACACTTAAAATCCATTAAGTTTTTTTCACAAGCATTTAGAAATTGAGCGTACGATCTTCTAAGAAAGTTCATCACACAACTATACTACTGCTCTTCACGTCACGTTCAATCAGCATTTCAAAGCTAGAGCCAGTCGACAAATTTTATTCTTGTGAAGATGTTCAAGCTTGCAAAAGGAGACTAAAGCTACATGCCCACTATCTTGACATGCTGTGTCCTGGATGCAACATACCCTTTGCTGCGAGGATGTGAGTGCTCTCTGCAGGAGACCGCTGCAATCTGTGCCTATGATCAGTGTTCGGTCAGCTGCAGACTTCCTCTCTGTTCTTCCTGCGGAGAACACTCGTGGCTCCACAGCATAAATTGACATGCTGCAGCTTGGTAAGCAGCACTGCAAGTCAGTGGGAAAAACAAGCACACTGGACATTGGATCCCTATAAATCCCATTGATTGTGAGTGTACTGTAGATCACAGAGTTTTGGACACAAACATACTGTGTCCAAGATGCTGTGAATACTGATCGTGAGCATGTACTCTTATAGGCCAGGCAAAGCTCCCAGGATTTTTAATGTTAAAATGGGGGTCCATCTAATAATCCTAGTGCATCTTATAATATCTCACCAGGGGGGAGCGGCGGTGGTGGAGCGGCTCAGGAGGGTTACAGGAGGCATGGTCGGCGATTGAAGAAGGGGGTGTCGCGGATCAGGAAGATCACGGGAGGCATGGTCGGCGATGCTGCGGGCTTGGAGGAGGGAGTGTCGCCACTCAGCAGGGTCAGTGATTCTACGGGCTCGGGAGTATCTCGGCGGCAGCATTGATCTGCAGTTGACGCAATGGACTTCAAGAAAATGGCTGTGGAGGAGGCGCGTGCACAGATTTGCCTCTGCAGCCATTTTCTAGAAGTCCATTGTGTCAAGCGCTGGCAGTTCAATGGAACCCGCAGCCCTCAGCACGTCAACAAATCAAAGGCGCCTGCTGCCGCGATAGCCCTTGGCCCACACTTATCGCTGATCCTCTCTCCTGTCACCCACCTGAGCAGCTCCACTGCAGTGACACTCCCCCCTTCACAAACCCTCAGTATCACCGACCCTGCATCACCATCACCACCTCGGTAAGGCATATCTGGATTATAAGACACACCCCCATTTTCCCCCCAGTTTTTAGGGGAAAAAAAGTGCATTTTATAATCCAGAAAATATGTTAATATTAGGCCTTAAGGCCCTGTCACACACAGAGATAAATCTGCGGCAGATCTGTGGTTGCAGTGAAATTGTGGACAATCAGTGCCAGGTTTGTGGCCGTGTACAAATGGAACAATATGTCCATGATTTCACTGCAACCACAGATCTGCCAAAGATTTATCTCTGTGTGTGACGGGGCCTTAATGCAGGCGTCACACGGTACGATCTATCATGCAATTGAACGAGCGATCGGACCCGTCCCCGTTGTTTGTGCGTCACGGGCAAATCGCTGCCCGTGTCGCACAAAGTCGTTAAACCGCCGTCACACATACTTACTTGCTGAGCGACCTCGCTGTGGGCGGCGAAGATCCTCTTCCTGAAGGGGGAGGGACGTTTGGCGTCACAGCGACGTCACACAGACGCCGGCCAATAGAAGCGGAGGGGCAGAGATGAGAGGGACGTAAGCATCCCGCCCACCTCCTTCCTTCCGCATAGCCGGCGGGTGCCGCGGGATGCAGGTAAGCTGTGTTCATCGTTCCCGGGTGTCACACGGAGCGATGTGTGCTACCCCGGGTACGATGAACTACCAGCTGAAAGAAAAATAAATGATTTTTTTTTTTTATTGATTTTTCAAATTTGTAAAAACATGACAAGTATCATTGCAAAATAAGAACATTCGTCTGACAAAATGTGACATAGAGGTGGGTGATACCCCAATTTGGAGTTCCATGCTGCTGTTCGATTTAAGATAGTATACAGTAACATTAAACCAAAACAAAGGTAATGAAATATAATATATAATATAACATATGCAATACAATTCGTTAAATCTCTGTGTCGTCCCTGAATGATTTCAATTTTGCTAGCATGCCTTGGTATTCCCAACCGTCTCGTCTCCCCCTCCCTCCAGAGCCCCCTCCTAGGTGATTCTCAGTTTACCCAGGCTGTCCTGGATATCGCTCAGGATATACCACTCCGAGTGAACAAAAGGTGCCATCAGGTTAATTATTTCTCCCTGTGTGAATTGGCTTTCAATAAAATGTCTCCATCTCACAAAAAACTTGGCTGTCAACCCATCTTTATCCCTCTCCGCTTCTAGTTTTTCCCACTTCAGAAGGTTGTGTAGTTCGCCCATAACCTCCTTTATGGATGGGCCCTCCCTTTGAATTCAGTGTTTTAAGATGCAACGCTTAGCTATCATGGCTATGTCATGCGTTATTGCGTATTTCCTTTTTTCCTGCGTGCTTGGTCCTCCTCCTACTCCTCCCTCAAAGGAGTGGAAAATCCACACCATTAAGTCTAGTTTGCTGAAAATTCCCCATGTTGACTGGGCAAATAGTCTGACTTGGTTCCAGAACCTAGCGATTGTCTCACATTCCCATAGCCCATGCAGCATATCTGTTTTCTCTTTTTGATACTTAGGATACCACCTATCCCTACCTGGTATGTTGAAACCCATAATGGCCCTATGTAGAATTCTGAATTGACTGTCTCTCCATCTCTCATTGGTAATATGTTTCCGCACTTGTACCCATCCTCTCAGTATATCATCCACCACTTCTTCCCTTCCCAATTGTTTCCCCCACGCTGTTAAAGTCCGACTATCCTCCTGTGAAATAAGCACCCCCCTTAGCGATCGATAAATTTTAGAGACATTTATACTTGTTACATCACATTCCAGTAACTCATCAATCGAACTTCTGTTCAGCTCTCTTCCAACCACACCCAGGTCTCCTATTATTCCATGTTTCAATTGTTCATATTGGATGATATGTGAGCTATTAAGGTTGTACTTATCCAACACTTCCCGACCTGTCATCCACCTCCTGTCCTCCACATTCATAACATCTATCATTCTCCTGACTCCCCTCTCTTTCCATCTAGTAAATAGCTTGTTTTCTCGTCCCAGGGGAAAATTTGGGAATGCCCAGGGGTTCAAGTACTTGGACACTTTCCATGAGAGCCCCAGTTTTTTCCTTACCGACTTCCATGTTAGCATGGTGTCTCGGAATATAATTGAGTTCCTTATGTGCCCTTCAACCCTGGATAGTGGGGAGTGCAGAATGGACGTCAGATCCCACGGTGACGCATATTTAGTTTCCATCGCATGATCTGAGTGCCTACTCATTCCTCTCACCCAATCAATTACATGCCTCATGATACATACAAGATTATACCCTTGGACATCTGGAAAGTTTAGACCTCCCTCCTCTGCTGACTTCATCAGCGTACGCAGCTTTATTCTGAGTTTCCTTCCCCTCCACACAAATTCTGTATACGCGGAGTTGAGCTTATTCACATCCTTTAGTTTTAGCAATAGCGGGATTGTCTGGAAGGGATACAGCAGCCTAGGAAAGCTCATCATTTTTATCAGGTGGCATCTTGCCAGTAATGGAAGTGGCAGACCTTTCCATCCCTTTAATTGAACTATGATTTTCCTGATTAGCGGTCCATAGTTCAAGTTATAGATTGTTTCCACCGATCTTCCTATATGCACTCCCAGGTATTTAATTGAAGATTGTGCTATAGGAATTCCACATAGACAGCCATCCCTTATTTGTCCCCCCATTGTCCCATGATGCCCCTTTAGGAACATGATCTCGCACTTTTTTTTGTTCAGTTTGAAACCGGAGAATGAGCCAAATTTTTCAATCAAGGCAAGAGTCTGTGGCAAATCCGCACCGGGGTCCCCCATATAAAGTATGATGTCATCAGCAAAAAGTGCTGTCTTTACTTCTGAACCCCTTATCTTGATTCCTTTAAAGCTATTTTGTCCCTGTAGTATTCTTGACAACGGCTTGATTGCCAGGTTGAATAAAAGAGGAGATAATGGGCAACCCTGTCTTCTTCCCTTCATCAAAGGGAACACGTCTGATAGAAAGCCCGGAGTGTGTACCCTAGCTCCCGAGTTGGCATAAAGGTTTCTAATGTAAAGTCTCATCTTGCCTACAATCCCTATGGCCTCCATTACCCTGTCTAACCACCTCCAATTTACATTATCAAACGCTTTTTCTGCGTCTAAATGATTTTTTAAAAATGAGCGACGAGTGACAGATGAACGATTTGCACACGATTTGCAAACGTTTTGCGTCGATCGTAGGTGTCACACGGGACGACGTCGCAAACAATGCCGATGTGCGTCACAAAAATCGTGACCCCGACGATGCATCGCACAATAGATCGTCTCGTGCGACGCCCGCATTAGATTAGAAGCACCACTCCAGCGGTGAAAGAGAAAAAATGCTGGAGTGGTGCTTTAAGGTTTGGTTGTGAAGGTTGCACTACTTTATGCTGTATTATTTGCACTTGTTAGCAAAATAGAAACATACTTGTTGATACTGTTTAACCCCTTTGCACAGAATACTGTTTTCACCTTCCTAACCAGGCCAATTTTTTCAATTCTGATGAATTACACTTTATGAGGTAATAACTCTGGAACAATTCAACAAATCCCAGTGATTCTAAGGTAGTTGTTCAAGATATATTGTACTTAAGGCCACTTTACACGCAGCGACATCGCACAGTACAGGAAGTGAATGCGCAACCCAAAAGCAGTGTGCCGCCATGACACCGAGTCTCGGTAAGTATGAAACTGGCGCTTGTTAGTTGTTTTGTTTATTTTTACTTTATTTGCCGAATCCGGATTGTGCACTCGGATCCCGGGCCCGGGTCAGGCACCTAGATGTCATTGAAACCGCACAGACCCAGACTTTTACAGCCATAGATTTGGTTACTATCATAGTAAAAAATGCTTTTTTACAAAATAAAGGTTTTTTTGCATCATCATATTTTGAAGGCTATAGTTTTCTTTATTTTTTTGCCGACAGTCATGTGAGGGCTTGTTTTGTACAGAATGTGTTGGAGTTTTATATACTAAGGGTGTATAGTATGGAGGGGGTGATTACTTAGTGTTAGAATTGCACATGGATAAGGCTTGTATAGGGCACTGGTCACACACACGTGCTGTACAGTACTGGCTTACAGCCTATTAGTGACAATCATACTATTAAGTTCTATGAGCTGTTAAGCACTCTATACACTCTGTTTTTTGGTAAATTTGGGCTAATAGATTACACGGCCTCTACCCTGTTGTTTTGTACCAGTTCGCAAAGCTATGGGATGCAATGCAGTATAAGGTTTCAGAGATAGTCACACAGCAAGGCTCGCTGGAAAAAAAATCAGTTTTCTTGCTACATTCAGCTAAAAGATTTACACTACCTGTACACTGCTGTTTTGGACCGCTAACAGGAACTGAACATACAGTCAAAAGCCTATGTTTGGGGTTCGGCACCATACCCAAGGTGCCCGTTACGGACCCTGAACTTTAGAGTTCAGGTTTGCTCATCCCTAAAGATGATGTTTTCAGTGATACATTTTTTTTTAATATATGACTTTTTGAGAGCGTTTTATTCCACTTTTTCGTCAGTTTTATGATGGAAAGACAGTTTTTGCTACGTTTTTTTTTGTTGTTTTTTTTACAGTTGAATGAACGGGTTAACTAGTCATAGTTGGCTGACACAGAGGTCATCATCGCAACCTCAAGTAGCAATGATCGGCCCCATGATCACATCGTAGGGGCCCCTATCGGGTGGGAGAGGGAGCACACTCCCTCTCCCAGCTTTCTAAATGCTGCAATCATTATTAATCATGGCATTTAGGAGCTCAAACAGCCAAGGGCAGTGCGGAGACTATACCTAACTGGGACAGTCGGAGCTTGGCTATCATGAAAGCCAAACTCTTGGTGGCGACCGCAAGTGCACAGACTTGTGCCCCATACAGTCGCCATGATATACTTATACGTCATAGGCTGGGAACCCCTTCTCAACCATGACGTATGGGTATCTCATAGGTTGTTAACCAATACTATACAGTATACAGGCCCTAGTGGGGTCGGAGACATTAGTGGCTTGGCTGCAAGTCAACTTAGGTCACGGATCTTCCGCTCTGCTCAGATCATGATTGTTTGGCTGCAAACCTACTCCATTGCTCACACAATTGCTCTCTTCCAAAACTGGGCACTGACTCCTCCCTTCTTGGCCCTGCCAGGCATTTTTATATTTGGCAACTGCAACACAATTGACACCTACCCCAGCTTTCGTCTAAATTCTTCTCTCCAGGAAGCACACATGTTACTGTTTAGTTCTTATCTAATGGCATTGTGTTCTGCTGTTATTACTTTCGGCCAGCAGATGGCAGTGTTTCCTTACATTTACTTCTGCATCAGATTACACATACTCCTGGCCAGAAAATCTGACTACACTGTTTCCAGCGGGCTCAATTCAAGCGTATTGCGTGAGACCAGAAACAGTCAGAAAGACACAATAGAAGCCCTGACCACTGGTACTTCTTGGTCAGGATGGCATCAGCAACATCACAAGTGGTAAGTGTTCCATGGAGCGGAATCAGTATGTGGAGCAGGTCTGGGGGGTGGAGGGGATAATGGCTGTGGAAACAATATTGAGATCAAGGTGGATGGGGAGGAATAATGGCTGTGGAAATACTTTAGTGAGCAGGGAAGGGGGAATGGTTGTGGAAACAATATGGAGAGTGGTGGGGGTGAAACGCTATGAAATAATAAAACAATATGGGGGGATGGCTATGGAGGCAGGAGAATCCTGAAAATGAGCAGTGTGTGCGCTGGTAGAATTCAGAATTCTGCACTCACATAGAGTGCCTACAGACTTCCATCACAAAACGTAATAACCCCTTTAAATATAACATTAAGCATTGTATCATGGTCAATCCTAACAGCGTGTAATATACTAATTGTCAGGATTCAGCTCTGCTTTCCGATTTCAGCAGTCATCATATGACCATTTATATATGATTTTTGTACTTATGGTCATGACACAACTGGCTTTTTTCCTTGATTCTCTCAGTGAAGTAGGGGCTGTATTATTTCACTGAACATTGAGAAAATTCAGAAGAGTCGCTAGTCGACACGTGACTTTAAGTGCGTAAATTACATATGAGCGATCACATGACGACTACTCAAACAGCATTTTGTGGGAGAGGGGGGTAACCAAACTAAATTCTTGCCTGGGTGCTCGCAAACCTAGATCCGCCTCTGCATCAGTTACTACAGTTGGAAGAGATTCATTAATACTGTTCCTTCATTGTCTCTTAAATATACTGTAAAGCAAGAATGCATTTAATTGTAATTGTACCATTAGTTATTTCAGTGAGCTTTGGCGTAAGAGATTAATAGGAGGCTAGGATGCCAATGTTTTAGATGGTTCTGGCTCGGGAAAGCAATTTCTCTTTGTGACAGCATGAGTACGATTGTACAAATTACAAAGACCAACAGCATCAAAAGTTAAACTTAACTAGTATAAAGGGCTTTGTAACTGTTAACCATAGCTCAGTAGATTATATAGCTGTGGGACTGGAAGCATATCGACTATTATATTTAATTACTGAAATGAATTTAGATGTCATTGTGTATTCATTCATCTATATAGGATAGACAAGAAGATGACTACAATCTCACAATATTCAGAGAATAATTTCCATTAAAGGGGTTGTCCACTACTTTTACATTAATGGCCTATCCTTAGAAAAGGTCATCAATGTCTGATTTGCCGGGGTCTGACACTCGGCACTCAGACAGGCGGAAATGCTCAGTTCTGAAGCTGCCCGTCTTCTGATAGTGGCTGTGGCTGGGTAATGCACGTCCATTTCCCATTCTAATCAATAGGAGGAGAATATGCAGTACCCAGCAGTGGCCACTATCAGAAGACAGGGCAGCTCCGGAACTGAGCATTTCTGGCTGTCTGTTGCCGCCGCTAGGACAGACAACAGCTGATAGGCGGGGGTGCGGGGTGTTGGACCCCAGATGATCAGACATTGATGACCTATCCTAAAGATAGGCCATTAATGTAAAAGTAGGAGACAACCTCTGTGGTATCTTCCTGCAGTGCCGCTGTCCGTTCTGTATAACGCAGGGCACTTTAAGCCTTACAGAATAGAAGGAGATGCAGTGGCGGAGGTGCCATCGCAAACACAGGATGTCAGAGTTCCAATGCAGTGACATCATTGCGCAGTGCCGGGACTCTGATATCCTATGTCTGCGATGACAGTGCGATGATCTGCCCGTTCTGGAGCCATCAGGATCCGGAACCCAGGATTAAGCGAGTATAAGATCTTTCTCATTCTTTTTTTAATTTGATTGTGTCGCGGGCGGAGGAGGGGACGCTGCGCTCTCCCACTGCTCGGGTCCGGCTGCCGCTGCTGCTGCGGCCTCTGTTGCTCGGTGGCTCGAGTGATGGGCCGGATCCCGGGGACTCGAGCGGCGCTCCTCGCCCGTGAGTGAAAAGGGGATTGGTTTGGGGGATTTATTGTCCGTGACGCCACCCACGGTTGTGGTGATTGTGTGGACACCACCGCTGCTCTGTATGGGGATCCCGGGAGCGGTGACAGGGAGCAGCTTTGTTGTTATTTCTCCCCTCCGTGGGTAGGGGGTTGGTTGTCCCGGGGCCCGGTGATGGGGTAGGGGGTGGATGACAGGCCGGGTGCGGGGCCTGGAGAGGTGCAGGGTCGTGGGGGCAGCTCTGTGCCGTACGGCATGGTGGTACTCACTCAGCCTGAAACGTTGACACAGTTCTCGGTAAAACACACGGCTGGAAAGACGGTTCCCACGGACGGCTGCTGTTGCTTTTCCCCGGTATTTAACGGTGACTGTCTCTTTCCCTGCACCTTGTGAAATGTTGGTAGCGATGGATTCCCACCGGTAACCCGCTCCCCGACTTGGATATGGGCCGGAGGAGCCCCTCTTTGCCCGCAGGCGCTGGCCCTGAGAAACTGGTGCCTTGGCGGTGGCGGTGTCTCTCTCATACGGTTGGACTGTTGCCTTCAATCGGGACTTAGTTGTTTGGAAACCCGGGGATCCCCTTCACTGACGGATTTGGCAAATTCACGGCGACTCCTAGCCTTGCCGGGATCCGAAAGGCCCCTGCCAATGGTGCTGGCTTCACTTTGTATACCGGTCCGGTACCGCCGGGCCACCACCCATCCACGGTCCTTTCAGCAACCTCCAATCAGCCTCCACTGCAGACGGTCATCGCCGTCTGCTAACCTTGCTGTCTCAGTCCGGGGCACACACCCGGACCAACTTCAGGCTCTACTTCTGTCACTTTCCTCCTCACACTTGCTCCTTTACCACTCCACTCCTAAACTCATCTGCCTGGTTTTCCCGCCTCCAGGACTGTGAACTCCTTGGTGGGCGGAGCCAACCGCCTGGCCCACCCCCTGGTGTGGACATCAGCCCCTGGAGGAAGGCAACAAGGATTTCTGGTCTAGCTTAGGTGTACCTAGCCAGGGTGTAGGGTGTGGTGATGTCATTACCTGTGACCCCTGGCTTGCCCAGGGCGTCACAATTGCAGAACAGGAAACATATACACCAGGATGGTGACATTTATACCAGGATGGGGATATATATACCTAGTATGGTTCTATACACCAGGAAAAGGCCCATGATGGGGGACATATATACTAGGAAGGGGCTTATGATGTTGGGACATATATCCCATAATACGAGATATACTGTATATACCAGGATGGTTCCAGGATGGGAGACATATATACCAGGATGGGACCCAGGATGGGGGGCATATATACCAAAAAGGGGCCCATGATGGGTGAAATATATACCAGAAAAAGGCCCAGGAAGGGGGACTAATATACCAGGAATGGGCCCAGGATGGGGGACATATATACTAGGATGGGGCCAGGATAGGAGACATATATACAAGGAAGGGGCCCAGTATGGGGACATATATACCAGGATGGGGCCACAATGAGAGATATCTATATCAGGATAGGGGACATAAATACCAGAATGGGGCCAGGATCAGACACCTATATATCTGGATGGGGGACATATATACCAGGATGTGACCAGGATGGGAGACATATATACCAGGATAGGGCCAAGATGGGGGACATAAATAGCAGGATGGGGGACATATATACTAGGATGGGAGACATATATGCTGGGATGGGGTTAGGATGGGACTCAGAATGGGGACATGTACTGTATACTAGGATGGGACCCCTAGCTACTCCTCCTTTTTCTGGATGGTTTATCAACAAATGACTGACAGACAATAGTTTTTACTGACACATTGGAATATTATAATAAATCATTATGATTATAACTGATACATAACTATAGACCATTATTCTGCTATGAAGACTTCAGGTGCATTCACTGTAAGCTGTAAAACTAGACTAATTACAGTCAAAATAATTTGTGTAAGTTTCTTCAAAAAAATCATGGACGCTTTCAATTTTTTATGGACAGGGCAAAAAACTGCCCTATTTTTCCTGACTGTCCTGGAATTTCTGGACAGTTGGCAACCCACATGGACACAGTAATGGTAATGTCTATAAAGTGCTGCAGAATATGAAGTTGTTATATAAATAAACAGAATAAAATGCAAATTGCCAGCCAAAATTTACAGCCATCATTAAACAAAAAGTAGAGAAAACTCTAAAGTGAGGGAAATAAGTATTTGATCCCTTGCTGATTTTGTAACTTTGCCCACTGACAAAGACATGAACAATCTATAATTTTAAGGATAGGTTAATTTCAACAGTGAGAGATAAAATATAAAAAAAAATCCAGAAAGTCACATTGTATAAATTATATAAATGTATTTGCATTTTGCAGAGAGAAATAAGTATTTGATCCCCTAGTAACCATTAAGAGTTCTGGTTCCTTCAGATCGGTTAGACGCTCCTGATCAACTCGTTACCTGCATTAAAGACAGCTGTCTTAAATTGTCACCTGTATAAAAGACTCTTGTCCACAGACTCAATTAATCAGTCAGACACTAACCTCTACAACATGGGCAAGAACAAAGAGCTTTCTAAGGATGTCAGGACAAGATAATAGACCTGCACAAGGCTGGAAAAACCATAAGTAAGACACTGGGTGAGAAGGAGACAACTGTTGATGCAATAGTAAGAATATGGAAGAAATACAAAATGAGTGTCAATCGATATCGATCTGGGATTCCATGCAAAATGTCACCTCGTGAGGTATCCAGGATCATGAGGAAGGTGAGAGATCAGCCTAAAACTACACAGGGGGAACTTGTTAATGATCTCAAGGGACCACTGTCACCAAGAAAACAATTGGTAACATATTACGCCGTAGTGGCTTAAAATCCTTCAGTGCCCGCAAAGTCCCACTGCTCAAGAAGGTCTATGTGCAGGCCCATCTGGAGTTTGCCAATGAACACCAGGATGATTCTGAGAGTGATTGGGAGAAGTTGCTGTGGTCAGATGAGACAAAATTGAGCTCTTTGGCATTAACTCAACTCGCCATGTTTGGAGGAAGAGAAATGCCGCCTATGACCCAAAGAACACCATCCCTTCTGTCAAGCATGGAGGTGGAAAAATTATGTTTTGAGGGCGTTTCTCTGCTAAGAGCACAGGACCACTTCACCGCATCAATGGCACAATGGATGGAGCCATGTACCGTAAAATCCTGAGTGACAACCTCCTTCCCTCCGACAGGACAATAATAATGGGTCATGGCTGGGTCTTCCAGCATGACAATGAGCCAAAACATACAGCCAAGGCAACAAAAGAATGGCTCAAAAAAAAGTACATAAAGGTCATGGAGTGGCCTAGCCAGTCCCCAGACCTTAATCCCATAGAAAACGTATGGAGGGAGCTGAAGCTCCGGATTGCCAAGCAACAGCCTCAAAATCTTAATGTTTAAGAGATGATCTGTAAAGAGGAGTGGATCAAAATTCCTCCTGACATGTGTGCAAACCTCATCATCAGCTACAAAAAACGTCTGACTGCTGTGCTTGCCAACAAGGGTTTTGCCACCAAGTATTAAGTCTTGTTCGCCAGAGGGATCAAATACTTATTACTCTCTGTAAGACGCAAATAAATGTATATAATTTATACGATGTAAAGCGGAGGACAAAAGAGTGCAAATAGGTTCTTACCAGATTTTAAAATGTAGTGTGTACGATATTACACTCACCTATCAGGGTTGTGAAAGTCACAACCCCTATGAAGGCTTGAAAAGTAATGGCGGCTGTTACAGCCCCACGTGGGTTAATATTCGTTGCTGGAGAGCAGAAGCAGGGTTAATGCCATGCTGCCGCTGAATGAAGAAACTGTTGATCATTACCGTATATGCCGGCGTATAAGACGACTGGGCGTATAAGACGACCCCCAACTTCTGCCCTAAAAATATAGAATTTGGGATAAACTCACTGTATAAGACTACCCCGCTCCAAAGTCCCACCCTGCCTTACTTTCGGGGGAGGCCTTACATTGGAAAAAAAAAACAATTTTCAACAACATCCCCTGCAGCCTCCCCATTGTTTCACAGTCCGGCATCCACCCCATCCTCCCCCCTGCAGCCTCCCCATTGTTTCACAGTCCGGCATCCACCCCATCCTCCCCCCTGCAGCCTCCCCATTGTTTCACAGTCCGGCATCCACCCCATCCTCCCCCCTGCAGCCTCCCCATTGTTTCACAGTCCGGCATCCACCCCATCCTCCCCCCTGCAGCCTCCCCATTGTTTCACAGTCTGGCATCCACCCCATCCTCCCCCCTGCAGCCTCCCCATACAGTGGTTCTGCCCCCCACTCTGCCACCACACACACTGACACATACGGTACCGGTACAGCCCCACACGGCACCCACACACATATCGTACCGGTACCGTACACACACACACTGACACATACAGCCCCATACGGCACCCATACACATACCATACACATACCGTACACACACACACACACACAGAGAGAGAGTTTCGGAACTTACCGTTACTTTCCTTCTGTTTCGATCTCCTCTGCGGTGCCGGGCTGACGATTCAGATGCCGGGGACGCTGGACCAATCGGAGCGAGCCTGCAGGCGGTGACGTCGCGGCTGATTCGGCCAATCAGCTGCGAGCCGGCTGACTGGCCAATCACAGCTCGAGCTGATGGCCAGCAAGGAGCCTGTGACGAACAGGCTGATCGGCCAATCAGCATCGAGCAGGAAGAGCGTTGATGGAGCGAGGGAACAGCGGCAGCGGTAAGTTCCTGTACTTTCCCCAGGGACCCCACCCATATGCGGCCATACTGTCCCCAGTGCCCCACTCATATGCGGCCTTACATTCCCCGGGCCCCCCGCTACCCTGCCTTACAATCGGGGGGTGCCCTACATTGGCGGACCCCCCCGAAACCCCCACCCTGCCTTACTTTCGGGGGGGTCCTACTTTCGGGGATGTATATCCGGCGTATAAGACGACCCCCCACTGTAGCCATTATTTTAAGGGGGTAAAAAGTCGTCTTATACGCCAGTATATACGGTAATAAAATTCTTTAATTTCATAGATCTACTCATTTCAGGGATCCAGTCCCCTTCTTCAGGACAAAAAGAAGAATCAACAATATATCTCATAAATTGTTGATATATTGTTTATTCTTGTTTTCGTCCTGAAGAAGGGAACTGGATCCCTTAAACGCGTAGACCTATGAAATAAAATAATTTTATTAATAATCAACAATTTCTTCATTCGGTGGCAGCGCGGCAATAACCCTGCTTCCCTGCTCCAGCACTGAATAATTTATACAATGTGATTTTCTGGATATTTTTTTTTCCTGATATTCAACTCTTACTGTTAAGATTAACCTACCCTTAAAATTATAGACTGTTCATGTCTTTATCAGTGGGCAAACGTACAAAATCAGCAAGAGATCAAATACTTATTTCCCTTACTGTACATGACAGAGATCTTAAAGAGATTATCTATATCAGCGCGCCAAACATGCCGATATAGTTAATAATAGTGTAGCTCCATGTGGGCCCCTCTCATTGCAGGGTTGGGATGACAGCATCCTCTGCGCGATGCCCCTCCCCCCCAGTAGCTATGCTACTGTCCCTAGTATTATGTCGTTTGAGTGTGGGATGAAACCATTGCCAAAACAGGGAGAAGATACAAACTCTATGCAAGTGTGTGGAAGAAAATTGTAGCACCTGGAGGAAATCCATCCCACACAAACTGAAAGAGAAAATACAAATACCAATGTATGAACATAGGGAGAGACCTGTTAATTAAAAGGATTGTGTTGAAATTGGGTCAAAAAGATCAGGAAGAAGCAGGTTGGAGGCCAGGCTTGGACTAATCAAGGTACATATGGGTTAATTCATTGAGGTGTTTACACCAGAATTATGTTGTTTTGTTTTTGCCAAGTCTGGAGGGCATGCTTCAGCACATAAGAACAGTTGAAAAGAGCAGACACTTTCTTGGCCATAGCTATAACCTTCCACAAGTAAGTATTTTTCTTTAAGCAATTTAGCACAATTGAATTCAGGCTGTGCGCCATGCAAGGACGTTTAGTTACTTTGCATTGTTGTTTATGAAAATGCTTAGTGGCAGTTGATGGGAATCCTTCCAGTGTGAAATTTGAGGCTTGTTTTACAGCAACAACTAATCTGTTGTAAGATTTTTGTCACCTAGGCTATCAATCTGCAAAAATAGAGGCTACCCCACAACATTTTCTTTTTTTAATTTAAATAAATAATAATAAAAAAAATAAAAACGATGTGGTTCCTGCCCATTTTTGATAACCTGTGCAGATAAAACAAACAGCTGGGGACTGGTATCCTCAGGCTGGGAAGGTCCAAGGTTATTGGGCCCTCCCAAGCCTAAAAATAACAGCCCACAGCCGCCCTACAATTTGAGCATCCATTAGATGTGCCAATTGTGGTGCTTTAACCAGCCATTCCCGATTGACTTGGTGCGATGGCATTCGGAGTATTTTAGGGGGTTAATGACAGCTGTGATTTGTTAAAAATTATAGCTGTGATCAAGCGCTGGGTTTGTAATGAAGAGGTGTCTATAAGACCCCCATTACCAACCAAGTAAGGAAAAAGAAAAAAACACAAATACAAAAAAATCTATTATTTTAAATAATAAAAAACACCCTCTTTCACCAATTTATTAACCCCCAAAACACCTCTGCAGGTCCGACGTAATCCACACAACGTCCCACGATTATCTCGGCTCTGCTACATCCAAAAGCTGCAGTGATGGAAAACACAAACAATCACTGTAGCTCCTGGAACACACTGAGAGCAGCAGGGGACCAAGAAAGACCACCAGTGAAACCACTGCTGGATTTGCGGATTATTTGACATGCAGCACAGCAGTACGGCAATCCGGCAGTTAGGTCACCGGAGTTCACAATCCCTTACTGCCCTCAGTGAACTCAGTTGAACCCGCTGTCGGATTGCCGAACTGTTGTGCACCTGTGTCCCATAATCCAATAATCTGGCAGAGGGTTCAGCGGAGTTCACTGAGAGCAATGGAGGAGATGCGGAGTGTGAACTCTGTTGACCTGACTGACGTATTGCTTGACTGTGCGGCCATTTCCTGCAATCTGGCAGTTCAGCAATCCGGCAGCGGGTTCAACGGAGTTCACTGATAGCAGTGGGAGCCTGTGAGTTTGAGCTCCAGTGACCAGACTGCCACATGTTGTCTTTTCAAAATAGATGCGTGCATGCTACCAACATTGCTGCAGAGGTTAAAGAAGTATAGGCTGTCTGTATTCAGACCATATGTTGCACAATGCATCAAATTGATCTGCATGGCTGTGATACCAGAAGAAACCTCTTCTAAAGTTGATGCACAATAAAGGCTGCAAACAGTTTGATGAACACAAGAAAACTAAGGCTATGGATTACTGTAACCATGCCCTGTGGTTTATGAGATCAATATAAAGTTGATATCGACCCCAAACATACCGCCAAGATGACCACTGCCTTGCTAATGAAACTGAGGGTAAAGATTCTGGACTGGTCAAGCAAGTTTCAGACCTAAACCCTTTTGAGCACCTGTGGGGCATCCTCAAACAGAAGGTGGAGGAGCACAAGATCTCTAACATCCTCCAGCTAATGTTGTCATGGAGCAGTGGAAGAGGACTCCAGTAACAACCTGTGAAGCTCTATTGGACTCCATGCCCAAGAGAGTTAATGCAGTGCTTGAAAATAAAGGTGGTCACCCAAAATATTGACACTTTGGGCACAATTTGGCCATTTTCACTTAGGGGTGTATTCACGTTTTAGCGGTTTAGACATTAATTGCTGTGTCTTCAGTTATTTATAGAGCACACCGAATTTGCACTGTTATACAAACTGTACACTGACTACTTTACATTGTATAAAAGTGCTACATCTATCTATATCAGTGAGAGACATACTCACTTTTGTGAAATCTTCCATGTACATAGATTATAAAGATTAGATATCATGCAGATATAGAATTTGACAACTCCCCTACATAATATAAATTTGCACACTTTAGTGCCTTTCATGTGGGGAATTTAGAATGGTTTAACCTAGTAAATAACTAATTAAAAAAATTACATGGGGTCCCCCCCCCCTATTTTTGTTAAACAGCAAAGGTAAAGCAGACAGCTGCAGGCTGATATTATCAGGCTTAGAAGGTCCATAGTTAACAGGACCTTCCAAGCCTAAAAATACCAGCCATAAGCCGCCCCAGAAGTGGCGTATTACAGAAGATGCACCAAATCAGGCGCTTTGACTTGGCTCTTACGATTGCCCTAGTGTGGTGGCAATCCGAGTAATGATTTTTGGGGATAATGTCAGCTGTGTAGTGTCTGCTGGCATCAAACCCTGGTGTTAGTAATGCAGAGGTGTCTATCAGTCTGTTGCTGGGTTACACAGAGGGCAGCGCGAGACCCAACCACTGTGAAAAGTGGTGATGTTAGTGAGTTACTTATGTCATCACTCATCAGACAGTCAGGTGCTACCCTCTGTGTGACCCCGGCGACAGATGTGATGTCAGTAATGTTACTGAAGTCATCACCATTTGTTACAGTCACTGAATTTTGTGGAAAACAGCCTGACTGGGAGTGGCTGCTGCTCAAAGCCTATGGAGCAGCAATGTGAGGCTTTATAGCTTTTGATCTATGTAATCGAAGAACAATGTAGGAAGCCCTGGACTACGTCGGACCTGGGGACTTTGCTTTCTAATACATTGGTAAATGAGGGACAGTCTCTTGTTTTAATTTCTCTCTTTGTATGTATTTCATGTTTCCCTTTCCACACCAAATCAGATTCCCTGTACTATGTTGGATTCCTTGGACTACGTTTGACCTGCATGGCTTTTTTTTTTTCTTTTAATAAATTGTTAAACAAGGTAAAAAATTCGGGGAGTATTTTTTTAAAATAAAATCTTTTTGTGTCTGTGTTTTTTCTTTTGATTTACTGGGTTAGTATTGGGGGTATCTAATAGACACCTCTCAATTACTAACACCAGGGCTTGATACCAGCTGACATCAACCTCAAAAATCATTCCCTCTATTGCCACTGTACTACGGCATTCAAGAAGGGCCGAGGTGAAGCACCAGAATTGACCCATCTTATGTAATTCGCCACTTCTGGGGTGGCTGATGGCTGGTATTTTTAGACTGGGAAGGGCCCAATAACCTTCCCATTCTGGTAATATCAGCCCGCGGCTGTCTGTTTTACCTAAGCTGGTTATAAAAAAATATGGGGGACACCATATTGTTTTTATTAAATTATTAATTTATTTATTAGGTTACACGGGGCTAAACATTCTTTATTGCTACATGAAAGGTACTAAAGGGAGCAAATATATTATGTGGGTAGGTTGGCACATTATTTATCTGCAGGATATTTATCTAGTCTATGTATCTCTTTATTTATAATGTTATATTTGATTACTTTATTATTATTGACAACTAGCAAGAATTTACATAGAGTAATTTAGAATGTAAAATATGATGTTAAAAACACATTGCATACAGATGTCATACGCAAGTCATACGCATATCATACTTATTTGGGAGGGGGGGAGCACTTGCATGACCAAAGGTTACCCAGATGGAGTCCTCTAGTCCAACTTTTCAGGGATGGGACCACATTTTTTTTATGTAAATGTGAGCGAGCCCTAACCTTGATAGTTGATAGTAGTTTTCTTTCTGCAAGAAAAACAGGACTAAAGGGATATAAACTACCAGACTGATTTGTAGTGCTTGAAGAAAGAAAAACAAAAGGTGTAACTAAACTCACTGGCAGCTGAAAAAGGTACCATACTAAAGTATATCTCGGATCAATCAATTTACATTCAGTCACACAGACTCTGCAGCTCCTGCACTTCTCTTATCTTTATATGCTTCTATCTTTTGAATCTATATATTTTAAGTCACTACCATTTTCTATGTTCTTTAATGCTGCAGTAGTATATCACACTCTGTTTATAGTATTCTCCATTGTTTTAGGCCTTATTGTCCCTATTTCTATTGAGGAGCTGTCCACTCAGACCTCCTCTCCCTAGACTATAAAACCATAAAATGGTCAGTGCTTTCCCTGCCTTATTATTATTGTAGCTATGATTGTTACAAGGCATTATGGCAACGTTTGTATGGTAGTACCTGGCATTATAAGAGCCCACTCTTTGCTGATGTATTTTTTAGTAATGTATGAAATTGTGTTTAGCATTTCGAGTCTGATTTGAGCAAATCAAATCACAAGTTGTTTAAATCCACCAGGACCTTCATGAAATTTGGCTCAAAGTTGATATGCAGTGAATATGCAGTGGAGCAATTCGCTCAGCTTCAATTATATGATTATTATTGTGAATGTGCTTGCCTATATAGCACCATCATAGTGCAGTGCTATTCATACATAATCACTGTCCCCTTTGTGGGCTCAGAATCGAGATTCCCTTTCAGTATATTTTTGGTGTGTGGTAGGAAACTGGGTACCTGGAGCAAACCCAAGCAAACACAAGAAAAACATACAAACTCCTTCCAGATGTTGTCCTTGATGGGATTTCAACTCAGGACCCCATCCTTGCCAGGCTACAGTGGTAATCACTGAGCCAATTTGTTACCTAAGCCTATGTGCGCATGCTGCAGTTTTGTGCCTTCACTGAAAAACGCACCCTCCGGCAGAAAAACACCCCTTGTGCCAGAAAATGCATACAAAAAAAATCATACTTCTGGGGCCGCTCATAAGCCTTATGCATATTCAGTGCTTTACCTGCTCACTGGCATCTTTGATTGGCTGCAGTTAGACTGTGCCCCCAGACAGCATCTGTGATTGGTTGGAATCACACATGTGTCTGACCTATGATCAGCGGTTTCTGTCTTTTTAGGCGTGTACAAATGTGTGGTTAATTACAATATTGTAGACTTCTGAAAAGTTGGACATCGCCAAACAGAAGCCAGATACAGTCCAGAGTAACTCTAGTATCTTATTATAGTGAATAAATACATCAAGGGTTTCATCTCAATCATGTATTTTAGATGGAAACACCATTGTAAGTGCTTAGCGTAGAGCACAGGATAAATGTATACTAAGACTCACACGTAGAGATGAGTGAACCTCTATTTGCTTGAGTTCGGTTCGGTTCGTCGAACGGAGGCCGCGTTCGAGTTCGGTTCGGCAAGCCATTCGACGAACCTCTCAAACCCCATTGAAACCAATGGGAGGCCAACACAAACTCATAAAAACACATTATAAATATACACATACAGTTAATAAACATTGCCATAACACTTACCTGTCCCCGCGATGCGTCCTGCACTCTGTCTCCCGCCGCTTTACCTTCCGATAATCGCTGCGTCTTCCTGGTGACCAGCACCAGCATAGGACCTATCGTGATGTCAAAATAGCCATGTGACCAGTCACATGTCTATTATCTCATTGGCTACAGACTGGTCACATGGCTTTGATGTCATGCTAGGTCCTGTCAGTACATCTCTCCTGTACGCGGTGATCGTTTGTGTATCTCCGTGTACTGGTGACATGCTCTGGCACATGGTCGACTCCCCATTCTGCTTCCCCGTTCCGTTATTCACCGGCTGCCACAGCCGGTCAATAACGGAGATCACCGTTGCTATAGCAATGCGCCTGTCAGCGGTGACGTCACCGCTTACAGGCAGCAGTTTCTCAGAAGCCAGATACAGTCCAGAGTAACTCTAGTATCTTATTATAGTGAATAAATACATCAAGGGTTTCATCTCAATCATGTATTTTAGATGGAAACACCATTGTAAGTGCTTAGCGTAGAGCACAGGATAAATGTATACTAAGACTCACACATAGAGATGAGTGAACCTCTATTTGCTTGAGTTCGGTTCGGTTCGTCGAACGGAGGCCGCGTTCGAGTTCGGTTCGGCAAGCCATTCGACGAACCTCTCAAACCCCATTGAAACCAATGGGAGGCCAACACAAACACATAAAAACACATTATAAATATACACATACAGTTAATAAACATTGCCATAACACTTACCTGTCCCCGCGATGCGTCCTGCACTCTGTCTCCCGCCGCTTTACCTTCCGATAATCGCTGCGTCTTCCTGGTGACCAGCACCAGCATAGGACCTATCGTGATGTCAAAATAGCCATGTGACCAGTCACATGTCTATTATCTCATTGGCTACAGACTGGTCACATGGCTTTGATGTCATGCTAGGTCCTGTCAGTACATCTCTCCTGTATGCGGTGATCGTTTGTGTATCTCCGTGTACTGGTGACATGCTCTGGCACATGGTCGACTCCCCATTCTGCTTCCCCGTTCCGTTATTCACCGGCTGCCACAGCCGGTCAATAACGGAGATCACCGTTGCTATAGCAATGCGCCTGTCAGCGGTGACGTCACCGCTTACAGGCAGCAGTTTCTGGTCACTCACGGAGTGAAAAGACTGCACGGGAACAGCAGCGTCTTCCTCTCATGCAGCGCTGCTGATGTAGCAGAGCTGGATGGGTTGAAGGAGAAAGAAAACAGAAGAGCAGGATCGTGGAGGGATAAGAGGGAGTAATAAACATGGAGTCTCTAAGTGTGCCTGTGTATTTATTTCTATTAAAGTATTTTTTCTCTGTGTGGTGTTTTTTTTTTAACCCTTTATTGGAGATTCTTAATGGCTGGGTCAAACTTGCCTGACATTAAGAATCTCTGACTTAATACTAGCTAGTAAAACAAAGCTAGTATTAACTCATAATTAGGACCCTATATAACAAGAAAAAACAGCATAAAAACAACCTCCACTCAAAAATATTATGTATTGCAAAGTGTGCACAGTACCAACATTCCAAGCTGTACTATTGAAAAAATGAGATTTTTGGCAAAAAATTGCAATTTTTCGAGCCACCCCGCCAACGTCACGGCAAATCTCCTGGGGCAGTCCTAACACTAAAATATTTTTATTTAAAGTGTGCCATGTGGCCTCACATATGCAAAATTAGGACTGTACAGCACGTACCTTGTGCTTTTCAGTCACCGTCTCCATGACTGATTCATGGTTGTGGGCGGGACAGGCCCGAGCACATGCTGCTTAGAATAAATAGCCAGTGGACGGGGTTGGATGGCAAGTGTGAACAGCCACCAACCGCCAAAAATCAGGACAGATGGAAAAATAAACATGAGGTGCACTGCAAGATGAGAACCAACTAGGACCCTATATAACAAGAAAAAACAGCATAAAAACAACCTCCACTCAAAAATATTATGTATTGCAAAGTGTGCACAGTACCAACATTCCAAGCTGTACTATTGAAAAAATGAGATTTTTGGCAAAAAATTGCAATTTTTCGAGCCACCCCGCCAACGTCACGGCAAATCTCCTGGGGCAGTCCTAACACTAAAATATTTTTATTTAAAGTGTGCCATGTGGCCTCACATATGCAAAATTAGGACTGCACAGCACGTACCTTGTGCTTTTCAGTCACCGTCTCCATGACTGATTCATGGTTGTGGGCGGGACAGGCCCGAGCACATGCTGCTTAGAATAAATAGCCAGGCTATTTATTCTAAGCAGCATGTGCTCGGGCCTGTCCCGCCCACAACCATGAATCAGTCATGGAGACGGTGACTGAAAAGCACAAGGTACGTGCTGTGCAGTCCTAATTTTGCATATGTGAGGCCACATGGCACACTTTAAATAAAAATATTTTAGTGTTAGGACTGTCCCAGGAGATTTGCCGTGACGTTGGCGGGGTGGCTCGAAAAATTGCAATTTTTTGCCAAAAATCTCATTTTTTCAATAGTACAGCTTGGAATGTTGGTACTGTGCACACTTTGCAATACATAATATTTTTGAGTGGAGGTTGTTTTTAACTCATAATTACCCTGCAAGCCACCCGGCTCCAGGGCTGTTGGAAGAGTTGGATACAGCGCCAGATAATGGCGCTTCTAAGAAAGCGCCATTTTCTGGGGCAGCTGCAGATGGCAATTCGCAGCAGAGGGGCCCAGAAAGCTCGGGCTAACCTGTGCTTCGGATTCCAATCCCCAGTTGCCTAGTTGTATCTGGCTGGACACAAAAATGGGGCGAAGCTCATGTCGATTTTTTTTTAATTATTTCATGAAATTCATGAAATAATTAAAAAAGGGCTTCCCTATTTTTTTTGTTCCCAGACGGGTACAAATAGGCAGCTGGGGGTTGAGGGCAGCCGTACCTGCCTGCTGTACCTGGCTAGCATACAAAAATATGGCGAAGCTCATGTCATTTTTTTGGTGGGCAAAAAACTCCTGCATACAGTGATGAATGGAGTATGCTGAGCCATGTAGTTCTGCAGCAGCTGTCTGTTCTCCTCCAGACAGACAGCAGCTGCAGAACTACAAGGCTCAGCATACTCCATCCAGGACTGTATGCAGGAGTTTTTTGCCCCCCCCAAAAAATTATGTGGTCTTCGCCATGTTTTTGTAGGCTAGCCAGGTACAGCAGGCAGCTACGGGCTGCCCCCAACCCCCAGCTGCCTATTTGTACCCGGCTGGGAACAAAAAATATAGGGAAGCCCTTTTTTTATTAATTATTTGATGAATTTCATGAAATAATTAAAAAACAAATGACGTGGGCTTCGCCATATTTTTGTATGCTAGCCAGGTACAGCAGGCACCTACGGGCTGCCCCTAACCCCCAGCTGCCTATTTGTACCCGGCTGGGAACCAAAAATATTGGGAAGCCCGTTTTTTTTAATTATTTCACTTATTACATGAAATAATTAAAAAACAAATAACGTGGGCTTCGCCATATTTTTGTGTCCAGCCAGGTACAACTAGGCAGATGGGGATTGGAATCAACAGCACAGGTTGGCCTGAGCTTTCTGAGCCCCTCTGCTGGGAATTGCAGTCCACAGCCGCCCCAGAAAAGGGCACTGTCATAGAAGTGCCATCTTCTGGCGCTGTATCCAACTCTTCGAGCTGCCCTGGTGACGGGTGGCTCGCTGGGTAATAATGGGGTTGGGGCTAGCTGTATATTATCAACTGGCCCTAAGCCCGAAATTCATGGTGTCACGCCAATATTAGACATGGCCACCATGAATTTCTAGTACCGATAAAAAAAAACACAACAAAGAAAAATATTTTTATTATAAATAAAACACAACACAATTAGTGACTCCATCTTTATTGAAATAAATAACCCCCCTCCGCAGTAATCCTGGGTCAATGGTCCCGTGCCGTCCAATCCGGATCCAATATCATCTGATCGGTTTGCTGGAAGGCAAAGCGATCAGATGATGTGTCAGGTTCAAGGGCCTGAATCACATGACACAGCAGCTGATTGTATAAACGGCTTTTATACAATCAGCTGATGCATCAGTGCAAAAAACAAACAAACAAACTACACACTTCAGTGCAGACTCCTGTCCGACGGCATCAGCTGATAGCTTAGCCGGGCAGGCGGTAAAAAGCCGGCCTCACCGCTCGACTTATAGTATCAGCTGATTCCGTCAGGTGACCGCATCAGCTGATCATCGTCAGGTCTGAGAAAGAAGAGAGAGAGAAAGAGAGAGAGAATAGAGAGAGAAAGAGAGAAAGAAGAGAGAGAGAGAAAGAAGAGAGAGAGAGAAAGAGAGAAAGAAGAGAGAGAAAGAGAGAAAGAAGAGAGAGAGAAAGGAGAGAGAGAGAAAGAAGAGAGAGAGAAAGAGAGAAAGAAGAGAGAGAGAAAGAGAGAAAGAGGAGAAAGAAGAGAAAGAGAAAGAAAAGAGAGAGAAAGAGAGAAAGAAGAGATAGAGAAAGAGAGAAAGAAGAGAGAGAAAGAGGAGAAAGAAGACAAAGAGTGAAGGAAGAGAGAGAGAGAGAAAGAGAGAAAGAAGAGAGATAAAGAAGAGAGAGAGAAAGAGGAGAAAGAAGAGAAAGACAAGAAAGAAAGGAGAGAGAGAAAGGAGAGAGAGAAAGGAGAGAAAGAGAGAGAGAGAAAGAAAGGAGAGAGAGAAAAGAGAGAGGGGGAGAGAGGGAGAGGGAGAGAGAGCTCACAGCTGATGTCCATCTCCTCCCCTCAGTGCCTAATTAAATTATAATTATAAATATATTATACATATAATTAAAATTAAAAAAGAAAAAAAATAATTCTTTACCGGGACTCAAACTCGCAACCTCATGCTTCATAGGCGAGCACTCTATCCACTTAGCTACTGCCTCTTATGATTAAGAGTGGCAGTAATTTGATAATCTTGAAGTCTGGATTGCTGAAGTCTCAGCTGACCACGCGATTCTGATAGAGCACTCGTTAGAGTTGAGCGCGGTTCGCGGTTCTCCAGTTCGCGGCTCGAGTGATTTTGGGGGCTGTTCTAGATCGAACTAGAACTCGAGCTTTTTGCTAAATGCTCGATAGTTCTAGATACATTCGAGAACGGTTCTAGCAGCAAAAAGCAGGGCTTTTTACAGCTACAGTGTGCAGGAGCCATCGCTGGCAGCCTGCCAGAAGCTGGTAACCAAGATAAACATCGGGTATCCAAGCAAAGCGCTTTGGTTAGTAACCCGATGTTTATCCTAGTTACGTGCAGGAAGCCCACACTTCCCCGCTCGGCTCGCTCCACCCCTCCTGCCCGTGGCATGTACACACGTACGTACACACACACACACACACACACACTCTGCACACACACTCTGCACACACACTCTGCACACACACTCTGCACACACACTCTGCACACACACTCTGCACACATGGTCCCGCTCGGCTTACCTGCGGTGATGAAGTCCCGCCATCCCGACCTCAGCGCTGTCACTGTCCTCCATGGCCGCCGCTTGTCACATCACCTTCTCTCGCTTCCGACCCGAGACTGACTAGTGGTGACGTCACGGGCCTCTCGCGATACTTGGCTGTAAAGGCGGCGGTCATTGAACTCAGTGACAGGGGCTGTCAGCAGTGCAGGAGATCAGCGCAGGTAATGTACCTCGCTGACAGCAGCACTTGTCATCCTCTGCAGTGACCTGGGCTGACCCATTGATGTTAGCTCAGGTCACTGCATTGCTCTCCCAGCCAATGGGGAACATTCTGCTCTTCATTGACTGGGACAGTGTGGATCGTCATGGCAACCCCTTGGATTACACCAGACCTGGATTTGTTTTTCTTTCTAATAAATTGGTTAAAGAGGGAATGTTTTGGGGAGTGTTTTTTCAAATAAAAATGTGTTTGTCGTCTATTTTTTTTATTACTGACTGGGTTGGTGATGTCGGGTATCTGATAGACGCCTGACCTCACCAACCCCAGGGCTTGATGCCAGGTGACATTACACATCTGGTATTAACCCCATATATTACCCCGTTTGCCACCGCACCAGGGCGCGGGATGAGCTGGAGCGAAGCACCAGGATTGGCGCATCTAATGGATGCGCCACTTCTGGGGCGGCTGCGGCCTGCTATTTTTAGGCTGGGGAGAGTCCAATAACCATGGACCTCCCTAGTCTGAGAATATCAGACCCCAGCTGTCTGCTTTACCTTGGCTGGTGATCCAATTTTGGGGGGACCCCTACATGTTTTTTTTTTTTAATTATTTATTTAATTTAAAATAACAGCGTGGGGTGCCCTCAGTTTTGGATTACCAGCCAAGGTGAGGTTGCCAGCTGTGGTCTGCAGGCTGCAGCCGTCTGCTTTACCCTAGCTGGCTACAAAACTAGGGGGAACCCTACGTCATTTTTTTTTTTTTCATTTTTTTGGCTAAATACAAAGCTAAGCACCCCTTTGTGCCACATGAAAGGCACCAAAGGGTGCAAAATTACAAAATGCAGGAGAGTGGGACATTATGTGTCTTTCTGCCATTATAATGACAGAAAAGACTGATATGAAGTGCACAAGCACAAGAAAATCACCAGAGTGCTCTACGCTGTGAAAAGCCGTAGAAAATGGCACTGGAGTGAACATGTGACCGCCTCATGTAGGATGAAGCTATGGATCCTGGGTAAATTTATGCATTTACCCTCCTTCAGTTTTTTTGCAGTACACAAAAAAAACGGAAGGCACACGGATGACAAACAGATGACATACGACCGTCTACGGAACGGAAACGGATGCCACACGGATGCACCCGTGAAAAAAAACGGACTGTTTCTTGCAGACCGCAAAAATGGATCGGTCGTGTTAATGTAGCCTTATTCTGATCTGCCGTTTATAAACAGCAGGCAGAAATAAGTGAACAACGCCCCCCGGCGTCAGAAAATCTCCGGGGTTTCAGGGCTAGCTGAGACCCTGGAGATCATGATTCAGGACGGTTTTTCCAGTCCCCGCTCACATGATCACAGGTAAACACCGTACACCGATGATCACGTTACAGTAAATGACAGCGCCGGTAAAAAATTATTTATCTCCCATCTGGCATGAACAAACACTTCTTCTCCACTTCTTCTCCACTTCTCCACTTCTTCTCCACTTCTTCTCCACTTCTTCTCCACTTCTCCACTTTTTCTTCACTTGTTCTCCACCTTTTCTCCACTTTTTCTCCACTTTTTCTCCACTTTTTCTCCATTTTTTCTCCACTTTTTCTCCACTTTTTCTCCATTTTTTCTCCACTTTTTCTCCACTTTTTCTCCACTTTTTCTCCATTTTTTCTCCACTTTTTCTACATTTTTTTCTCCACTTTTTCTCCACTTTTTCTCCACTTTTTCTCCACTTTTTCTCCATTTTTCTCCATTTTTTCTCTACTTTTCCTCCACTTTTCCTCCACTTTTTCTCCATTTTTTCCCCACTTTTTCTCCATTTTTTCTCCACTTTTTCTCCACTTTTTCTCCACTTTTTCTCCACTTTTTCTCCACTTTTTCTCCACTTTTTCTCCACTTTTTCTCCGTTCTTTTTCTATGGTCGGTCTACCCATTAGCTCTGCCATGCATAGTGTAGCTCTACACCTACTGCACATGTTACTTTATGATTGACATCTCTTTCGTACCAGTGCTGTCTAAGCCTACTCTGACCCCATATTTGTCATTACTATATTGTCCTTGTACTGTATTATGACATTTGTATCATGTGTTTCATTTCTTGCTGTGTTGCAATTTTTTTGCTGCATCCCAATTGTACCTCTACATTGTTCGAGTTTATGTTATTGTTCTCTCACTCTTATGTGATACTGATTATTGTCATTTTTCATGATTACATGCAGATAAGTCCAATCTGACGAAGGCTCAGGCCAAAACGTCATTGTAAATTGTTTTGGACAAAAACATATGTGCTTATGAAAAATGTTTTTTTCTTAATACGGACCAATAAAGAGTGATTTTGCATTACTATCCGTTGTGACTTACTGACTTAGTCTGGGAGATTTAGAGTGCCGAGGTTACTCACTAATTTTATCTATTATTACCTCTGAGCACCTATATACCAGTGAGCAGAGCTTCCTCTACAGTAGTTCTCCTGATTAGGCATGCCCTTACCTCATGAGCAGGGCATTGCAGCTTTGGTAGCAACCATTACGACATGGACTCTGCTGCTGTGGACCCGGGGAGAGTGAGTGCATATTCATTGCACCCACACTCCTCACATGAAGGGTCCGCACTCCTAGGAAATGGGGGATACGTTCCCTGAGTATCTCCCCCCCATATTCTAGATGGTCCAGAGTCGTCGTGGGACCCCTTTATTTTTTTCTTACAATAAATTGGTGAAAGAGGAAATGTTTTGGGGACTGTTTTTTCAAATAAATTTCTTTTGTCGATTTTTTTTTTTGTTAGTACTGACAGTTTATGATGTTGGGTATCTAATAGACGCCATGACATCACAAACTGCTGGGCTTGATCTCAGGTGACTTTACAGCTAGTATCAACCCGATTTATTACCCCGTTTGCCACTGCACCAGGGCACGGGATGAGCTGGGGTGAAGCGCCAGGATTGGCGCATCTAGTGGATGCGCCACGTCTGGGGTGCCTGCGGCCTGCTATTTTTAGGCTGTGAGGCCCCAATAACTATGGACCTTCCCACCCTGAGAATACCAGACCACAGCTGTCCGCTTTACCTTGGCTGGTGATCCAATTTGGGGGGGACCCTACTTTCATTGTGTAATTATTAATATTTATAAAATAATTATAAAAAAGAGCCTGAGGGCACCTCCACATTGGATCCCCAACCACGGTAAAGCTGCCAGCTGTGGTTTTCAGGCTACAGCCGTCTGCTTTACCCTAGCTGGCTATCAAAAATGGGGGGACCCAACGTCACTTTTTTTTTTAACTATTTTTTAAATAGAAAAAATTAATGGGCTTCCCTGTATTTTGATTGCCAACCAAGGTAACGGCAGGCAGATGGGGGTGGCAACCCATAGCTGTCTGCTTTATCTGCGCTGAGAATCAAAAATACCGCGGAGCGCTACGTCAATTTTTTAAAGATTTATTTTTACAGCACTGTGATGTCCAGCAATCAAAATACAGGGAAGCCCATTTTGTTTTTAGTTATTTAAATAAATAATTAAAAAAAATATATATGGGCTCCCGCTGCATTTTTTGTATTGCTAGCTAAGGGTAATCCAAGCAGCTACTGGCTGCTAACCCCCACTGCTTGGTGTTACCTTCACTGGCAATGGAAAATCCAGGGAAGCATTTTTTATTTTTTTTGCCAAAAAACTACAAAAAAGGACGTGAGCTTCGCCATATTTTTGTATGCTAGCCAGGTATAGCAGGCAGGTGCTGGAAGAGTTGGATACAGCGCCAGAAGATGGCGCTTCTATGAAAATGCCATTTTCTGAGGCGGCTGCAGACTGCAATTCACAGCAGTGGGGCCCAGAAAGCTCAGGCCAACCTGTGCTGCGGATTCCAATCCCCAGCTGCCTAGTTGTACCTGGCTGGACACAAAAATGGGGCGAAGCCTACATCATTTGTTTTCTAATTATTTCATGAAATTCATGAAATAATAAAAAAGGGCTTCCCTTTATTTTTGGTTCCCAGCTGGGTACAAATAGGCAACTGGGGGTTGGGAGCAGCCGTACCTGCCTGCTGTACCTGGCTAGCATACAAAAATATGGCGAAGCCCTCATAATTTTTTCAGGGGGCAAAAAACTTCTGCATACAGTCCTGGATGGAGTATGCTGAGCTTTGTAGTTCTGCAGCTGCTGTCTGTCTGTATGGAGAAGAGCAGACAGCAGCTGCAGAACTACAAGGCTCAGCATACTCCATCCAGGACTGTATGCAGACATTTTTTGCCCACCAAAAAAATGACGTGGGCTTCGCCATATTTTTGTATGCTAGCCAGGTACAGCAGGCAGCCACGGGCTGCCTCCAACCCCCAGTTGCCTATTTGTACTAGGCTGGGAACCAAAAATATAGGGAAGCCCGTTTTTTTTAATTATTTCACTTATTTCATGAAATAATTAAAAAACAAATGACGTGGGCTTCGCCCCATTTTTGTGTCCAGCCAGGTACAACTAGGCAGCTGGGGATTGGAATCCGCAGCACAGGTTAGCCCGAGATTTCTGGGCGCCTCTGCTGCGAATTTCAGTCTGCAGCCGTCCCAGAAAATGGCGCTCTCATAGAAGCGCCATCATCTGGCGCTGTATCCAACTCTTCCAACAGCCCTGGAGCCGGGTGGCTTGTTGGGTAATCATGAGTTAATACTGTCTTTGTTTCACTAGCCAGTATTAAGCCAGAGATTCTTAATGTCAGGCACGTTTGACCCGGCCATTAAGAATCTCCAATAAAGGGTTAAAAAAAAGACACCACACAGAGAAAAAATACTTTAATAGAAATAAATACACAGACACATTAGAGACTCCATCTTTATTACCCCCTGTCAGCCCTCCACGATCCTGCTCTTCTTTCTTTCTCGTTCAACAAATGCAGCTCTGCTACATCACTGCTGCATGGGGGAAGACGCTGCTTCCCGTGGAGCATTCACTCCGTGAAAGCTGCACGGGAAGCAGCGTGCAGCCTTCACTCCGTGAGTGATCATTGCTGCTAGCGGTAACAGCGGTAACGCTGACAGATGCGTTACCATAGCAACGGTGCTCCCGGAGCCGCGGTTAGCGGTGACGTCACCGCTAACTGCGTTGCTATG
The DNA here is from genome assembly GCF_048569485.1 of Anomaloglossus baeobatrachus. Lineage (NCBI taxonomy): Eukaryota > Metazoa > Chordata > Amphibia > Anura > Aromobatidae > Anomaloglossus > Anomaloglossus baeobatrachus. The sequence goes on from NC_134354.1 coordinate 624,610,081, forward strand.
GCAACGGTGATCTCCGTTAATGACCGGCTGTGTCAGCCGGTCCCTAACGGAACGGGGAGTCGACCGTGTGCTAGAGCATGTCGCCGATACACGGCGATACACACATGTGCACCGTGTACCGGAGAGATGCACTCGCAGGTCCTACATGACACGTCATAGTCATGGGACCAGTCTGTAGCCAATGAGATAATAGCCACATGACTGGTCACATGGCTATTTTGACGTCACGATAGGTCCTGCATCTCTGCTGGCAGTGCCGGTCACCGGGAGGATTCAGCGATCATCGGATGGAATAGCGGCAGGAGACAGAGTGCAGGAGGGATCGCGGGGACCGGTAAGTGTTATGGTATTTGTGGGTTAAAAAGGGGTGAAAGAGGGTGATTTTGTGTCTTGTTCTCCAAATAAAGGATTTCTCGGTGTGTGTGTTTCTTTACTTTCACTTTATGTTTAATCATGGACGGTATCTCGGGGAGACGCCTGGCATGATTAAACTCATTATTACCCCAATTGCCTCCGCACCAGGGCATTTCGGGATGAGCTGGGTGGAGTCCCCCAGGACAGTCGCATCTAATAGATGCGGCCATTCCGGCCGGCTGCTGGGTGATATTGTTAGGCCAGAGGGCTCCCCATACCGTGGCGCTCTCCATCCTGACAATACCAGCCTCCAGCCGTGTAGCTTTATCCTGGCTGGTATCAAATATGGGGGGAACTGCATTTTTTTTTTTTATTTATTTTACTGCACGATATAGACCCGCTCGCCGGCGGCTGTGATTGGTTGCAGTGACAAAGCTGTCACTCAGCTTGGGGACGTGTCTGACTGCAACCAATCATAGGCACGGGTGGGCGGGGAAAGCACGGAATAACTAATTGACTAATGAAGCGGCAGCCATTTTCTAAAGAGGAAAAGACACCGCAGATTTGTGACAGACGTGGAGCAAGACGCCAATGATTGGTGAGTAGGAAAGGGAGAGGGATTGTGCTGGGGATGCAGGACGCATGCAGATAGCAACATGTGCACATAGCCTTACTGTGAAAAGCCACGTTTATGGTGATCGAACCGTTCTCGAACGTAACTCGAACTGTCAAGCTTTTAGCAAAAAGCTCGAGTTCGATCTCGAGCACCCACTAAAATCACTCGAACATGAAATTGGCGAACCTCGAACATTGCTCATCTCTACTCACAAGTGATCCAAAATGTTACGTACACCAAAATGATATGAATAAAAGATTCAACTCACCTTATCAAAGACAAGTCCCCGCTCAAGTCTGTCATCGGTCAATGGAAAAATAGTGGCTTTTAGCATTATTGGTAGCACAAAAGCACTGAGATTATACAGCAATTAGCGTTGACATTTTTGACATTACTTTAGCTGTGACAACCCACAGATTATTGGGTGCATGTCTCCAGACACATGAGGTCAAAATCATCACTACATCCTTAGATAAACTCAAATAGGGGTATAATTTCCAAAATTGGGTCACTTGAGTAGGGTTTCTGTTGTTGTGGCCTTTAGGGGCTCTGCAAATGAAATATGAAAACTATTCTAGGAAAATCTGAATTCCAAAAGTCAAATAGTGCTCCTTTCTTTTTGAGCCCTCTAATGAGGTCATACAATAGTGTATAACCACATGTGGCTTATTGCCACATTCAAGAGAAATTGTATAACAAATGAAAACACTATTTTCCCCTCTTCCCCCTTGTGAAGATGTAAAATCTGCGGCTAAATATTTTAGAAGTAAAAATTAAATTATTATTCTTCATCACTCAATGATAAAAAATTCTGTGAAACATCTGTGGTGTTCACATCATGCTACATCCTTGAAAGAATTCATTGTGATATATAGTCATAGCAATATGCCAATACCAATATGTAGTTAGCAACTACTGTTAATGCACTTTTGGTGGCACCTCAGAGGCTCCTTTAATGTACATGGCACCTACAAACCATTATAGCAAAATCTGCACTCTAATATGTCTCTCATTGCCCTCTGAACTTTGCACTGTGTCTAAAAAGTAGTTTCCAAACATGTATAGGGTATTACTGTACTCAGGAGAAATTGCCTAACATATTATGTGGTCCTTCTTCTATTATCCATTTTGAAAATGAAAAACTTGGGGTAAAGCAACATTTAATGGAAAAAAAATGTAATTTTTCATTTTTATAGCCCAATGCTACCAAATTCTGTGACTCGCTGGTGAGTTAAAAATACTCACTGCACTACCAGATAAATTAGTTGAGTGGTTGGGGTCAATTGTAGGATGTTTCTGATTTTTTGGCATCTTAGGAAATCTCTTAATGTGACATGGTATCCGTAGTCTATTTTGGCAGAAATTGTGATCCAAAAGTCAAATTGTGCTCATTTTCTTCTGAACCCTTCTGTGTCCAAATAGTAGAAATTGTGTGCTCCATTTTCTTCTTTTAATCTTACGAAAATAATAAATGTTTTTGGCTAAACAAACAATTTAGCAAAATCAATGCAATCTTTATTTATTTTTCTTCCAGTTTGCATTAGTACCCGTGAAGCACCTGAAGGGTTCACAAATTTCATGAATGGGGTTTTAAATACTTTGCGAATTGAAGTTTTTAAAATGTGGTCTTGTTTATGGATTATTTTTACCTATAGACCTGTCATTTACTTAAAAATTTAAGTGGTCCTTAGAAATACAGGTTTGTAATGTTCATGAAAAATTACTGCTACATTTTTAAATCTGCTAAGTTAACATCCTAACAAAAACACATTTAAAAATGATGTTAGCAATCTGTTTTGGGTCATGTGCACACGTTGAGTATTTGGTAAGTTTTTTACCTCAGTATTTGTAAGCCAAAACCAGGACTGAAGAATTCAGGGGATTATAAAAGAAACATGCGCACCACTTCTACATTTTTTACCTACTCCTAGTTTTGACTTACAAATACTGAGGTACAAAACTCATCAAATACTGAACATGTACACATGGCCTCAAGGGTATAATAATTCAAAGTTCGAAAACTGGATATTTTTCAACATTTTTGTTAAACTTTAGACATTTACATAAAAAAGTTCAGCGTGTCACTAAAAAACAATCTTAGAATTATTAGGATTTGAACAGGTATTCCAGAGTTATTACCATGTTAAATGAAGCATGTCCGATTTGAAAACATAAATTTTGGGGCCTGCTCAGGAAGGTGAAAGCAGACTTTAGCAGTAAGGGGATCTGTCATCAGGTCAAAAATGGTCAGTTTTTGATCTTATTTTATTTGGGTTTTTTTTTTTTTTTTTTTTAAATCTGTCATATGGATGTAGAGGTATGGGATTTTTTATTTAGTGCACCCATATGTAAGTTTTAAGGTCTTTACTGAGAGGGTGTTACTCCCAGATTATTCAGGGGAGTTCATTAAACTTGATTGCATAATTACCCTCGGATTAAGGCCCCATTGGTAAAGACCTGAAAAATTAGCTAATTGAGTATGCGTAATAAAATGGCCCATGTCTCTAGAACCATTACGCAGAATTTTAAAAATGATATAATGGATTACTCAAAAGAGCAGCAAGTATAAAATAGGAGCAAAAACTGATCACTTTTGGCCTGGTGACAGATCTTCTTTAAATTTAGCAATTACATGAAGGTGATGTACTGTTAAAATATAACAAGTCCATTGTACTTTGACACAAACATCTGGAAATCTGACTTTTCTTTTTTTTTTTTCATGATACTTGGCAGCTGTAAGTGTGAGAGCAGCAGAAAATGACTTTTTGCTAATTTTCTTTACTTTCAAGTCAGCTTAATTAGCCATCCCATCAATAAGCAATAAGATGGATGAGAAGAGCTGTGATGTGACTAGAATAAGTTTACAGGCCTAATATTGCATTCTATTGTTTTATATATATATATATATATATATATATACTACAGACCAAAAGTTTGGACACACCTTCTCATCTCTAGAACAACTATTAAGAGGAGACTTTGTGCAGCAGGCCTTCATGATAAAATAGCTGCTAGGAAACCACTGCTAAGGACAGACAACAAGCAGAAGAGACTTGTTTGGGCTAGAGAACACAAGGAATGGACATTAGACCAGTGGAAATCTGTGCTTTGGTCTGATGAGTCCAAATTTGAGATCTTTGGAACCAACCACCGTGTCTTTGTAGAAAAGGTGAACGGATGGACTCTACATGCCTGGTTCCCACCGTGAAGCATGGAGGAGAGGGTGTGATGGTGTGGGGGTGCTTTGCTGCTGACACTGTTCAGGATTTATCCAAAATTGAAGGCACACAGAACCAGCATACCTACCACAGCATCTTGCAGCGGCATGCTATTCCATCCGGTTTGCGTTTAGTTGGAACATCATTTATTTTTTAACAGGACAATAACCCCAAACACACCTCCAGGCTATGTAAGGGCTATTTGACTAAGAAGGAGAGTGATGGGGTGCTACGCCAGATGACCTGGTCTTCACAGTCACTAGACCTGAACCCAATCGAGATGGTTTGGGGTGAGCTGGACCGCAGAGTGAAGGCAAAAGGGCAAACAAGTGCTAAACATGTCTGGGAACTCCTTCAAGACTGTTGGAAAACCATTTCCGGTGACTACCTCTTGAAGCTCATCAAGAAAATGTCAAGAGTGTGCAAAGTAGTAATCAAAGCAAGCTACTTTGAAGAACCTAGAATATAAGACATATTTTCAGTTGTTTCACACTTTTTTAAGTATTTAATTCCACATGCTTTAATTCATAGTTTTGATGCCTTCGATGTGAATCTACAATATTTAGAGTCATGAAAATAAAGAAAACTCTTTGAATGAGGAGGTGTGTCCAAACTTTTGGTCTGTACTGCATATATATATATATATATATATATATATATATATACACACACACATATATGGCAGGGTTCTTATCAAGGCTAATTGATCAGTAGGTCATTGCAGTCAGAGATGTATTTTCTGAACAGGAGGGGACACTGCGTCCCCCGTGTCTGTGAACTTGAGAAATCTCTGCACAAAATTGACCAATAAATATAGAGAAAACATAAATTCCTGGTGGGAGATACAATCTCTTGAGAATTACATCAAACAAAGGATTGTTCCAAAGGGGCTTCGATTGAATATTATACCAGCAAAAAGATCTAGGACACTGGCTTTGATCAGTAAGTGGGAACAAGATTCTATAAATAGTTCTGTCCACTTCATGCAAATTCTGTTAGAGGAACATTTTATGGAATGTTTGTCAGAATGTTGGTCGACTTATTGAATCACAATTCAAGGGAGGCAGGAGCAGGGCCCTTTACAGATTGCAAACCTGTTGTAAAAGATGCCGCCAGGGAATGAGGTCACAAGTAGAGATGCTGATTGGCCAAGATCGGAAAATGTTAGATCGTACAATCTTTAGCTGGATTGGATCGGGATCAGACATCTGATCATTTACCGTAAAAGTCGGCGATCTTGCCAAGGATCGGTAAATATTCAGATGGCAAAAACAATCCTCTCCCTGCCCATCATAGCCATGTCAAGTATTGGCATGGCTGTGATTGGCCACTGTAAAAAAAAAAGAAGCAAAAGGGTCAAATCAGTATATACTTCAAATATGAAAGCGGTATTCAAAAGGTTAAACGGGGATTCGAAGACCCCCAGGATGGACCCCTGCGATTATAATCGCGGGTGCTGATCATTGCCATGGCACCCTGGGGTCATCTGATGACCCCAAGGTATGGTGGCCTATAAGATGCAGCTAAAAGTACGATCATACAGGCACAGTCAGTGAATCAATGACAGAAGACTAAGTGAAAGACTAAGAACAGTTAAACAAAATGTGTAAAAAAAAAAAGTAAAAAAATACACAAAAAAGCACATACAAATCATGAAAACACATTTTGCCACTAAAAATGCAGCTTTTGTTTTAAAAAAAGAAAAGTACACATAATTAATATTGCCACGCCCAGAATGCCCTAATCTAAAGAAATGTAATGTTGTTTATTCTGTATGGTGAACACTGTATTAAAAAAAAGTTCTGTAAGCCTAGAAAAAAGAAGGATTTCAGTTGTGCCTCAAACCAGGCATCCATAGCAGCCATGGCATCAGAAATGGTGTGAAATTTGGTACCCTTGAGAGGTGTTTCTTCAAGTTTGGAAAAAGATGATAGTTGGAGGGAGCTAGATCTGGTGAATAAGGAGGGTGGTCAACCAGCTGGAAGCCCAGCTCTGCCAGTTTTGCCATGGTCACTTGTGCAGTGTGAGCAGAGGCGTTGTCTTGCTGGAACTAGATTTCTTTGGACAGCTTGCCGCGCCTTTTGGCCTTCAGAGTTGCTTTCAATTGGTACAAAAGTTCTATGTAATACATTGCATTGATGGTGGAACCCTTTTGAAGGTAGTCCACTAGCAGCACGCCCTCCTTATCCCAGAGCACAGACACCATCACCTTAGTGGCTGATTTTTGCACCCTGAACTTCTTTGAATGAGGAGAACCACTGTGTCTTCACTCTTTTGACTGCTCCTTGTTTTCAGGGTCGACTTCCATCTAACTGTTGATTGTAAGTATTCCCTTGGTGTTTAAATACCTTTTCCTTCCTTTGAACTGTGCTGTTGATATTTTCAATTCCTTTATGCCGAGGTTGCAAGCAGTTGGTTTGTAAACCTCTGTGGTATCGTTGTTGAAAACTCTGCTGAACTTCTACCTGTGTCATCTAATGATAGGTAGTTCATGCTTTTCCCCCTGTGTGTCCCCCTTATGTCTTCTTTAGTTGTTTAGTGGGTTGACGAAGAGCTCATCCCATCCATTCCCTACTTAGGGCCCAGCACTAAGAATACCTAGGGTCAGGTATCCGGCTTGGCGCATAGGTGCAGAACCTATGTAGGGTGGTGAGGGACCCCAGCAACCAGCTGTAGGTTTGATCAGGAGTCATCATCTACCCTTCCCTAGACAGGGTTTTCCTTCCTTTTCGCTGTGTGCTTGGTACTTCCCCGTAGCTAGCATGACACTAGACTGTCCACCACTGGAGCAGAAAATAGGCTCCTGTGTGGGAACTGTTAAAACAGGCAGTCAAAGAATCGGTGCACTGCTGAAAGCACAGAGTTGGCACCTAAGGAGTATGGCTATCTTTCATCAACATCACCCCCTTGAAAACGAACAAAGCAGTGTGCACTTCAACATTTCAGGCACCTGGCACTTCTGTATAACCAGAAAAGTGGTTTTTTTTTTCAGCTCACCGCATCCAGAAGGATAATGTCGAGTCGTCTACTCATGCATGGACAGCTCAAGGGCCGGTTCCCAGGCAGCAATGAAACAAAAAACAAAAAGAGCGTCCAGCAATCTTGATATTAAGCAGTTCTCCTTATCATAAAAAAAATTATTCTTTATTGAAATATGGTAAAAAAATTAAAATCTGTGTATACATTTCTTCCTTATGCACTTCAAGAGTCAAGCGCTCTTAATCATGATATCAATGATTAAGAGCGCTTGACGCTTGAAACATGTAAGGAAGAAATGTATACACAGATTTTAATATTTTTAATCATATTTTTTATTGTTTATGATAAGGAGACCTGCTTAATATCGGGATTGCTGGACGCTCTTTTTGTTACTTGGCACTTCTCTTTTTTGAGCACTCTGTTGGATGGGGTTCCGTGGCCCATCTCTATTTTAATTGGGTGTTGTGTGGTGGTTCTCGGGCAGTGAGAGCTGTGAGGGTCAACCGGGTAAACAGGTGTTTAGGGGCCTTTTTAAACATTGGGTGCTGTGTTGTGGATCTCGGCAATCTTGGCTGTGAGAGTTAACCTGGTAAAGAGGCTGTTTAGGGGCCTTTATTGGAATTCGGTGGTCTGTGGTAGAACTCTGTCAATCTTGGCTTTGTGGGTAACTGGGAATACAGGCTGCATAGGCCAATTTTGTTAAACTTTTTGCCCTGTGGGGGAAGTCTGGCAATCTTGGCTGTGGGGCAACTATTTAAAGAGGCTCTGTTGTTGCCTCAATTTGAAATTTACACTCTTTGGTTAAACTGGCAATCTTGAGTGTGTGGATGAACTGAGCATACTGGATATATAGGAGAAATTGGTTAAACTTATTGCTCTGAGGGAGAAGTCTGGCAGTCTTGACTATGTGGGTGAACTGGGAATACAGGCTCTGTAAGGGCCCTTTTTTAAATTGTTGGTCTGTGGATAATCTCTGAAATCCATCTCTGAGGGGTAACTATGAATATTTGGAGTTTCTTCATTTACTTGCTATGTAACCATAATTACTAGGGTGACAGGAGCCCTTTAAGTCATTTACTTATCCACATTTGTATGCAGGGCAATTCACATGCAATTGTCCTGCTCCTACACCCATCCAGGTTCCATTTGCAGCCTCCTACCCCTTACTACAACTATTGAACAGCCACAAACTTGGGCTCCCAATTGACTTGTATAGAGTTTGTTGTTCAGGGTTAAAGGGAACCTGTCATCAGAAATTTCGCCCAAAAGCTAAAAGCTTCCCCCTCTGCAGCTCCTGGGCTGCATTCTAGGAAGGTCCCTGTTATTATTGTGCCCCATGTGAGACCAAAATAAAGCCTTTATAAAGTTCTACCTTTTTGTATGCAGCTTCTGTAAATCCGTCACGGGGGCGGGCCTTCTGCCGTCCGTTATTCTGCCTCCTGGTCCTGTATGCCGCCCCCATCGCTCCTTTCCATATCTGATGCACCGCCCACTGCTCCAGCCATCCCCGCGCATGCCCAGTGCCAGTCTCACAGGACTGAGCAGTGTGACCGCTGGTGACGTGTGCGCAGGCAAGTGATTATGGACGGGACTGTGACTGTTATCAGCAAGTACCCGGCCATAATCTCTTGAGCGCGCAAACCTCACCAGCATTCACACTGAGCTCAGTGTAGATGCTAGACTGTATGGGCTGCTTCCAGGGATGACGTCCCTTTGTCATGTGATAGTATTTCGAACACGCCCCTATCACATGACAAAGGGACGTCATCCCTGGAAGCAGCCCATACAGTCTAGCATCTACACTGAGCTCAGTGTGAATGCTGGAGAGGTTTGCGCGCTCAAGAGATTATGGCCGGGTACTTGCTGATAACAGTCACAGTCCCGTCCATAATCACTTGCCTGCGCACACGTCACCAGCGGTCACACTGCTCAGTCCTGTGAGACTGGCACTGGGCATGCGCGGGGATGGCTGGAGCAGTGGGCGGTGCATCAGATATGGAAAGGAGCGATGGGGGCGGCATACAGGACCAGGAGGCAGAATAACGGACGGCAGAGAGCCCGCCCCCGTGACGGATTTACAGAAGCTGCATACAAA